>NC_079490.1:76308362-76619708 GCF_020520425.1 Spinacia oleracea
GATTTAGATTGTACTTTGGCATAGCCTAGTCTAGACTCGGATTTTTTTTTTTTTTTTATTCGAACATTATTTTTCCTTGAAAAGTTTATTTGAACATCATTTTTTGAATACTTTGCCCGTGTGACATTCAAGGTCATTTAATCAGCGTGCTCGGTCTTGGTGCCGAACATTGTCGTCATAGGAGGCCTAATGACGACACAAGGAGTTGTTTATTTTATAAGTCATTCTTAGAATCGAGTGCCTTTTTTCATACGTCCTCGTAGCAAATTTGTTACGAATTTTTTTTTATTGCTACGTATACTTTATGCGCGGGTACCGAGGCTGCTGTGCCTAACCAAAAGGCCAGGCAGCAACTTCGGCGCCCAGGCTGGGCGTGGAAAATGTTTGGCGCCCAGTCAGGGGCGTTGAAAATGTGTCCCTGGCTGGTACTCGTATTTTGTTCGCGTATCCTTTTTTCGTATATACGACTTAATTTTGCGTGCTCACCTAATAACGTCCTTTACGCGTTGTGCAGCGTTGTGGGATCCGTTACAGGCTGTCCTGGGCGTCGCTTATTTTTGTGGCGATCGCCCGGGGCTGCGGAACACGTATTTCGGTATAACTCTTTGGCCAATTGGTGTTTATGAATATTTGGGCAATTTTTAGGGTCGTTGGTTTTCTAGTATTATTTGTCACACACAATCACATAATTCGCTACAGGTAACTAACATTACAACATGAAGCAAAATAATATGTCACGTAGTTTATGACAGGCTTCTATTGGTAATATTTGCGTCGGCTTGGTACCTCTTCTATCGTCGATCCAACACATGCCCCGGTCGAGGTAGTGCATTCACGAGCGAATTTCGTCCCAAGAGGCCAATCACGATGTAAGCCAAGGGGGCATGCACCAATGAGAGGGACCTAGTGGGCGAGCGATTGGGTTTGGGATAGGTGTACTACTAGCGAAAGTGCCGAGTGGACAACATTCGAAGCGTATGCACCCCCCGGGTGGCGATGGGTATCCTTATTCCCAACTCCCGAGATGAAACATGCCAAGGGAGCCAAGATTCGTTATGTGGTTCTGTCCGTTCACATTAATATGCTGATTTTCAGGTCGTCCCAACTTGATAGGGAAATAAACGCGGGGTAGGATCGTTTCACCCTTCGGCTATTTTGATTACCTACGAGCACGAGTATTTCATTAACATCCCCAGTGGAGTCGCCACTGTCAGGGGGTCGAAAAAGCACGAGGTTAATGCATGACCTTGTCCCTCGTGGGCGTGACGTCGTCAGATCAAGTGTAATTGGATTTCCTGTGAGTTCACACCCAATCGACTAGTAATAAGGAGTCGCCATTCAGTTTTTAACAACAATGAGAAAAACTGACAAAACCCGGTTATCGTGACATAAAGGGAGTGCAATTATGTTCGACCACGACGGCCATAGGTTCCCTTGTGATCCCTGGTGTGAGGATCGCTAAACGTACACCCGCAGGGCAGAGATTGAGCGTTCGGGGGACTGTAGCTACCGAGAGGAGTGCTCATCGATAATACTCCAAAGGCAGGTTATCCTTACTAGCTCATCATAAATAATTGAAGGGACATGCGTTAAACTATTAAACTATTCTGAATTGATTTTAGCAATATGCAACACATAACACTAAATCGATCGTGATTATCTTATTTAGATTGATTTAAGGTACCTAGCATGATAATTCAATTGTCCAAGGTATTATCTTATTAGGCGTGATAGATCAATCAAATTTGTAGTTTGACAATTTTATAAAAGGGTGATGAAAGCGATTAAATCATATGAGGGACACATTACAACGCACCCTTGAGAGGTGCGTTGTGGTTCTCAGAAAACTAACCACTTGGCTTTGCTATTTCTCCTTTTATTTAACGAATCTCGGGTTTCTAAGAAATGTTCCAGTATTTGGGCTTAATTCATCAAGCTACAAGGGGCAGGATGCGTTCTGTTTGACTTTTGGGTCGATTACGACAGAACGCCGGATCAATTTCGCAGCGTGAGGCTTAGGCTTAAGGCTAGAGTCAATACTCAGGTTATGGAATTGTGTGTTCTTGTGTTATTTTCACGTCGGTTTTAGGCTGTATTTATAGGAAAAGGGTGTGTGGAAAGATAGATTTTAAGATACGAATCCAAAAAGAATACGGAGATAAAACGGCCCCAGGCATTTTTAGCGCCCAGGGCTGGGCGCCGAAGATTTCGGCGCCCAGATCCAGGCGTTGTAATTGGGATCTGGGCCGAGTCCTTTGTCAGATTTGGATTCTTAGAACACGGAGCTATTGAGATTTATCCGAGTCTTTTAGTGCGTATTAACTTATGACGGAATGCGTCTGGGCCCGTTACGAACTCTAGGTTCGTTAGGAATTTAATTAATACGTAACTCTTATTTTCGAATTATACCAGGAATGCAAGTTCTATCTCTTTTAGGATTTATGTTGGAGTGCAACACCTAATTCTGACAGGTTTCTATCTTTTATGACTTTGCCACTTTTAACAACTACCTTTTACGGCAGTTACTATTCTTAGCAGGTTTCTATAAATAGTAGCTTTGGCTGAAATGAAAGGGTGATCGAGATCCGTTATTTTATAGGAGATGCGTTGCCAAGTGGAGATTTATGTTCTCATCATCGAACCTTCCCTTTCAAAGAATGGGGACAAAAGTAGGTGTCTACACAAGGCCTCTTTAGAAGAGATTGATCAGGCTTGTGTTAGTTTCTTTGGGATTCTTTTCGGAAAGGAAAAAAAATTTACCTTTTATCTTAGGGAAACTTTGTGGGCCTATCGAGTGTGGTGGGCTAAGTATTTGGGCTACGTCCATTATGAGTCATACCTTGATGACCAAATTGTATCGGAAGCTCAACAACTCTTCGAATTTAGCTACTTAATTAATCAAGAAAAAATACATCACTAATACTCCCTCCGTCCCGGAATACTTGACCTGTTTTCCTTATCAGGCCGTCCCTTAATACTTGACCTGTTTCTAAAAATGGAAATATTCTAACAATATTATATTATTTCTCACTCCACCCCTATTAACCCACCTACCCCTTCCTCCATACAAAAAATAATTAAAAATTCAACCCCTATTCTCTCCCAACCCCACCCCTTCACACATTTCCCACTAACTACATTAAAATAATACCCCACTATCAACTACTACCTATTAAATTAAATAAGTCAATTCAAGTCCCTTAAACTCTGTGCCGGTCAAACTGAGTCGAGTATTCCGGGACAGAGGGAGTAGACATTACCCTTCTCTGTTTAGAACATGCTCTCATATTTGGAAAACCTTCGGGAAGGGTTGGGATCTGTTTGCTAAGTTCACTGGTTGGAAATGGTGAGAATGTCAGCGTTTGGTGTGATAATCGGACTAAGAAAGGCCCCTTAGATCTCTTATACCTGGCCCTTTGACCAACTTGGATGTCAATCTAATTGTTTCCTAGATGTTTATTGATAACAAATGGAATTTGGCTCACCTATCACTTTTTCTGCCCCGAATATAGACCAACGGATCAATGCCCTTTCCCCTCCTGACTTGGGCAATGATACCCCGTTATGTATCTTGGGTGAGGGAGATTTCTTTAACACCAAGTTTGCTTACAACTCCCTTTGGAATCAGAAGCACCAGAACTGCCCCTCCTCTCCTAATTAGAATGTAATGTGGAAAACTATGTGCCCTCCTAAGCTTAGATTCTTAATGTGGTCCATCTTTTGGGATAGGTTACCAACTGCTTTACATGCTAGCTGGTAGGAACATTGTTCATAGCCGTCATTGTAAGGGGGGCGTTTGGTTGGGCATATTGGAATGGGTGGGAATGGACTTAGAATTCATTTTATCCAATTAATTGTTTGGTTGAGGCTATACGAAAGGGGTTCTAATTCCACCCCATACCTCTAGAATCTCATACCCACCTCTCTCCCCAAATTTCACAATCCATTCCACTCAAGTTACAAACCCTAGCTCACAAAAAGGAGGAAAGAGATGAGGCATGCCAAGTTGAACGGAGACCAGCGGCCCCCCACCTCTGAATCCGAAAACCCATTGTGACCTATCTTCTCCGCGCGACAACCCATTACATGTAATCCATCCTCTCTGGCGTGCAGCTGCTCTAGTGCTCTTTGGCAATAGGTCCTAGGGTTTGTCGGCTAGTTGCTTGGAAAGAAAAGTTGTAATTGGAATTATGAAATTGTTTTAAATTTGATTTTTTGTTGTATTATTTAGGAGAAAATTCTGAAAGTTAATTGAATTGGATACTCCGTATATAAAAAAAAATCCATTTCAAGACTTAAGAGAGAACCAAAAAATAGATATAGGATATAGAACTCGTTTCGATTTTGAACCACAAAACTAAAATTGGTATGGGGTTTTTAATCCATACCTCTATGGTATGAGAATCCATACCAATATATCCATTCCAACTTGTTGAACCAAATGAGCCCTAGTTTCTGTCCTACCCATGTTGAAGACGGTAAACATATTTTCATTGATTATCCTAGAGCTATGGAGTTTTGGGGTGAAACTCCCTTTCAAACCAACGGCGATAATTCTGAATTTAAAGCTTGGCTAATGGAAAATAGCACATGCTCCGAACCGTCAAATCACCCCTCCTCCGTAGTTCTCCACCACACTATGTTCTATGTTCTCCTTTTGCTTATGGAGAATATGGATCACACAAAACGTGTGGATTTTTCAGAAAGAAAACAAACACATCAAGGCTTGGATCGCTCAAACTCACTGGCTTGCCATCAAATTTTGCTACTCCCAACCTCTTGACACCTGCTCTATGATGCATAACCTCCCAGTGAAAAGTAGTGTTTTCTCTAATTTTATAGTCCAAGCAAATGCCTCCTATTGTCAACATACTTTGTTTGCTGGTTATGTTGTTGTTTGTCGAGCTAAAACAGGAGAGTGGGCTGCTGTAAATGATGGATATTTCAAGGCTACGGATGCCCTTCAAGCGGAAATAGTGGCTATCTACAAAGCTTCAGACTGGATTGAGCCTAAACAATGGCACGACTGCACCATCATATCTGATTGCCAAAGGGCTGTTCTGGGAATTAATAATGTGGAACAGGTTGGATGACTAATGTTTACTCCAAATAGAGGGAGCCAATACTAAGGATAAGAACAGTCTCCTTGAGGAAAGTACGAAGGAAGGAAGAAAGTGAATGATGCGACTACATTGCAAATAGAGGGAGGAAGCAGCTTCACCATGGATGTCTACAAACTCATATCAACCCCCCCTCCCTCTCTAAATTAACCTTTGTCAAATGGATAATAATGTTGCCTTTCATGTCTGTAATATTTTGGAACCTCCTGTGGTTATCGGGCGCTATGAACACTTGGATGTAATAGCTTTAAACTCTAATTTAATCCAATGAAGGAACTCCAGTTAACCAAAAAAAAAAAATAGGACAGGTTGGTGGTTATATGGAAGATGCTCAATAAAGTAAGGTTGAGGCAAATATTTGAACCCTTTTTTAGTCAACTTGTTCTCAAATCAACCTCGATCTACTAGCAGTTTAGACCTCTTAGTCTCATTATTTGTAGGGAACATGACAGGGGGTTTATACTTCTGCTGAAAGAACAATCACTAGATGCATATCAAATGTTTAAACCCTGTGACAAACAAAATATAATTAATTAGACTGCTTACCCCTGTTCCAATGCAAGGTGCATCCAGTAGTACTCTATCGCGTGAATTGGCTCCCAATACCTTTGGAAGCTACATGTAAAAGCAAAAAAAAAAAAACACAGACATGTAAAACTCTTAAATATCCATCTACCTAAAGAGTTTTCAATTTTACCGTATTAATAGGTGAAAAAAGTAGAGGCATTTACTGTTACATGCATCCAAATCATGACAAGCAATAAAAACCCTTTATCAGGAACGGCGAGAAAAATATGAAAAGGTACGAAAATAGAATAACAAACTTCAACCAAAACAAAAACATATCAAAGGGCCCTTCAAAGATTTAAGCTTATACCAGATATTCAGCAGTTGATTATTATTATTATTATTTATTATTATTATAATTATTATATATCAAATGCTAACAAAGTCAAAAGTTTACAAATTATTATTATTATTATTATTATTTATTATTTATTATTATTTTTTATTGTTATTATTTTTTTTATTAATATTATTTTTTTATTACTATTATTAGTAGTAGTATTTTGTATTATTATTATTATTATTGTATTATTTATTACTATTATTATTTATCTTTATTAATTTTTATGATTATTATTATTATTATTATTATTATTATTTATTTATTTATTTATTTATTTATTTTTTATTATTATTATTATTATTATTATTATTATTATTATTATTATTATTAAGTTTCAATAACATCCAATAAGATTTGATCAGTTCCTATAAGTTCAAATCAGATAAGTACAAGTCAGATAAGTTAAATAGAACGCACCACTAATCAAAATTTGCAACTCTTTTTCTGGTTGGATGTTTGTAAAATTTGTGTATATAAATCGTATCTTCAGTGCAGTGAGCTGCACCTTTATTCTTATATTTACACTAATATAAACCTGGTTCACGCTAACTTAGCGTGGACCAGGGCAACAGACTAACTTGATTGGGCAACATGTGTAATTGTCACGTGACAGTTATTTTGTGATTTTAAATAGTAACTATATGCGTATGACAGTAACTATGTGTTTTAAATAGTTACTATATATTTTATAGAGTTTCTATGAGATTTGTGTCTAGCCCACTTTATAAACGTTTTTAAATTTTTTATTTTTCAAAATTTCAGTTCTGCATTCTGTTCATTTCTCTCTCTTTATTTTCTCGATCTCTATGTTTGCCCAAATTTGTAGGGTTTGTTCAATTTTGTTCGATTTTCTTCGTAATTATCTTATAATTCTCATATTTGGATCTATTAAATGAGGAAAAGGTGGAGAAAGTAGTAGATCAAGAAGGAGATTCGTCGTTACCGAAACCGGAGCGAAGAATTTGCACTCATCTACAAATCATCGCAAGAAATTTGAGAGATCACATCTCGGTACGTTGTTTTTTAAAGTATTTTAAGTCTATTTTTATTTAAAATTGAAAATATTTGTTGTTTTGGAGAAATTAACGTTTGTGTTTTGCCGAAATATCGTTTTTACTTCGCGAATTCGATCAGTAACTTCACGATTTTAAATAGTAATTATATGTGTTATACAGTAACTTTATGGTTTAAAGAGGTACTATGTGATTTTTAGAGTTTCTATGCGATTTAACTATAACATTTTCTTATTGTCATAATGGTTTATCGCTATATTTGACTATAAATTTCATGATTCTGTAATTATAATCCAAAAGGTTTGTGCTCTTCTACAAATCGATGCAAGAATTTGGAAAAATAATTGGGCCTACAAATTCTCCCAGTTGCTAAATAACTATATGTTAGAAATAATTACTATATGTTTGAAATAGTTATTATGTTAGTTTATTATGTTCCGTGCATGTTTTTGATGTTATTCTATATTTTTAGTGATAGAGTTACTATATTATGGATAGAATTACTATATTATTATCAAACCAACTATGTCTGCAACTCTGTGACTAAATGACCATCAATAATATTTATAGGTATTATATCTTGTATAAAAGTAACTATATGTTTGTATAGTTATTATGTATATTATAATGTTTCTTTTATGTTCTTTGTTGTCCTCTATGTTATTAGTAATAAGAGTTACTATATTATTATGACAGTAACTATATTACTATAACAATAACTATATCTGCAATACTGCGAGTATCTTACCATCATTAATTCTAAGAGTTTACTATATTATGCATAATAGTAACTATATGTTTTTAATAGTTACTATATGTTCTTTTCATGCTCTTTTTTTGTACTCTATGTTATTAGTAATAAGAGTTACTATATTATTATGACAATAACTATATTATGTTAGGTTATGATACATATGACATTTACATAAATCATGCGGAAACAACCATTAACCCAGGAATCATATTATTTACACATAATCATATAGCATAATTAGATGCATACTCTTTGTTGCGTGCCCTCCCTAGCTGCGCCCGAACCGAACAAGAACAAGTCTTTTAGGACTCCAAGTGTCGTCCCTCCGTAGATAGTCCACAGCACGTCCGGATCCGCCTTAAGATTGACCAACTAGAATCGCCCTTAAGGTACTAGAAAATTCGGCACTTTTATGAGCAAGATGTGTTTTAATTTTCTCTCAAAAACTCACTTTTGAATACTTTGAAACTTGTATATAAATTATGACCCCTAGGCCTTTATTTATAGAGTTATGGAAAAGGAATCGTAATCCTAGTAGGATGCGAATTAATTGGAATTAGAATCCTACATGAATTCTATTTAATTAATTTATCCAATTAGGAATAGACATTTAATCATACACTGACTCTTGCAGATTCAGGAATCACGCATGAGCACAAACTCACACACACACGGCAGCCACAAGGACTGCCCATGCGTGCGAGCTGCAGCCCACGCAGCAAGGCCCACGCATCCGTGGCCTTGGCGCGCGCTGGGCTTGTGGCGTGCGTGCTTGCTGGGCGACGGCCTGGCTTCGTGCTGGGCCTTCGTCCGGCAGGCCTCGTCCGATGCTAATTCGTACGATACGCTTCCGATTAAATTTCCATTTCCGGAATCTATTTCCGATACGAACAATATTTAATATTTCCGATTCCGGAATTAATTTCCGTTTCGAACAAATATTTAATATTTCCGTTTCCGGAATTATTTTCCGATTCCGGCAATATTTCCGATTCTGACAATATTTCCGTTTCCGGCAATATTTCCGATTCTGGTAATATTTCCATTTCCAATAATATTTTCCGATACGTACCATGTTTCCGTTTCCGGCAACATCTACGACTTGGATAATATTCATATTTCCGATACGATCCATATTTCCGTTTCCGGCAATATCATCGTTTCCGGAGTATTCATTTCTTGCCTGTGACGATCTTAGCTCCCACTGAAACCAAGATCCGTCGGTTCCGAATATTCATAGATGGAGTATTTAATGCCATTAAATACTTGATCCGTTTACGTACTATTTGTGTGACCCTACGGGTTCAGTCAAGAGTAAGCTGTGGATTAATATCATTAATTCCACTTGAACTGAAGCGGCCTCTAGCTAGGCATTCAGCTCACTTGATCTCACTGAATTATTAACTTGTTAATTAATACTGAACCGCATTTATTAGACTTAACATAGAATGCATACTTGGACCAAGGGCATTATTTCCTTCAGTCTCCCACTTGTCCTTAGGGACAAGTGTGCATTTCCTAATTCCTTTGTCGCTCGATGCTTGCTCTTGAACATAAGGTAAGAGTTGTCATCCTTATTATGTCCAGAGGTGTTCCTCGGTTTCAGAGTTCAACTGATCAAATAAACAGATAATCATAGCCTATGATTCATCCGAGCACGGCCATGCATTTCACAGTTTCTAGCTCTCCGAGTGGCCTTGTACAACTTTTAAGCATCTCATCCCGATTTATGGGAGGACAATCCCAATCTTGCGATCTTGAGATTAGACTTCGTTTGATAGGTGATTACCTGAGCGTTGCCTTTATAGCCTCCTTTTACGGTGCGACGGTTGGTCAACGTCAAAGCAACCAGTTCTCAAACAAGTAATCTCAAATCACTCAGGTATTGAGGATTTAGTGTCTAATAATTTAATGAAATTTACTTATGACAGACTTTCATCTCTTACAGTAAAGTTTCATAGGTCTTGTCCGATACTAGTCTTCCCAAAGTAAGTATCTATGCAAATGATTATGACATTGCCATGTCCACATAGTTCAAGAAACAGAACTACTAGTCATCTTGCATTCTAATCGTCTAACGTTTTCTATGCGTCCAATTTTATAGAAAACTCCGATTAGGGACCATTTTCAACCTTTGACATTCAAGTTCACTTGATAGACATTTCTTAGTCACAGGACTGGTCCTGACAGTCTATCTTGAATATATCGTCAAGTTGAAGGGACTCATCATTTAATAAACCACGAATTAAATGGAAAAATGAATTCCTTTCATTTATTGTGAATGATTAACCAATAATGTTTTACAAAGATTTAAACTCTAAAACTTTAAAACATTAAACAGAGACATCAAAGCCATTCTCCAATATGCTTGATTCCCATAGCTGCAGTGTGCGAGTTGTGCTTCGCTTGCGGCAGAGGTTTAGTTAATGGATCTGATATGTTGTCATCAGTTCCAATTTTGCTTATCTCGACTTCTTTTCTTTCAACGAACTCTCGTAGAAGGTGAAATCTACGAAGTACATGCTTGACTCTCTGGTGGTGTCTAGGCTCTTTTGCCTGTGCAATAGCTCCGTTATTATCACAATACAGGGCTATTGGTCCTTTAATGGAGGGGACTACACCAAGTTCTCCTATGAACTTCCTTAGCCATATAGCTTCCTTTGCTGCTTCATGTGCAGCAATGTACTCCGCTTCAGTTGTAGAATCCGCAATGGTGCTTTGCTTAGCACTTTTCCAGCTTACTGCTCCTCCGTTGAGGCAGAAGACAAACCCAGACTGTGATCTGAAATCATCTTTGTCGGTTTGGAAACTTGCGTCCGTATAGCCTTTAACAATTAATTCATCATCTCCACCATAGACCAGGAAGTCATCTTTGTGCCTTTTCAGGTACTTCAGAATGTTCTTGGCAGCAGTCCAATGCGCCTCTCCTGGGTCTGACTGGTATCTGCTCGTAGCACTGAGTGCGTACGCAACATCCGGGCGTGTACATATCATAGCATACATTATTGAACCAATCAATGATGCATATGGAATCCCATTCATTCGTCTACGCTCATCAAGTGTTTTTGGGCACTGAGTCTTGCTTAGAGTCATTCCATGAGACATGGGTAGGTAGCCTCGCTTGGAGTCCGCCATCTTGAACCTATCAAGCACCTTATTGATATAAGTGTTTTGACTAAGTCCAATCATCCTTTTAGATCTATCTCTGTAAATCTTGATGCCCAATATGTACTGTGCTTCTCCTAGATCCTTCATCGAAAAACATTTCCCAAGCCAAATCTTGACAGAGTTCAACATAGGAATGTCATTTCCGATAAGCAATATGTCGTCGACATATAACACTAGGAAAGCAATTTTGCTCCCACTGACCTTCTTGTATACACAAGATTCGTCTGCGTTCTTGATGAAACCAAAGTCACTGACCGCTTCATCAAAACGTATATTCCAGCTCCTGGATGCCTGCTTCAATCCGTAGATTGATTTCTTTAGCTTGCATACCTTTTTAGCATTCTTTGGATCCTCAAAACCTTCAGGCTGTGTCATAAACACAGTTTCTGTTAAAACGCCGTTTAAGAAAGCAGTTTTGACATCCATCTGCCATATTTCGTAATCGTAATATGCAGCGATTGCTAACATTATTCGAATAGACTTTAGCATTGCAACTGGTGAAAAGGTTTCATCGTAATCCACACCGTGGACTTGCCTGTAACCTTTTGCAACCAATCTAGCTTTGAAAACTTCAAGTTTCCCATCCTTGTCCTTTTTCAGTTTGAAAACCCATTTGCTTCCAATGGCTTGGTAGCCATCTGGCAAATCGACCAAATCCCATACTTGGTTTTCAGACATGGAGTCTAATTCAGATTGCATGGCCTCTTGCCATTGCTTGGAGCTAGGGCTCGTCATAGCTTGCTTGTAAGTCGCAGGTTCATCACTTTCAAGTAATAGAACGTCATAGCTCTCGTTCGTCAAAATACCTAAGTACCTTTCCGGTTGAGATCTATATCTTTGCGATCTACGCGGGGTAACATTTCTAGATTGACCATGATTCTCACCAGATTCTTCTAAAGATCTCTGAGTTTCATCCTGAATGTCATCTTGAGCATTCTCTAGAGTTTGTTGTTCGACTCGAATTTCTTCGAGGTCTACTTTTCTCCCACTTGTCATTTTGGAAATGTGATCCTTCTCCAAAAAGACACCATCTCGAGCAACAAACACTTTGTTCTCAGATGTATTGTAGAAGTAATACCCCTTTGTTTCCTTTGGATAGCCCACAAGGATACATTTGTCAGATTTTGGATGAAGTTTGTCTGAAATTAATCGTTTGACGTATACTTCACATCCCCAAATCTTAAGAAAAGACACATTTGGAGGTTTTCCAAACCATAATTCGTATGGAGTCTTTTCGACAGCTTTAGACGGAGCTCTATTTATAGTGAGTGCAGCTGTATTTAGTGCATGTCCCCAAAATTCTAATGGAAGTTCGGCCTGACCCATCATTGACCTGACCATGTCTAGCAAGGTTCTGTTCCTCCGTTCTGACACACCGTTCCATTGTGGTGTTCCAGGAGGAGTCAATTCTGATAGAATTCCACATTCTTTCAGATGGTCATCAAATTCATAGCTCAGATATTCACCGCCTCTATCAGACCGCAGTGCCTTGATCTTCTTGCCTAATTGATTCTCTACTTCACTCTGAAATTCCTTGAATTTGTCAAAGGATTCAGACTTATGCTTCATTAGGTAGACATAACCATACCTACTGAAGTCATCAGTGAAAGTGATAAAGTAGCTGAAACCACCTCTAGCATTTGTACTCATTGGTCCACATACATCTGTATGGATTAAACCCAATAGTTCATTTGCTCTTTCTCCGACTTTAGAGAAAGGTTGCTTTGTCATTTTGCCAAGTAAACATGATTCGCATTTACCATAATCCTCTAAGTCAAATGGTTCTAGAATTCCTTCCCTTTGAAGTCTTTCTAAGCGTTTCAAGTTTATATGGCCTAATCGACAATGCCACAGATAGGTGAGATCTGAATCATCCTTTTTGGCCTTTTTGGTATTTATGTTATATACTTGTTTGTCGTGATCTAATAAATAAAGTCCATTGACTAATCTAGCAGATCCATAAAACATCTCTTTAAAATAAAACGAACAACTATTGTCTTTTATTATAAAGGAAAATCCCTTAGCATCTAAGCAAGAAACTGAAATGATGTTTTTAGTAAGACTTGGAACATGGAAACATTCTTCCAGTTCCAAAACTAGCCCGGAGGGCAACGACAAATAGTAAGTTCCTACGGCTAATGCAGCAATTCGTGCTCCATTTCCCACTCGTAGGTCGACTTCACCCTTGCTTAACTTTCTACTTCTTCTTAGTCCCTGTGGATTGGAACATAAGTGTGAGCCACAACCTGTATCTAATACCCAAGAAGTTGAATTAGCAAGTATACAGTCTATAACGAAAATACCTGAAGATGGAACGACTGTTCCGTTCTTCTGATCTTCCTTTAGCTTTGGACATTCTCTTTTGTAATGGCCTATTCCATCACAATAAAGACAGCTTGATGTGGACTTGTCCTGCTTTGATTTAGCATTGCCCTTGGACTTTCCACCTTTCTTGAATGGTCTCTTTCTAGCCTTGAGTAAATCTTTGGCTTCACAGTCCAGTACTATTTCAGCCTTTCTGACAAGGTGAATAAATTCTGCAACTGTTTCTTCTCTTGGTTCACTTAGGTATTGTTGCTTGAAGCGACCAAACCCACTGTGTAGTGAATTGAGCAAGACAGAGACTGCCATCCTTTCGCTTATTGGTGTTCCTAGTAGACTTAGGCGATCAAAATATGAACACATAAGATCCACATGGAACCTCAGTGGGACGCCTACCCTCTGTTTAGTGCGAAGGAGCTGAACATGTGTTTCTTGGACCTCCATCCTATAACACCTGTTGGGAGAACTAACCTTTAGACCAGACATTGATTCAATCAACTCATGGACGTTCAGGTCCCTGTCCTCCGTACTTCCACGACAGATATCCCTCAGATTCTTGATGAGCGTAAAAGGTTCATAGGCTACAAACCTTCTAGCCCAATCATCAGGGATATTGTTCAGCATGAGACTCATAACCTTTTTGAGATCCGCATCCCAGGCGTAAAATCTCTCAGGGGTCATGTCTCTGGCATAGTAGCTTGGCATGGGATGTGATAGTACATACTCAAGTCCATTGAGTTTGACTATTTCAACTAGCTTAGCTTCCCATTCAAGAAAATTTGTCAGGTTCAGCTTGACCATAAGCTCATAACCCATGATGATGTTTTGATTGTTGTTTGCCATATTAAAACTACAATTGAAAAGAATAAACAAATAAATAACCATTCACAGTTTCTCTTAATAAACTTAAATTCTAGCATACATGCATAATTCAATGTTTATTAAGCATTTTATTCAAGTTATGTGTTCCGGCAGGTGTGAATAAAATGATTCCAAGATCCTAAAATCATTGAAGAACTAAGCACAGTTTGTCGACTTAATCCTAGAACATCTTAGGTAAGCAAAAGCCTTTTGCTAATAGTCTAGAAACTATTCTTGGTTGATAGGTACGTCTAAGAACTTATTAGGTAAACCTATCGAATTTGCCACGACATAAAAGGACTCCTTACTTATATCGTTGAGTTTCACCAAAACTAACATGTACTCACAATTATTTGTGTACCTTGCCCCTTTAGGACCAATAAGTAACACCTCGCTGAGCGAAAACTATTACTAGATTGATGTAAAGGATATCCAAGCAAGTGTATATTTTGGCATGGCACCTTTTAACTCAATTTTTAAGTTTGGAACTTAAGGCTCTTACTATGTTGGTTAGATTTTAAGTGAACTAAAATCCTTAATCATGCAACATAATCAAGCTTTTGATCTCATGCAATATAAGACATATTTAAAGCAATAAATAACTTAAAACATGCATAAGATATTTGTGATCTAGTATGGCCCGACTTCATCTTGAAGCTTTGACTTCAAAGTCCGTCTTGAAAATCTCCGTGGGAGGCACCATTTTCTTCAAATAGGATAAGCTATAACTAATTACAACTATTTGATGGTACGCAGACCATTTTGAATTGAAAAATAACTTTGGTGCTTTAGACCAATTACATTCAAATTAATGGTACGCAGACCATATTTTCTATCCTATTTGGGCCATACTAGTCACTTCATAACCTGCAAAACAGTACATATACAATATATACCATTCACCCATTCATTATCATGAATGGCCCACATAGCTGGTTAGTAAAACATATTATGCATCACGTAAACATTTGCAGCAATTAATCAAGGGCACCAATAATCTACCAATTATTCAGTCCTTATTAATTCTAATCGAGTTGTTTTAACCTTAAGGATTTGTAGACCTAATCAAGAGTTTATGACTAAAAAGCGCTCCCACTCAAACCAATAAATTCATATGCTTTACTAATTTTAAACATAAAATTGTATTTCTAGTCTAACCGGAAACATACAAATTTAATTAAAATTTAAAGCTCATATAAATTTATAATTGAATCCAAAAATTTAATTTAATTTCAGTCGCATTTAAATTAATTCATGATTTTAATTTTAGTAAAATAATTAGAATAAATTCCATTTATTATAATTATAATATTCAAAATTAAAATCCAAGAAATTAATTCAAATTATTAATTTTAAAATTAATTAAAATTACGTGAACTGAAATTTTCAAATTAAACATTCAAAACGATCTAATCGTAACGCAAACACCCTACGCGTTGCACGCCCATGGGCCGTACGCACACAGCCATTGCTGGCC
This sequence comes from Spinacia oleracea, assembly GCF_020520425.1. Classification (NCBI taxonomy): domain Eukaryota; kingdom Viridiplantae; phylum Streptophyta; class Magnoliopsida; order Caryophyllales; family Amaranthaceae; genus Spinacia; species Spinacia oleracea. The sequence goes on from NC_079490.1 coordinate 76,323,988, forward strand.
ATGTGCGCGCAGCCCATGCGCTCGTAGCATAGCTGCTGCTGTCCCAACGCAAGCCTCCGCATAGCGCCCATCGCACGCGAGCTATCGCTCGCAGCGCGCGCGCGCGACATCGCTCGCTGGCGCGCGAGATCGCTCGCTGGGCACGCAAGCTCGCTCGCAGCGCGCGCGAGCCATCGCTCGCTGGGGCGCGAGATCGCTCGCTGGCGCGCGAGATCGCTCGCTGCGCGCGCGCGAGCCATCGCTCGCTGGTGCGCGACATCGCTCGCTGGGCGGGCGACATCGCGCGCTGTGCGCGCGAGTGATGCTGTGCGCAGCGCTCGTGGCACGCGAGCTTGCGCTCGCTGCGCGCGAGGCTGCGCGCACTTGTGCGAGGCAGCGCGCGTTGTGGCGCAGCTCGCTTGCTGCCCACACGCGACTGCCTTGGCTCGCCCCTCGCCCATGCCCATACGTTCATTGCTCGTGGCACACGACACAAGGCAGGGCTGCTGCCTTGCGCTCGTGCACTACGCCCTTGCTCATTGCATTCGTGCCGCACGGGCGACGAGCTCCCTTGCTCGTCGTCGCATGCCCGCATTATACAACACCCCTTAAGGGTAACACGAAGCGTCCATTGCTTCGTGCGTGCAAGTTAATTGAACGAATCGCATAAAATTTTAAAATTTTATATTTAAAATTAATGACAAATTAATAAATATTATTAATTTCATAATTTTAGGGCGAAAAATCGAAAATTTATTATCCAATTGATTTCCGATTGATATGGATTCAAGTCTAGGTCATAAAAATTTAAAATTTATCGAAAATTTACAACTTTTATGGTGGTTTTTAATCATAGGTTTCTAATTAAATTACAATTAATTATGAAAATCAAATTAATTCTAAATTATTCTAATTTTCAACAAATTAATCATAATTACAAATTAGATTGCATAATTAACAAGACTAGGCATTCAAACTTGTTAAACATATGCAGTAGGTCAATCAAAAATTCAAGATTTATCAACAGGAATAGCAAATATTTAATTTAACATCTTAAATTTACGAAATTTTGCATTCGAAAAACTAAAACCTTCGAAAAGTCATAGTTAGGCTTCGAATTTGAGAATTCTGGGTTCGGCAGAAAAATACTATTTTTGTCAAAATTTTAGAATGCCTTTTACATGCGGAATTGACACAAAAATCACTCAATTCGGATGAGTAACGAAGAAACTGCCGAAAAACTGCGTACATATAATTAAATAAACGCAATTTGCAATTAATTAACAATTACGAAAATTAATCACCCCTTTTAATTCTTGCAAATTTGTAATATTTAACCATGTTCATGCAATTTAGATTATGAAAATAATAAGGGGCTCGTTATACCACTGTTAGGTTATGATACATATGACATTTACATAAATCATGCGGAAACAACCATTAACCCAGGAATCATATTATTTACACATAATCATATAGCATAATTAGATGCATACTCTTTGTTGCGTGCCCTCCCTAGCTGCGCCCGAACCGAACAAGAACAAGTCTTTTAGGACTCCAAGTGTCGTCCCTCCGTAGATAGTCCACAGCACGTCCGGATCCGCCTTAAGATTGACCAACTAGAATCGCCCTTAAGGTACTAGAAAATTCGGCACTTTTATGAGCAAGATGTGTTTTAATTTTCTCTCAAAAACTCACTTTTGAATACTTTGAAACTTGTATATAAATTATGACCCCTAGGCCTTTATTTATAGAGTTATGGAAAAGGAATCGTAATCCTAGTAGGATGCGAATTAATTGGAATTAGAATCCTACATGAATTCTATTTAATTAATTTATCCAATTAGGAATAGACATTTAATCATACACTGACTCTTGCAGATTCAGGAATCACGCATGAGCACAAACTCACACACACACGGCAGCCACAAGGACTGCCCATGCGTGCGAGCTGCAGCCCACGCAGCAAGGCCCACGCATCCGTGGCCTTGGCGCGCGCTGGGCTTGTGGCGTGCGTGCTTGCTGGGCGACGGCCTGGCTTCGTGCTGGGCCTTCGTCCGGCAGGCCTCGTCCGATGCTAATTCGTACGATACGCTTCCGATTAAATTTCCATTTCCGGAATCTATTTCCGATACGAACAATATTTAATATTTCCGATTCCGGAATTAATTTCCGTTTCGAACAAATATTTAATATTTCCGTTTCCGGAATTATTTTCCGATTCCGGCAATATTTCCGATTCTGACAATATTTCCGTTTCCGGCAATATTTCCGATTCTGGTAATATTTCCATTTCCAATAATATTTTCCGATACGTACCATGTTTCCGTTTCCGGCAACATCTACGACTTGGATAATATTCATATTTCCGATACGATCCATATTTCCGTTTCCGGCAATATCATCGTTTCCGGAGTATTCATTTCTTGCCTGTGACGATCTTAGCTCCCACTGAAACCAAGATCCGTCGGTTCCGAATATTCATAGATGGAGTATTTAATGCCATTAAATACTTGATCCGTTTACGTACTATTTGTGTGACCCTACGGGTTCAGTCAAGAGTAAGCTGTGGATTAATATCATTAATTCCACTTGAACTGAAGCGGCCTCTAGCTAGGCATTCAGCTCACTTGATCTCACTGAATTATTAACTTGTTAATTAATACTGAACCGCATTTATTAGACTTAACATAGAATGCATACTTGGACCAAGGGCATTATTTCCTTCATATTACTGTAACAATAACTATGTCTGCAATACTGCAAGTATCTTACCATCAACAATAACTATGTCTGCAATACTGCAAGTATCTTACCATCATTAATTCTAAGAGTTTACTATGTGATGCATAATAGTAACTATATGTTTGAATAGTTATTATGTATATTATAATATTCCTTTTATGTTCTTTTTTTTGTACTCTATGTTATTAGTAATAAGAGTTACTATATTATTATGACAATAACTATATTACTGTATAAACGACCAAATGCAACCCTTAAAAACCCTTGCAATAGGTCCAATAATCGTTGCTATAGACCTATTGCAACGGTTGGTCAACCGTTGCTGTTGCTGCTTGCATTAGGTTTATTGCAACGGTTGATTTCACCTAATGCAATAGTTAGGTGTTATGTCCGATCAACCGTTGCATTAGACCCTATTGCAACCGGTATTATACCTAATGCAACGGTTCTTGCAATCTCATATAGACCGTTGCAGTTGATCTAATGCAATGCTTATTTACGCTAATGCAACGCCCAATATCTTCTTAGAACCGTTGCATCAGGTTTATTCCACCCATTATTATTATTCGAGGTAAATATATTTTAAATTAAATGTTCACAAAAAAATAAAACAATAAAATAACACATAGTGACAAACAACATTAAGAAATTTGAATGATAATAAAAATTATATTTTTATTTAAAAAATAATATAGTTAATTTACAATGTTTTACGATATTGCGAACAAAGTTTCACCAAAATAAGGCCAAACTATGATGGACAATTCACCTAGATATTCAACTTATATACGATCACTAAGAAAATCAAACACCAACTTGTGAGTATAAACCTCCACTAAGAATGTCATTTCAATAATCATAACATTCTTCCTCCTACACCATGTAGTTCATCATGTACCTATACAAACCAACAATTAAATAAATATTATTAGAAAATAATTTAATCATGTACCTCATAGTAATTAAAATGAATTTAACATTCTTAATGTTAAAAACATATTGAATATGACCACACCCAATTAACTTCGACATGAAATGGATCAAAACCATTAACCAAACTAGGCAATCAATGTATTAAACAACCACAAGACAAGTGGAATCACAAGTTTTCTTGAGTATATACAAAGTATTATGTAAAGTCATGACCTCAAAAACAAACTGACAATCAAGACAATGAACTAAGTGAGGCGGAAGTTTCTAATCACACAGTGTACAAGATTAAAATATAGGCTTTCTGAATAATAATTGAAGCTCATGACCGAACCAATACAACAATCTATTTTAAGCTTGCATTGGCGCAAGTAATCATCGATCTTAAGCAACATAAATTATTCACAAGGTAAAGCTTATAGTAAAAAAACAAAAGAATAACTTAAGTATGACATAGGGATAATAAAACATAAGGATCAGATAAACACCGTAAAACAACGAAAAGTTAAAAGGGTATAGTTTTAGCTAGTTAGGAACATAATGACTTATTTATTTGACGAAAGTACATGTAAAGCTAGCACAACAAATCTTTGCCGCACTTTTCCATATTCTGCAAATGGAAAATTGTTCAATAACTTAATTATCCTAGCAAATCAATCACTTAAGTACAAATCTCCACAAAATCTTGGTAATGTAGTAGCTTTAATTCAAAAATCATAGATGTATACTAATAAAACCTTGCCAAGCACAAACACGAAGGTGCAACTCCAAAACTGAAAGAGAACCTAAACGCAATAATAGTATAATTAACAAGTACATCATAGCCAAATCCAGTAATACAAAAATAATGGCTTCTAATTTATTTTATTAAGTTCAGTAGTAACTACAACCTTGAATTTCATACTCTGTATTACTTAGTAGTTAGTACTAAACAACAAGTTATCTACAATAACAAGGAGGTTACTAATCATATTATATAACTTTAAGGATCTATAAACAAAAGTTAGGAGTTCTACTCTTTAATTGAGACACAATCATTTGTTTTTCAAATCTGCCTATCACCATAACAACTTATACAATATGCAATAAGCTAACTTTCAGTAATCAATAAGTCCATAAATTTATTTATAAAAGATTCATGGAGCCCAATTTCCATTTAAGTACTTGTATACAATCATAGAAGAACAAAAGAAATCACATATTTCAAACTCAAAAGTGGGAGAACATGTCTCACAACTCTCATTTATATAGATTATCCAAGAAGTTATTTAATCATTTAACAAAAAGACCATTACAAATATGTGGTGTTTAAATTAGAAAATGCAGTAACTTCGTATATTTTTGTTTGAACATAAAATCCATTTCAATTTAATATCTTAGTAATCATTAAATTAGGAAAACACATAATATTCAATGGAAATATGTATAAAAAAAATTCTAGATCTAACACTAAAATTGACAAATTAAACACATAAATCAGAACCTCTACGGTCGTTCATCTCCCGAAACAAGCAACAAAACCCCTAATTTCACAATTAAAACACATAAACATTCAACATCAGATTACCAACCCCTAAAATCATCGATAAAGTGACAACAACGCAAATTAAAAGTAAAAATTAACAAGAATTTTCAAATTAAGAATACCAGTGAAAATCAAGGTCAACAATTGACGGTCCTCCCAACATTTGATGAATTACAATATCAACTTCAATTGAAAGAGGAGAGAGGAGAGAGAAACAGAAAAGAATGAAACAATCCAATAACGCGGCTGGCCGCCGACGAAAGTAACTAGTAATTGAAATTTTAGAGGGGTTTTAGATATTGGATCCATTGGGATAGAAACTGGGAGAAAATCGATAAGTATAATGCTTGATATAGAGTGGAGAAGGTCTTTTTTTCTAATTATAATTTTTGTGATTTGGGGGCGGAATGAACAAGGGTTTCTAATTGGGGTGGATAGATTTAATAAATACGAAGTTCAGTTGGGGTGGATAGATTTAATACATAGGGATTACAGTTGTTCGGGATCGTTGCAATAGTTCAAAGAGCCGTTGTATTTGACTACCTAATGCAACGGTTTAATTAAAACGTTGCGGTAGGCCGTTGCATTAGGGAAAACCGTTGAAAAAACCGTTGCATAATCTTTGACCATTGCAATAAACCGTTGCGTTAAGATTACCCGTTACATTAGACGGTTGCATTTGCTCGTTTATGTAGTAATAACTATGTCTGCAATATTGCAAGTATCTTACCATCAACAATAACTATGTCTGCAATACTGCAAGTATTTTACCATCATTAATTCTAAGAGTTTACTATGTGATGCATAATAGTAACTATATGTTTGAATAGTTATTATGTATATTATAATATTCCTTTTATGTTCTTTTTTTTGTACTCTATGTTATTAGTAATAAGAGTTACTATATTATTATGACAGTAACTATATGACTATAACAATAACTATATCTGCAATTTTGTCAGTATCTTACCATCATTAATTCTAAGAGTTACTATATGATGCATAATAAAAAAACTATATATTTTATTTAGTTACTATGTTATTTTTCATATTTAAATGTTAAATTATTAACTTAGTGTAATACCCCGAAATTTTTAAACTCGATTTATTAAAATTAATAATATTTTATTAACGTAATTTCGTTTTAATTATTAGAAATAATTTAAAAATTTCGTTATTTTAAACGTTTTTACGATTTATTTTAAACGATAAATTTATAAACGAAAATTTATTTATTTTTCGTTAACGATATATTTTACGAGACTTTGTTTTAACTAAACATTTCTATTTTTAGTAATTTCCGAAAATAGAAACAGAATTTCTGAATTTTAGTCAACCATGTGAAATTACGAAAATGCCCTTGGAGTACCAAGATTCCATTTCCTTTCTTCTCTTCCTTGCTCCCCACGTACAAAGTAAGGAGGAAATTTCCTTCCTTCCTTCTTCCCTCATTTCAGTCTCTATTCAAAACAAAAATCAAGTTTGCTTCTTCCACTTCAATCCTTTACAAATTCAACAATTTCAGAATTTCTAATTGCAAAAACAAGAGACCAATTCCACTTCTTTTTCTCTCCTCTGTCGAACCACCACCATCAACCACCACCGTTTACCACCACGACCACCTGCTGCCTCCATCATTCCCAGCCACCCGCACCCGCACCAAACCAATCAACACCTCTTCCACCACCTCGCCTCACTGCTGGCTGCTTTAATCGACCACCACCGCCACAATCCCCACCCCTTTCCTTCGACCAAATCGGCCCGCAGTGCCGCACTCCCCTGCCTCTATCATTCTTTGCCTCTGCCGCACCACCCAGCCACAAAGACACCACACTCCGGCCACCTAACCTCGTCTTAGAACCATCTCCGCCCCAAACAACCCAGCGAACGGCCGCTGCGCCGACCAGACTTGACCGGAAACACCCCTCCCCTGTTTTCCCCTATTTTACTCGACCACCCTCTTCCCCCTTCCTTTTTGTTCCGCCGCACCGCAATCACCATCACCATCACCGGCGCGCTTTAGCGCCGCCGTGCCGCCCAGCCAGCCGCCGCCTGTCTCCCTTCTTCTCCCCTCCTCCTTCGTGCCCTCCCCCTCCCCTGCTGCTCGTGCCCTTCAATTTCAGAAACAAAGTTTCTGAAAATTGAAACTTTGTTTTATTTCCCCTTATTCAAGTTGGGCCAAATCAATTGGGCTTTGGGTAAGACAAACATGAATTTCAGATTTTCAATTCCTTAATATTCATGTTTTAATAAATTTTATGATATAAATTATTTACTAATGAATTGTTATTATTTTCAGGAAATAAATAAATTTGATTATCAAGTTTAAGAAAAATAAATTACCGTACTAAATTTATCAAGGACATAAATTAAATAATAAACTTACTAGCTTTATAAGTCAAAAATGGAATTTAAATAATATTTTTTTTTTATGTAAATCGATTTATGAAATATATATATATATATATATATATATATATTTTGATTTAAATTTCGTTTAATAATATTTTCGTTAAATTATAAAATTATACTTTTTATTAAAATTCATTATAAAATTCATTATGATTTATAAATATCGATTTGAGATTATTTAACGTTTCCATAACTAATTCATTGATTTAATATTCTGAAAGAATCGGACTTGAAGCTCAGGACGAACGATCCATCGAATAGGAAGTATAAACTACGGTTGAGGTAACATCTATTGCTAACACCCACAGTCCCCTTATGAATCGTGTTTTATGAATTTATGAAATATGTTTATAATGATATGTTTTAATGGATTGTGGGATATGAATTGTGTTTATAAAGTGTGTTTTATGCATGATGATATTCAAATGTGCTTATGAATGATTTTATAAGAATGATGAGTTACGAATAAGATACGAAACATGATAAATAAAAGTGTAATCGGTTCTGGCAGTTAGTGGGGTTACTATTTCTAGGTCGTGCACGTACCGCCGTACCGCGGGACACCCAACAAGGGAGAGTGCTCCTTGAGGGTTACCGCAAGCTAAAAGAGAAACTATTTAGGTACGGGCGTATGTCCAACAAGGGAGAGTGCTCCTTAAGGACTATCGCAAGGTGGGAGACGTCCCGCAAGGCTAACTTGTCAGTTACCAAGTAAAATGAAGGTTTTATGAAAGATAATGGGAATTATTAAAGTTTCAAGTTATAAATAATGTTTCATTGCATTTATGAAAATGTTTTACTATGTTCTATTTTCCCTGATTACAAAGTAAATAAAATGAATTGAAATGAATTTACGCTGTTAGGGTAGTATGTTACTGGGCCTCGGCTCACGATGTTGCTTTTGTTTTAGGTACGAAGAAGATCATGGGATGCCTTAGAGTGAGGATGCAACCATCAAATTCACGATCGATGCTTAATAAAGATAATCATGTTTCACTAATAATAATGGATGAACCAATTGAACTCTAAGTCAAATTTCAACTATTGAGTTGGATTTTAATATTTATAATTAATCAATGTTAGGAACATTTATTAAATTTCATTTAGATTTCGATGTAAATATTAAAAAATAAATCGAAGTGAAGTATAATTATTGTTACTCGACAGTAGTCAGTAAATGTAAAAAGGTTATGTCGCCTTGTATTTCCCACGAGGGAGATACGGCAAGTGACGCTCCGACTAAATTAGGGTTTCCGCTGCTAATTAAAGATAATTAACCTAATTAATGGTGTTTAGAAGTCGGGGTGTTACAGTATGGTATCAGAGCTGAGCCCAGCCGGAAGTGCTCTGCACTGCCTGGGTATGATCTTTGGGATAAGAGAAAGTTTTTAACTTTTATCAACTATTGGGTTATTAGGTATTAAGTTATGAGAATAAAGAGTTTTAATATAAGTGAGTGACTTTTTGGGTTGTTATAAGAGTAAGCCATATTATGGATTATCTGAGTTTAGACTAACCTTGAGTTTTGAGATATCCAGTTTCGAGGACGAAACTTTTTATAAGGGGGTAAGGATGTAACACCTCGTATTTTTAAAACTCTTTTATTATTCTGTAATTACGATTATTAACGTAATTACGTCCTAAATTTTTCGATCTATTTTAATTATCCTATTACGTCTACCTTTTTATTGTGACGTAATAACGATTATTTGAGCCCAATTTATTTTCATACCAGAATTTAGCCCATATTTCAAGCCCAATTATTATTACTCAAATAACATCATATTTTGAGAATTTCTTATTTCTCCAAAACCCAAACCAAGACCTTTTTTTTTCTTGCTCTTCTTCCTTACGTGTAAAGAGAAGTTTAACCAACAAGCTTTTTGACTTGTTTTTCCAAATACAGAGCAAAGTCTATTTCTCTATCTTCTTCCTCTGTACATGTCAATGAAGAACTTGGGCAACAAACTTTTGACTCCTTTGTCCCTAAAATCGGTCCAAGTTCATAGCAAATTCACCCCCTTCTTCTCCTTCCTTGTGTGGCAGAATTTATGACAGCCAAATGTCTAAACCATTTATTCATTTTTATGACTCATCATGTCAACAAATCTCTATAAATTATCATTCAATTGTTCAGTAATTTGCAAGTCCAAAACCCCATCTCCAATAATTAGCTTATTGCTAATTCAAATTGGGTATTTTACATTGATTTCTCCTCTTTTTTTTCGTGAGCTTTGGACCTCCATAGCCATATAATTCGAGCTCTATGCTTCACCAAAATACCCACAAAGACCCCCAATTTAACCAGAAACTTATAACCTAAAAACCCAAATCATCTTACCATTTTCCAGCCGTTTTCTCTCTCCTCGGTTCACCACCGCGGCGACACCACCTTCTGGCCGTTTCCGCCGCCCCCTTTTTAGGCAACCTCGCTAGCCACCGGAGTTTATTTGTGCCGTGCTGCTTCTGTGCTTGCGCCTTCCTCCATCGTGAGATTGGAGCTGCTTGCTCTGTTCTTGTTGCTTTCCCAGCTTCTACACTTCATCTCATGTAAAAATTACCCAAAGTTAAAAGGAATGTTATTTGCTAGTTGGAGTTGGGCCAAATGTTCTAGTGGGCTACGTAAAGGAAAAAAAGGGATGGGTAAGTGTTTTAGTTAATTAAAGTTCCTCCAATTAAATTTTATTGGGTAAATATTTCCTAACTGTTAAGTATATTGTTGAGGTTCTTTTGGAGTTGATTAAAGGAATTGGTAGCAATGATCAAGGATCTTCTAATTGGGTGTTAAAGTTAAGCATTCGGATTTGTAATTGAGGTAATTATTATGTCTAGCATTTTATTATATGTCCGTATATGTTACTAGATTTAAAGCCCGTGCGATGCACGGGTTTAATTCATTTTTTTATGAGATTTTTTTTTCACCTTTAAATGATAGTTAGAATATTGATTTTTTTTTTTTTTTATAATCAATTAGTCTTTAATTATCTCTTTTTATTTTTCTTGAAACACGTACTTTTATTTTTCAATCGTTTCTGCTTGAATTAATGGCTCGAATCAACGAAATATTTCTGAAACTTAATCAAAATTTATCTCTTATTATCTTTTATCAAGTCTTTAATTATCTCTTTTTATTTTTCTTGAAACACGTACTTTTATTTTTCAATCGTTTCTGCTTGAATTAATGACTCGAATCAACGAAATATTTCTGAAACTTAATCAAAATTTATCTCTTATTATCTTTTATCAAGTCTTTAATTATCTCTTTTTATTTTTCTTGAAACACGTACTTTTATTTTTCAATCGTTTCTGCTTGAATTAATGGCTCGAATCAACGAAATATTTCTGAAACATAAACGTACGGAGTAATCAAATCATAATAACTATGGGTGAAAGGAAAAACAAATATAATATAGCACTTATTTATAAAAGAGGAGCATAGTTTTATAATACTCTCGTATATTTATAACCAGAAAAAATATAGGTTTAATGCAAGTAGAATTTTATTATGATATGAATTAATCCAAATATCATAGGTTTAAAGAAAATAAAACTCTATTATAAACCGAAAAAGATTTCTTTATCTAAAATTCTATAACGTGGTATTCATTGCTAATACTCTTCAAACTACGATAGTGATCATTACTTTAAAATAGCTAGTCTTGTGAATTACTTTGTTTTTCTTTACTTTCTTTTTTCCTATTTTTGGTACGGAGTAAGGTTTTTTGGACTTTATTTCAATTTCAAGTAGTACATTAAGTTTAGTTTAATTCAACCAAATAAAATGTGGGCTTGCAACCCCGATTGTGTTAACGTTTATCGTTGTATATTCTATGTTAGGTTTAATTTTGACATCTAAATTGTAGTTCGTTGTGCCGTATAAGAAGCATAAATTATGCCCGAGATAACACTTAATTTATTTTATTAATCACTATTTAGCTCTAAATTAAACTGTGTTGATGAGGTATGATTTGGAATACAAAGATATATATATATATATATATATATATATATATATATATATATATATATATATATATATATATATATATATATATATATATATATATATATATATATATATATATATATATATATATATATATATATATATATATATCAATATCCAGTAGGTATACGAAGTAGTATTAAATGAACACACATAAACCGATAGAACAAAAACAATTATGCTTGTACAAAATTAACATAAACAATGAATAACCAATGAACCACGTAAAAATTATTTTCTATGCAACATAAACAATTATGCGGTACACCGTGAGTCCGTGACCATCGGGTGTCCCGTATTTCTGGAACGAAATAAAGAATAAATGTACGGAGTAATTGACGACAAATAAACAATAAAAATCAAAGTAAAATTATGACAACGAAATAAAAAAAAAATGGAATTTAACTGTAAAGAAAAGGATGAAGAGTGATCATCAACCTCATCCTCACCCAACGCCATGCAACATCATATTCTTGCGATGGAATGAAGCACATACAATGAAGCCTCCGTACAATTTGGTGAGGGTTGAGATTTTTAATGTGAGGGTTGAGATTTTTAATATGTATTTATATATACAAAGATAAAAAAAAGTTTGTGAAATTTATCTTTATCGTATTAAGTAGTCAATCATGGTAAGACTCCCATATTATTTATTAATCTATCTTTATCGTATTAAGTAATCAATCATGGCAAGACTCTCATATTATTTATTTAATTAGTTAATAATTTAATAATATGTGATGACGTGGCAATCCTATGTGGACGCTCTCATTACTCTTGAAAAAACTCCCCTTTATATATATATATTAGATTGTGTAATAATTATGTCCAGCGTTTATGTTTATGTGCCCGTATATAAAAGTATTATATTATGTTATTGTAATGTTTATGTCCAGCATTTAAGTTTATATGCCCGTATATGAAATGTGTGACTATTATGTGATTATATGTTTATTATGTGTTTTATGTGATAAATGATATGATATATGTTTATTGTTATGATAATTGTGTTATGATGTTAAAGACGTTGTTCGGAAATAATTATAATATTTATAAAGTTATTTTAAAAAGAAAGACGATGTTGCTTTTGTCGGTATGGAAAAGTGAACTGAACTAGTAAATGGGCGAGTTACGGGTGGAGGCCATGTTAAAGTTAAAGTTGGGAAACAGTTCCCCCCTGAATGATGTAAGAAAAGTTCCGCCAAAGCCTGTACTTGCCAATGAGCTGTAAAGGAAATGATTCCTTGCCGACACAGTTTTCAAGATAACGAGATTAAGTTAGTTATTTCCGAACAATAAATGCTAATGATTGATATGTGCCAAATGATTTTCAAAATAAAACCGTTTTGACGGGCTGGAGTAATATTACTGAGTTTTCCACTCATTTTTGTATTTCCTGTGTTTTTCCTGTTTTCTATTTTTATGATGACGCACAGGTTCAATTAAGGAGCTCAAGTTGCTCAAATTAGAGTTATTACTGGAGTTGGTAATTTATTATGGAGATATCGAGATGAGAGTTTATTTATTGTGGAAATCCTGTTATTGAGTTTTTTATTATAAGAATATTGATTTATATTTAGTTTGGGAAAGTTGTATTATTTAAAGGAATATTTTTTGAAGATTATTTTATTTGTGGGCCCATACCCACAGGTCCCGGGATTAATTATGTCTAATTTCGCTGCTAATGATCACTTAAGTACGGTTTATTACCGTTAATTAAGGAGCCGAAAAGTCAGGGCGTTACAGTTTGGTATTCAGAGCCAAGGTTCTGCGACCATAAGTGCTAAACTTTACGGGTTTTGCACGAAATAAAATTTATTAGGTTTTAAGCAAGAATTTTAAGGAATGAGTAAAAAGAATAAGTTAAAATCGTGCTAAGTTAAAATGAAATGAGTGTGAGTGATAGGACGGGGAACGCAACGGGAATGTTTTCTTTATTATGATTTGCAGAATTTCTTAGTCTAATTTCAAGAAGAAAAGATTATCTGAAGCGTTGTATCCTTGCGATCAGATCGGCGATGACTTCAAGCGGAAATATTCCTATTGACGGCACTAGAAACGATAACGATGTTAACGATGGCAATGGTAATCACAAATCTGCATTAGCGCTGGAAGGAATGCAAGAAAGAATTGAAGAATTGCGCAAGGATCCCATTTTCGGGGACACTCCAGGAGAAACAAGCGATAATCGAATGGATTTAATGAGATTGATAATGTCGGAACTTCTGCAAGGAAATCGTCAAAAGCCAAGGTCAGAGCAAGAAGAATGCTCCAACATGTTCAAGAAGTTCGCTTCTCATAAACCCCCTACTTATGATGGCAAGCCAGACCCTACTGAATTTGAAGAATGGATTAGCGATATGGAGAAGTTATTTGACGCAACTCAATGCCTCGAGAAATGGAAGGTCAACTACGCCGTCTTTTACTTGAAAGGACAAGCCAACCTGTGGTGGAAAAGTGTTAAAGGAATCCAAAATGAGCCTGGTTTTGGTTGGGAAAAACTGACGGAAGCTATGCGGGAACAATTTTATCCCTATTCTCTGCAACTACAAATGGAATCGGAATTTATCAAATTGAGTCAAGGAAAGAAGAATGTTCTGGAATATGCAGTGAAATTCAATGAGCTTGCTCGATTTGCCCCTGACCTGGTGACTACTAATAGGCAAAGGATGAATCGATTTGAAGGAGGATTAAACATTGAGATCCGTGATCGTCTTTCGAGTTCTAGAATTTCCACTTTCCAAGAGTTGTACGATCGAGCAATTAACGTCGAAAGAATTATCAAGCTTCGAGAAGAAACATATGGAAAACGAAAAGGAAGCTTCGAAGAAAATCAACCGAACAATAAGAAACAAAATGTCAATGTCGGCTATCAAGGAGGGAATAACGGAAACCAAAACTTCAACAAGAATCGTGGATGCGCCAAGTGTGGAAGATGGAACCATACAGAGAAAGAATGTCGAATTGGTACGCGAGATTGTTTCAAATGTGGTAGCAAAGATCACCAAATCAAAGATTGTCCGCAAATACATCGAGAGCAAGGTGATAGGAGAAACGATGAAAACAAAGGAAATGGTGGCACTACAAATTTCAACCGTAATCCCCCACGTGGACCAACATCGAATGGACGAGTGTTTTTAATGCAAGGAAAAGACGATGATGCAAATGACAATGACGACTTCGCTAGTATGGAATGAAGAATGAAGCATAATGACCTTTTGAAATCGTGTGATCGAACATCTAGAATATTTTAGAATAAATGATGGAAATTTTGAAAGTAATATGTGCTAATCGAGTATCTAACTAAGATGTATTACCATCATTAGTTATATGAATGTTATGCTTATGTATGAAATTTTCAATTAAAGAATTATGTGTTTAAGATATGCTTTATGGACTATGTTTATGCTGACATGATTGTATTGGTAATAACTAATCGTTACATATGAAAGTCGTCTTCGATGGAAGTTCTCCTGAGCTCAGAGTACGAGATTATTATAACAAATGACTTTTATAAATTATTTGACTATTATAATTGTTAGGTAAATATTTATTGTCATTATATCTATTTTCATAATTATATTAAAAACATTACTACTTTTGGTAGAAAATATTTTCAAACGGGATCTCACAAAGAAAAATGGGAGCCTAGTCTATGCTAACAAGTTTGCCCCTTCTTATGTTCTTTGCTCCTCGATCCTATTTTATGAAGTAAAGTAGAGATACAAAAGACGATGGCGGAATATAATTGACCTTAATGACGATTAAGATCAACATACAATTTTGCCCCTTTTGTATTCTTTACTCTTCGATTCTAGGTCTCGAGTTGAAGCGGAGTCATTAAAGAAGATGGCGGAATAAAGGCTAGACAATGTCGAAATTGGAATGAAATTGTGAGATCTTGGTTTTAAAATAAAATATCGTACTTGTATTCAAATATTTTCGACTTTCAACAATCAATTCAAGTTTCGAGGACGAAACTTTTTCTAAGGGGGTAAGAATGTAATACCCCAAAATTTTTAAACTCGATTTATTAAAATTAATAATATTTTATTAACGTAATTTCGTTTTAATTATTAGAAATAATTTAAAAATTTCGTTATTTTAAACGTTTTTACGATTTATTTTAAACGATAAATTTATAAACGAAAATTTATTTATTTTTCGTTAACGATATATTTTACGAGACTTTGTTTTAAATAAACATTTCTATTTTTAGTAATTTCCGAAAATAGAAACAGAATTTCTGAATTTTAGTCAACCATGTGAAATTACGAAAATGCCCTTGGAGTACCAAGATTCCATTTCCTTTCTTCTCTTCCTTGCTCCCCACGTACAAAGTAAGGAGGAAATTTCCTTCCTTCCTTCTTCCCTCATTTCAGTCTCTATTCAAAACAAAAATCAAGTTTGCTTCTTCCACTTCAATCCTTTACAAATTCAACAATTTCAGAATTTCTAATTGCAAAAACAAGAGACCAATTCCACTTCTTTTTCTCTCCTCTGTCGAACCACCACCATCAACCACCACCGTTTACCACCACGACCACCTGCTGCCTCCATCATTCCCAGCCACCCGCACCCGCACCAAACCAATCAACACCTCTTCCACCACCTCGCCTCACTGCTGGCTGCTTTAATCGACCACCACCGCCACAATCCCCACCCCTTTCCTTCGACCAAATCGGCCCGCAGTGCCGCACTCCCCTGCCTCTATCATTCTTTGCCTCTGCCGCACCACCCAGCCACAAAGACACCACACTCCGGCCACCTAACCTCGTCTTAGAACCATCTCCGCCCCAAACAACCCAGCGAACGGCCGCTGCGCCGACCAGACTTGACCGGAAACACCCCTCCCCTGTTTTCCCCTGTTTTACTCGACCACCCTCTTCCCCCTTCCTTTTTGTTCCGCCGCACCGCAATCACCATCACCATCACCGGCGCGCTTTAGCGCCGCCGTGCCGCCCAGCCAGCCGCCGCCTGTCTCCCTTCTTCTCCCCTCCTCCTTCGTGCCCTCCCCCTCCCCTGCTGCTCGTGCCCTTCAATTTTAGAAACAAAGTTTCTGAAAATTGAAACTTTGTTTTATTTCCCCTTATTCAAGTTGGGCCAAATCAATTGGGCTTTGGGTAAGACAAACATGAATTTCAGATTTTCAATTCCTTAATATTCATGTTTTAATAAATTTTATGATATAAATTATTTACTAATGAATTGTTATTATTTTCAGGAAATAAATAAATTTGATTATCGAGTTTAAGAAAAATAAATTACCGTACTAAATTTATCAAGGACAAAAATTAAATAATAAACTTACTAGCTTTATAAGTCAAAAATGGAATTTAAATAATAATTTTTTTTTTATGTAAATCGATTTATGAAATATATATATATATATATATATATATATATATATATATATATATATATATATATATATATATATATATATATATATATATATATATATATATATATATATATATATATATATATATATATATATATATATATATATATATATATTTCGATTTAAATTTCGTTTAATAATATTTTCGTTAAATTATAAAATTATACTTTTTATTAAAATTCATTATAAAATTCATTATGATTTATAAATATCGATTTGAGATTATTTAACGTTTCAATAACTAATTCATTGATTTAATATTCTGAAAGAATCGGACTTGAAGCTCAGGACGAACGATCCATCGAATAGGAAGTATAAACTACGGTTGAGGTAACATCTATTGCTAACACCCACAGTCCCCTTATGAATCGTGTTTTATGAATTTATGAAATATGTTTATAATGATATGTTTTAATGGATTGTGGGATATGAATTGTGTTTATAAAGTGTGTTTTATGCATGATGATATTCAAATGTGCTTATGAATGATTTTATAAGAATGATGAGTTACGAATAAGATACGAAACATGATAAATAAAAGTGTAATCGGTTCTGGCAGTTAGTGGGGTTACTATTTCTAGGTCGTGCACGTACCGCCGTACCGCGGGACACCCAACAAGGGAGAGTGCTCCTTGAGGGTTACCGCAAGCTAAAAGATAAACTATTTAGGTACGGGCGTATGTCCAACAAGGGAGAGTGCTCCTTGAGTACTATCGCAAGGTGGGAGACGTCCCGCAAAGCTAACTTGTCAGTTACCAAGTAAAATGAAGGTTTTATGAAAGATAATGGGAATTATTAAAGTTTCAAGTTATAAATAATGTTTCATTGCATTTATGAAAATGTTTTACTATGTTCTATTCTCCTTGATTACAAAGTAAATAAAATGAATTGAAATGAGTTTACGCTGTTAGGGTAGTATGTTACTGGGCCTCGGCTCACGATGTTGCTTTTGTTTTAGGTACGAAGAAGATCATGGGATGCCTTAGAGTGAGGATGCAACCATCAAATTCACGATCGATGCTTAATAAAGATAATCATGTTTCACTAATAATAATGGATGAACCAATTGAACTCTAAGTCAAATTTCAACTATTGAGTTGGATTTTAATATTTATAATTAATCAATGTTAGGAACATTTATTAAATTTCATTTAGATTTCGATGTAAATATTAAAAAATAAATCGAAGTGAAGTATAATTACTGTTACTCGACAGTAGTCAGTAAATGTAAAAAGGTTATGTCGCCTTGTATTTCCCACGAGGGAGATACGGCAAGTGACGCTCCGACTAAATTAGGGTTTCCGCTGCTAATTAAAGATAATTAACCTAATTAATGGTGTTTAGAAGTCGGGGTGTTACACTTAGTTTATATATTATTGATTCAGAAATACAAAAATGATGCATCTAGAAATTGAAGTCGTGTAAAGAATAACTTCTGCAAGGAAAACAAAAGCAGGAGGAGGAGGAGAAGAAGAAGAAGAAGAAGAAGAAGAAGAAGAAGAAGAAGAAGAAGAAGAAGAAGAAAATTTTGACAACAATGAAAACCAAAGACTTGGTAGAGGAAGGAGAGGACCCGGACGTGGAAAGAGAGGACGTGCTTGTGGAAAGAATGGACATGGACGCTGCGATTAGTATTTTTTAGTTCAAAAATCATTTGAGTTTAATGTCATTTATTTAATAGATGCAAATAATTAGAATGTCGTAGTTAAAAACAACTAACCATATAGTTAATGTTTTTCTTAATTACTGTTCAAGAGTTATAATTACTCTTACTCTTGATATACTTACTCTTTTTATTTCAGTAATATGATATATAATAGTAACTATATAATAGAAAAAGTTACTATATGACCTCTAAAGCATTTATATCATATTGTTTATTTTATAATATAATAATTGTTACGTAGTATATAGTTAAAATTACTTTTTTTTATATGATATAGTTACACTTTGAATTGAATAGTTATTCTTATCTAAAGGGCTATATTATTATTATTTTCATAGTTACTATTCTGAAGATATAGTTATTTTATTGAACATATAATTTCTATAATTTATTCTTTTTGTCTGCAAGAAAGAATATATAATTATTCTTAATTTTGATATAGTTACTCTTTATGATAACATTAACTAAATGATATATAATAGTAACTATAGAATAAAAAAAAAAGTTACTATGTGATATAGAAGAGTAACTATTTCTATACGATAGAAATATTTACTATATAATATAAAGCAGTCAATATCTTTGTGTATACATTATTAAGTAATTGAGTTCTTATCAAAATGACATCAAAAAATTATTGAATGACTATTAGATTAATTATATTACATAAAAGTACAACTATATCAACTTAACAATTACTATATGATCTTTGCATATGTCGCATATATTAATAATTATATTGTTAAAATTTACTGTATGACTAGTAGAGTAAATATATTGCATATAAGTAAACTATATCAACGTAAGAGACTAAGAGTTACTATATAGGCCACGGATTTTTTGGATCACGTGAACATTACTTGTTCGTGTCATCTTTAAAAGCTGTAAAATACCTAAAATATTCTGGTCCACACCAATAATAGCGTGGACCTGGTCCATGCAAGTGGGATTGTTATTCTTATATGAAGTGAAACTAAAAACTCGAACATAAGTGAAGTGAATGGACAGCAAGCAAAGCTCTAACAAGGGCGTAAGTTCCAGGAAGTTTTGTTACTCTGCTTATAATAAACCTGTAAGAGAGAGTTCACCCACGAGACCACAACTATGATACGTGTAGTCCAAATGATTACCGGTACCAAAGCAAACCTCATTACAAGCTAAGAAAATTGAAAATACAAAAAAGTTTCATTATTACGTCCACTGCCGATCTCAGTTACAGAAAAAGGGAACAATACCTACAAAAACAAATTTATAGGTTTTAACAATATCTTGTTAGTGTACAGTGCTTCTCAGAGCACAAGAAGAATGAACTGAATTCTGTGCTTGATCATGCATAATACAAATTACAAGGTGTGCACCTGCACCCCCAGTGAATAGTACTCTGTAATTTTCTTATTATTATGCAAGGGAGAAGAGCATCAAAGCATGTACGATTGCATTCCAATGGCATATCTAGTGTCTGCTTATGAATCCCATGGGCCGTCCATATATCATGTGATCTGTTAAGTTAAACGCATGTAACCATCTCTAGGCAAGTTTCCAAGTCTTGGCAATGGAGACTAAAGGAGCTGCCAAATCACCGCGCACGCTGCTTAAGTCAATACCAAAACCAGCAAATATTATCTACTCTTTTACACTTGAGTGGTGCGTTGAATACATCAAAACAAACTGAAGATAATGATGCATTGGAAAGCAGATTTTTTTTAAAATATATCTTATTTTCATGTTGCTTTTACAGTATAACATCCTAAACCATCACTACAGAACACAACAGTAATCTAGAAAATATACCTTTCTGTGTGCATATCCATCAGATGAATGTGTTGCTTCATGCAGCTACACCTGGTCGTTCAATGTTTTATGAAACGCAACCTGTAGTAGTATGGTTATTGTGAAGTTAGATACCAACAATTTACTGACTAAGGGTTGGGGTAAAGGCACTGTATTGAGAAACTCATTGACCTCCCATAAGGACGTCAAAAGGCAACGGGTATAATAACACAAATATCTTGCAGAAATAAATGAGCAAATTAGTATTCTCAAGAATGATACATCAGGAAGATTTAACTACGTACAGATGTTGATGTTTTGAGGAGTTCCCTGATAGCCATTGTAGCATAGCACGACGATGGGAGGGTAAAACTGAGCTTAAGAGCTGTCTGTGAGGCCTCCAAATCAGAGCTCTGATTTGCACTATCTACCTCAGCGCTATCTGAAGTTCCGTCTTTGCACTTTACTGGTACATTAAGGGAATCGGGTGAATTGACATTGCTTCCATTGGCGGTATCCTCCTTTTGAACCTTATTTCCAGATTCAGACTTGGCAAGAATGTCCAAATCTGTATCTGCCAAAGGTGTACTAGGATCCTTATACTTGAGTACTTCCCTGAAAAAGGACAATGTGAAATCCTTATACAGATAACATTTCTGCTGCAACCGAACCAGAGATCAACTTAAATCCAAATTGAACAAGAACGAAGGAGTACCGTACCATACAAAATCAATTGGTTTTTGGAAAACACGTCTATAACCTCCACTCATACTTGTTATTGAGAATTCTCTGAAAAGGAGAATAAAGTCATTAGAATGCTAAATTCTGGGACTGTCGGAGTTGAATTCTACTATGAATGGAAGCTCAGGATAGCTGAATAACTTACTTGACATTGTGTACACTTTCACTCAAGCTGATATTATCCTGACAAACACCCAAAAACACTTGCATAAATAAAATGGGGGGAATGTCTAAAGACTGTCAAGTCTACAAAAAGCTAACATAAATACACAAAAGCTAGCATGAGCGAATCTTTCTCAGCTTATGTTACCAACAACCAAAAACTAGAGCGCTCTCAAAAATTGATCCAACCGGCAAATTAATGGTCAAACATTCGACTTAAAACAACATAACGACCTGCATAATGCATAGAAACATGGATTTGACCCTAAAGCAACCCAAATACCAACCTGAACTGAACCAAACTTTAACTAGCTATCTCTCCTCATTTGACAGGTGTTCAAAGACCTATTGAGTATTGACATCCTTTCCTCACTCAATTCAAAAACTAGGTTACAGATTCCATTCTTCAGTTTGCTGTTAAACATTGATCGGGACGAACAGATAGAGAAGTAAATCTGCTGCTCTATGGCAGGGATAGTAGTCATGTTGGTACAGAACCCTGGAAGACTACAGCAAGGGTACCTTATTACTACAAGATTACTTTGATTCCATGTGATTTTGAAGTCTTTCCTCACCAAAACACTTTTTAAAGATATGAAGTTAAGTTGATCACTTTGTATTTTTTTACAGAAGAAAACAAAAATAACCACATATTCTCTCCGTCCCAAGTTAATCGTCGCACCAAGATTTTCACGGATTTTTTATGTGTTTGGAGTAATTTTTTACTTGAACGTGAGAGGATGTGGGGCCATAACTTTTGATAGTGGGAAGAGAGAGATAATAAAACATTAGTAGTTTCATGCGTAAAGAAGTATTACAATTAAATTGGGACGGATATACGTAGAAAGTGTGACAATAAATTGGGAAGGAGGGAGTATATAACAAACTATTATAAATTACAAGCCTAGATGGAAAGAAATTTCCAGGGTCAGGGACAAAAGCAAGGATCGGTCATTATTAACTTCAAATCTACTAGAACTAAAATCGGAATATTGAACAGCATACGACACTGATTATCACACTAACAAAAGCCAAAAAAGCTGAAGACAGGAGGACATTAAGCCTACTAAAGAAAAACTAAAACAAGTGCAAAGAAAATCGGCAGGGTCATCAAATAATAATTTATCACGCATTATAAAACCTCTCTGGACAAAGCAACCTTGCCAATCAAGAGTGACCCCCCACTCAGAATGTGTCCCCCTTTTTATTGTTTGGCTACGTGTTCATATTTATATTTAAGACCTTGAAACCTTGCCAGACATCAAAGTCCTGGTGAAGAGGCATCCCTCGCTAACTTTCAGAGAAGGCCTCGTCTGATATCAGTTGTCCAAACCGAGATAACGGGACTTATGATTGCTGTAAATTAACAAGGCCTCCTCTAATATCAGTGTCAAATTTGACAACCTTTCGACATTCTCATGCTTTAACTTTATTCGGTTAGAGAAACTTTCGTTTTCTACTACCTCCATTTCGCAATACATGCATCATTTCTCATTTGGGACTACATCAATCAACTTTGACAATCTTTCTTTCACCATTATGAAAAAAAAATACATAGTCAAGTGAGATCTTGTTAAATTCGTATCAATACGAGGATTTCAAATATCAACTTTTTATAATTTTTGCTTATACGCATTTAGAGATATTAATGTCCAAAGAAGCGTGTTGGAATACGTGCAAAAAGATGTTGCATGTATTGTGGAACGGAAGTAGTATTAACCTGTACACGTTGGCATCATCCTGCAAATATTCAATTGAGCAAACATACCTTCTTAGCTAAGTCATGATAGACATCAGCAACATCATTCGCTGGATATATTGCCCTTGAACTGCCACAGTATTTGTGTTAATGGGAAAGAAAGTCATAATCTAACGTCATACCAGTGCAAGTGTCCAACGTAAATATGACAGTAACTCACCCGGGCAATGGAAGGATAACATCATCAATGGTATACTTCTGTTTGAGCAAATCTTCCTCATCAACAGCCTGATCGGCAGTTATTAGAGTTAAATAAGACCAATAATAAGCTTGTTGACCTATACAACCTCGCAAATCAAAAGTGTCAAAACAATAAATCATAGCGAAATGCAACGTAGGACTGCTAGAATGTATTTAAGCAACAAAGGCTCTGTGAAGAACCATAACAAGGTCCCTGTAACAATTTAAAAAACATCCAAACAAAAATGATCCTTACTGCTCAAGCACTTTAATTATGCAGTCTCTCCAAGCAGTTTCACATCAGGAGAGACATCGCATACCTCACCAAAACCTTCAGGTTTTCTACTAGACAGATTGCCACTTAGCAAAACCACCATCAGGTCCAGAGGAAAGAAAAGGAGAACCCAAGGGAATATATCACAAAGATAAAAGAATAGAACGATTGACAATCAACTCATATACAATACAAAGGGTATGCTATGTTAAAGTTTGGTTTCATTAGTGCACCATACTAAGTTCAAAGATGAAAGACTTTGTAATAGGAGTAACATAGAGACACTGATTGATTCAGGACCTCAAACTACGTAGTCAATTTAGTGGTTCACTCCATATTTATATTAAATAATACACAAAAAATTCCTTTTTTAAGATAAGATCCACACATGATGTCATTCACTTTCAGAAAAAAGCTTCAAATAGTACTCGTATTTATATGAAGCCAAGGAATCAAGAAAGATATGGAGTTCGGTTTCCCAAACTAATTAGTGCTAGAAGTTCGCAAAATTTCCATGCAACAATACCAAGATGTCCATACAGCATTGGACTTAAGTAACTCAGGAAGCCTGGTGGAGTGTCAAATCTATCAATCAAATTTCACTTGAACGGGCGAGTTGCTGCAGCTTTCAGCTCCTCAAATTATTATTTTTCTTTCCATTAAGTGTAATTTCTGACAGGTATATACACTCCTTTTCAGATAGCTAATTAAATTTAAGGACGGTATGGATGGCTTTCAACTCCAAATTATACATAACTTTCATTTAATCAAAAGGTAATTAGGTCTTCTACAAATGAATACAAGTATAAATAATAGGCTCTATCATATTCTTAAGCCTTTCAATATTTACAGCAGTTCACCCATGATGATTCCAACTAAAAACACTAGCACCGCAAACAGTAGCTTAAAAGTTAAAAGTTTGTTCACTCCTAAAAAATAAAAGTAGAAGTTCAAACTTTTTAATGATTACAATTGTTTGGATACTTAGACTACATAAGACTTCCACCCATGCATTCCAACCCCCCCCCCCCCCCCCCCCCTCTTAAACCAACCAACCCCCAACAGGAACAAGTTCAATTGAACCACTTTGAGAGCTAAATACAATCTGAAAACTATAATTAGATAGGTTACGATTTGGTTTTATCAAACATCACACCATGACATTAAATAAAAAAAATATTGGTTTTATACTTTTATTATTCTAGCAGAAGCCTGTTTTTCCTTACACACACAGAGAAGCATCACTATTGTGTAAGATGCAAGCGAACAAAATTACAACATAATACAAAAGGATGTTGGGTTGCAGAAATTTTA
Organism: Spinacia oleracea; assembly: GCF_020520425.1. NCBI lineage: Eukaryota > Viridiplantae > Streptophyta > Magnoliopsida > Caryophyllales > Amaranthaceae > Spinacia > Spinacia oleracea. The sequence continues at coordinate 76,348,855 of NC_079490.1, forward strand.
AGCATCTTACTTTGACTGAAAAAATCTTTTCATCAGGGACATCAATTTCAATCTCTTCTAGATTAATACTATTGTCTGCCTCAACAATAATATCATCCTCACATTCTGTACGGGCAGATATGATCTCGCTGGAATCTTCTTTGCAATATACCAGATCTCCAACAATAACTCTGTCCGCTCCTGCCACAGTTGAAAACTTGAAAAAATAGCTAGTGTAACGAACAGATGATCAAGGAGGCAAGTAGGAAACGACGACAAATTTTCTCCAAATATTACATAAGGTGGTTGCAAATCACATACCATACTTCTGTAATCTAACACTTGCCGCATGATTCCACAGGTAGCTTTGGTAACTGTGTACATACCTAACAGAGAACCAATAGAACATGTCATAATTCCGGTCCACACTATTAGGCATTTAGGCATAAATGCAAGCTTAATGACTTCCCACTTGCTACTCGGCACATACACGGGGAGAATTGAGCAATTACGGGACTATAATCTCTATACTACCCAGAGTTTCAAAATAAAGAACTTCAAGTACTTGTGATTTCAGCATTCGTCAACCTCAAACATTAGAGAACATCACTTCATATCATGAAAAGTCGGGAGGAAATTTTGCAAAGTAATAAATGGAACAAAGTATTGGTATACTTCAAGTATTCTATCAGGACAACCCAGAAAACTAGCTCAAGACTATGAGCTAAAGACGCCTAGATAAGCACATCTCACAACTACTATCAATACCTCAACTCTCCCACCCACACAGACACACACAAAAGTCCTGGAATTTATTACCAGAACCTGCAAAAACAGATATGTGGTACGTGCTGCAGCGGTACACCCATAGAGTAGTTTCACAAAGCTAATTAGCGATTAAGCCTTATACTGAATCACATGTTCCACAACACTGCATCCATAACATCAAGTATTACTAATTAGTAATTACAGAACCAAAGTTATGCAATATCAATTTTCAATAAAGGTTCATATTCATATTCTTTAGCTTGGACATTAAACAAATAAAGGCTTGATAACTGTTTGAGATTTTCCCACAAAGTCAAACGGCAGACGTTCACTGCATTTTGGATCAAGAGTCGATCAGAAAAGACCTCTCTGTTATTATTATAGAGTAACACCGCGTACATGCAGCCTATTTAAACCTGCACTAGGCAGGCATCTCTTTAAAGGAAATGTGAATTTGGGATATCGTTGATTTACCACATACCTGATGTGCTAGCTTCTTGATGTTACAGAACTATGTCAAAGAACATGTTTACTAATAAGGTGTGTGCTTAGTTATCCATAATGCCCTGCCAATAGTACATTATATTGCTAGAAAACTTTGATATAATTAATAAAAGCCTACACGTATAGATAGTGAAATAATCTGCATCCATTCTTCTCAGGAATACAGATCTCTCACAGAGAGCAACAAAAGCTGGACAACTAGCACAGCCACTTACATCATTCTCATTGTTCTAGGTATAGCCTTTAGTGCCTGCTGGTAATTCCCAGGGGACTTCTTTAGACACAGCAACTGTAAAGTTAGAAAGAGATAATCAAATAAACGAGCTAAAGCTAGTTACGTTCAAATCAAATAAAGTTCCTTCTTGTATAGCAATAAAATCCCATAATAAGGAAAGGAGAAAAAACTAAAAACAATTAAAAAAAAGGGCGTGAAAAAGAAAAAAATATGAAAAAGATGAAAAGCAAACATTCAGTTAGAGGTCAAATTGTGGATGCCTCCCACACTTGGTCGTTTGTGTAATTGTCTTAAGTAGAGTGGAGTCTAAGGGCCTGTACGTGCATTTTGGGGAGGTGTGCTACCACTTTGAGCTTCTTTGACCTAAGAGCTTATGAAAACTTTTGAATACCTTGGTGTGCTCTAATGGACCAAGTAAAAGTGTTGAAAAATGTGCCCTCTAGCCTTCTAGAATAGTCCTCCCCACTCCCATAACACTGGCATACATTCGGAAGAAAGTTTCTTTGAAAGTCACTCATTTGTCTTAGATTGTGGACCACTTCTGGGACGGGTTAACTTGGGCATGACCATGTAAATACTTATAAGAAAAGTTGTTTAAAAAAAGACTGTGTCACTTTATTGCTTTATTGAAAGGAGTTAAGGAAACCCTTGCAATATCTCACTCGCCCTCTAAGGCAACTTAGGGGTTTAAAAAGCTTGTTTCACATGCTAAGTGCAACTTGATTCCTACGAAAGTGAGTTAGTGTTATATTCTTCCTCGTTCTTGTTTTATTTCTATGTTTCCGTTTTGTTCAAATAAAATCATTTCTCCTCCCCTTTCTATATGCTCGTTTTGGTACGTAGTCGGTTAAGTGAAGCTTTTTGGTCGGGTTCAAGATTCAAGAATGGTCTCACCGGAAAAAGATACTTTCGAGAAACAATGAGCACGACTGAAGTAACTATCCATACAAATCCATTTACGGATCTATATGCTTTGGCTGGAACTGGAAGTTCAAGAATAGGCGGCTGGTATACTACCATAACGAAATTGCCTTTTCTTTTTTTTTTATTCGGATAGGATTTTTGTTGGCTTCGTTGGGAGGCATGTCACTCCTAGGGTAGTATTTTGGTTTTTTTTTCTTGTTTCGTTTAGATTAGTTTTCTATCTTTTTGCTTGTTTTAGCCTCCTTTGTTCATTCCTTGCATAGCTAACGTAATTGGTTCAACTGGACTGGAAGTTCAAGAACAGGCGGCTGGTATACTACCATAACGAAATTGCCTTTTCTTTTTTTATTCGGATAGGATTTCCGTTGGCTTCGTTGGCAGGCATGTCACTCCTAGGGTAGTATTTTGGTTATTTTTTTTCTTGTTTCATTTAGTTTTTGTTTTCTACCTTTTTGCTTGTTTTAGCCTCCTTTGTTCATTCCTTGCATAGTTAACGTAATTGCTCGTTTTTACACCTTTTCCTTCTTTCCCCTTTCTGCAAGCTTTTGCTTTTTCACAAGTGTGTTCGTGTGTAGGGAAAGCATGTGAATGGGAGCGAATGTTGATTCGGAGATCAAGAGCGGACAAGTGAAGTCAACATTGGTCCAAGGAAAGAAGTAGCCTTGAAAGAGGTTTGATCGAACCAAATTTAAACAAAAGTTAGAGATTCAAGTGAAGAAAACGGATTCGGTGGAAGCTTACTATGTTCGCGTGAACTCGTTCAGTGAATTAGCTACTGTTTGTGCTGGTTTTTCTTTAGGTTCGGTCGAACTCCACAACGGCCTAACTGAACCTACCCTTTAGTTTGGTCGAACCTTTCTCTTGGTCCGATCAAGCTTGCTAACGGCACTGCGCTTCTTTTCATGGCTATATATAGTATCTAGAGTAGCTTTTAGAAGATACTTTAATTTTTGCAAAAAGTTCATAATTTATTTTTGAGAGAGGAAGTGTAGAAACTTGAATGCTTCATTTTTATTTTGAAATCAATTGTTCTTGAATCAATCTTCACTCTTGGATTTGAAGCTTCTTTAGTATAATTTATCTAACCCTTCATCTAATTATTGTCATTAATTTCTAGTTTTATTTATTGTTCTCTTTTGTTCTACCATTAATCAAAACCCCCCAAAAAATATGGCCTTTTGTTCTTCAATCTTCATTTTGCCTTGTTTCTTTTTATTTTCCTTGGTTTTCTATGATTGAACTTGTTGGTTGCTTGGCTAATCTAGCAAGTTTTAGTTATATTAATTATTGTCTTGTTGATTCCTTTGTTTATAGAGTTGATTGTTGCGATGAGACTAGTAATGACTTGATTAAGAATTTTTCTTTTGATTTCTTGGGAATGAATGCTTCTATTGAATACCTTGTGCTACGATTTGTTGTCAACAATATGAGTGAGTAGTCCTTGAATTGGGGGTTGGTTGGAGACCTAGTTGTGCTAGTCATGAGTTGATTTGGGGCTTTTGTTGGGAAGCTTTCAAGTAAATTTGTGGGGAAATTGGGGTGTCTATTTGTTCAATTACTTCAACAATGCACATGTTGATGTATGCTTTGGGGCCTTGTATGACTTTGTCCCATTGTCATTCTTTAGGTTGAACTTTATCCCCTATTCCCGGGTTAGTTCCTTTTCTCGCATGGTTACTGTTATCAAGCTAGCTAAGCCAATTACGTGTTTAATTGTGGTTCAAGAGAAATCTAGAGCATTCAATTCGTTTTGTCTCCCTAATAAAGTCGAGGGAGGCGGCTAGGGTGGAGTCTTTTAGTCTAGTTGGTTTGATGGCTTCTAATTCTCAAGTTACTATTCCCTCCGTCCCTTTTTATTCTTTACGTTTGGTATCATGCACGCGATTTAACAAATAATTAATGTAGGTAAAGATTCTTTTTTTTCTTACTTAAACAATGCAAATTGCATTTATTAATAATGTTTTCACTTTTATCCAAAATCTGACATTGGGAAAGTGAGAAATATTTAATGTTCCAATGGGAAGTGTGAGAGATATAATGGTCCAATGAATTTGATTCGTTTAAATTAATCACTTGGCACGATTTTTGACGACAAAATATTAGGACTTTTATGTTACAATATAAAAGGAAATATTCTAAATGTAAATATTAAAATGGGACACCCAAAACGGAATACGTAATGGATAAAAGGGACGGAAGGAGTACCTAGCTTCCCTCTTTCTCCCTTGATGTCTTGTCCTAGTGCAATTGGTGTTGAATGTCAATCCCTAGTTTCTCTTAATTCTTGAACTTCTTTTCAAAACAATTACTTCTTTTATTCAGTGTCTCTTTTCCAAAACAAAAACCCCTTTTCGGACTACCTTATGTAACGCTAATCATTACGAAACTTGCAACTCCTAGTGGATTTGACCTTTACTAGTTTGTATTGGTTGGTTTAAAATATTGATAAAGGAATAGTAGTCCAACTAGTGTATAAAAAAGCACAAGGCGCACTAAAGCAATAAGAGTCCTAGAGCATAAGCGCAAGGCGCACGCCTCTTCGTAGTGAAGCACACTTTTAATGTTAAAGGTTCCTTAACAATTATGCAAATATATGCGACTAAAATAGAGTATTTAAACCACAAAAACATATAAAAATCATATTTGCTTGGAGGTGGGGTCTTCTTCAAGATTCTAGAATCAAGTGTCTGATGAATTATTCCTCCTATCAATTACTTCATACCAAATTAACCTGATCTGAAACCTGCCTAACCAACCTTTTTGACAGGTTTAAAAATATAAAAATATGGGCAAATAAAAGAAGGGCATAACCACAAGATTCACAACAACAGTCTCCGTAAAGTCTAAATTTTTTTTGAGGGAATCCGTAAAGTCTAAATTGATTATTCGATGAAGATCATTTCAGCAAATCACACTAAAAAAAGATTGAAGGCCATACAAACTGAATGAAAGGGATGCTCCTTCAAGGTAAGATCACAACTCCAAGCGATTACTAATCAAATGTTTACCACCGATGAGTTGTATAGCTTTATAAATAACTCCTTAGATCGAAATGATGGGATATTTTTACCAGGTGTAAAGGTTGTCCATATTCTTGGCTCCAAAACAAAACAAACTTAGCAGCAAAAACTACAATTTCATAACACGATATAAACATCAGATTGTTTTTAAACGCAAAGTAACATAAAAACATTCACAGTGCCCAACTTATTCCGTTAATAAGAAGCCTTGAATTGTAACGATGGCACAGATTATATAAAAACAGTAACCTCCTCCAGTAGAAGTTAGCAAGCATTTACTTACAACTGATCTCTCAGCAACCATATGATGCGGCATTCGCCTCAGTGCTCCTTCAACATCTTTGCTTTCCTTGTAATGTTCCCGAATCATTCTCACCGCTTCCCTTTGTAACGCAAAATCTCAGTCAAGGAAGACTTGGGTTATTTCACAATGAACTAGTATAACTGAAAAAAGTTCACAAGATGGCTTGGGTTGTCCAGTAAATTATAAAATTAGCTGCAAGGATATCCCCCTCCCTAGGATCAAGAATCATATCAATGGCAGCTTTCCACTCTCCACGAAGTAAAGCTGCTCCGATAAGATGAGTTGGTACAGAACCACTTCCAAATCTCTGTATTTATCCATGGCAACATTGCTTCACTTAGTTAGTGTGACGTCAACATAAACAAAGATGAGTAACATTTTCATTGGGAGCACACATGAGACAAGTAGTTTCTAAAACAACAGTGTGAGAGACTTCAGCTCAACAGCCTCACAGTATTGGGAAGGATTATACTATTATAGGAAACTCAAAATAAAGACCACTAACACAGTGAAATAATGCAGTAGCACAGAGAAGCAGCAGAAATACCTGTAGACCAAAATAGTTAATAAACCCATGCTTTCCTAAGGCATCTGCACATGCTCTGATAGAGTCTTCAGAATCAGCAGAAACACCTCTGAGAATCAGCAGAAACAGTTGATGATAAAGGACAAAAGTGACTGCTCAAAAGTCCATACTTCATCAATGAAGTCATACCTTAACGTTATTGTAAATCTATTGCCAAAAAGCTGGCCGAGCTGAAGCCCTTCTTTGACATAGCTAGAAAGTCAAAAAGAAGTGTCGTCACGGCATATAGAAGTAGCATCAAGAAGCATCAAACTTTCAACACCCATTTTTTTTATCATACCAGAAATCACCCACTTTTATACCAATCAACCTTGCATTGAGGGAAGCCAATCTACTAGCCCGCTGCTTGAACATAGTTACCTGTGAGGAAAGATAAAAGTAAGTACATTGCTTCACAAAATGTGTATCCGGTTAACCAACATACTCAAACACTGTGATCACAATACATTTTTGCCAACAGAAAACTTCTAGATATGCAAATAAGTCAGCAGAAGCAAAAAAAATCAAGTAAGGAAAGAACATGCACAAGGGGGAAAAACATACACAAATGAGCCCAAGCTTAGTTATCAAAACAAATATATGTATAGTAATAACTATATGTTAAAACATAAAGGCTAAAGGAAGGGTCAAGGGGACAGGGCAGAGAATTGTGGAAAACATGCCAACATAAACAAGAAACTTCCCTCGGTCCTTGACAGGACTTCACTTGAAACTGCTACTTCAGAAGAATGAACAACAACAACAACAACAACAACCACAAAGCCTTAGTCCCAAAATGATTTGGGGTCGGCTAACATGAATCGACGTAGGAGATCGTCATTGTTACCAATCAAACCAGAAAGGAGCAGGAAGTAAAAAAAGAAAAAACAAGGAAGAAAAAGTGGAATTAATGAAAGTAAGATAAGAGAAAAATGTATATATATTATAGAAGAAATATTGTAAGAGATAATAAAAAATAAGTAAAGTTTAAAATAAATGAATAAGTAAAATAAGTACATTTCAAAATAGCATGTAAAATTAAAAAAAAATTTAAAGAAATTTAAAAATAAAATAAAAAGAAAATTAAAAAATAAAAAGAAATAAAGGAAAGCACGATTTGCATCAAATTTCCCTCTATATCTTTTCACGGTTTCACTCATGCTATTTCTTAACATAATGTACATCAACTGCTTCATATATAAAGATTGCAGTTGTTAAAGGAAACTAGAAAGACCTAAGCAGTTTGAAAGTCAACTGCTACAAAATATTCTGAATGAAGCAACAGAAAATCAAGAAAACAGTGTCAAAAAAGGAGTTCAACAATCACTAACATTTTGATAGAATGCCATATCAGGTCTTTCCAGGGTCAAGACCTACCTAACTTGCAAGTGACATCAAGGAGTGGGGTCTTCGTGTCCGCAAAATATCAAAGGGGCAAGATCAAGAACTGACTTTGGCCATAAAATTTTCAAATAACTTCCAAAGCAAAGGACTCTGGTAAATCTTTCATTTTATCAGAAAAGGAGAGGGTCAGTAATATCCAAAGTTTCGAGTATGTCCAAATGGCCCATGTCTTAGGTGGCAATAAATAGTGGTAATGGAAATGCTATTATATGTACTATTGTAAGGGAAGTCTCATGGTAATGTACATTGGTAATGAAAGCCTATAGTCTACAGCACATCTAGCACATGAATAGGAAAAATAAACTAGCTTGCTGCATTAACAACAAAGCAAAGTTGATGATTCAATATAGGAACCGCCATTTAAAGTTCCAAGCTTACTGACCTCATTTGGGCAGCCAAGAGGGGAGACGACACTGACTGAAATAATAGAGAAGATCAGCAAATACTGCTTAAAAGTATCATTTTGATTGGAGGAAAAATCCTAGTATGTAGACCTTGAAGATAGACCTGGAACATGGACTTCTAAGTTGATTAGTTGATTTGATTTTTGTTTATTCAGTTGATGTCATATAAAAGTCATGGTATTTTCAATTTGGCTACTATCCAATTTTTTCAGTTTGGGTCAGACTTTCCAATTAATTAGGGGTAGAACGAGTTTAAGAATGATTATTAGATGAAGAATTAACAAAAATAGAAGAAATTATAGAGAGGAAAAAAAGGAGAAAGTATTGGGATGGAGAGATAGAAGGGGTTGATGTGATGGAGAGAGATGAGTTGTTTTAAACTCAATATAGAAGTGTGAAAAACTCTTTCGGACTAAATTTGACGGGCAAGTGCGGAAAAACACTAGGGAGGGAGTATGAAAATCAATATATACGCTAAATTATTTTTTTGGCTCGAAGATAAATAGTATGATGTCAGATTGTTTAGCATACGGTTTGAGTATGGTTTGGTAAGGATTAGTCAATCATTCATGATTCCATTTTTCCCCATCTATTTGAATACAGAATAAGTTGCAGATTATGCATTTTAAAAGTCCATATGTCACTTGCATCCACATGGTGTAAAATTAGTATAACTGTATAAGTTATCATACAATTCTACTACCCAATGTCTCTAGTGGGGCTCTGGCTTATGGCATATTGTACATAGAGCCTTACATTGCATTCCTGCAATTACAGAGAGGCCTTGGCATCTGAAGACTGAAGGTAACATGAACCGCATGTTTACGTTTCACCACATGCTGTTTTACAGGACTATGAGCTTCCGACCAATAATCAAATATGCAGTAATTAAAACTAACTAAAATGCCCCAGTTATCTACTTATCTTTCAGTGACTAGGCAGAAAATAAATAGATTGAGTAATAACATCAAGATCAGCTGCAAGGAGAATATACCTGTTGGGTAGATACCGAGCGCTTATCCTTTGTACCTGAAAACCCAAATGCTCTAGGCTGCAAAACAAATATGTAACAAGTCTTAGTAAAGTATTGATTGTTGACGATGTCACAATAGTACAGATATGCAATTTACAATTAACTAAAAATACATGCTAGAAACCGTCAAATCGTCCAGGAAGAGTAAGAATTTTCAATTCATTAATATGTTGCATGTCTTTTCATTGCCAATGAAGCCAGTGGAATATATTTAAATTTTCTGCAACATATAAGCAGAGAAAATTGGGAAAGGTACCTGGACACCAAGCATCTTGCCAATCAACCTCAGGACCTCTTGAGTATCCTTGTTCTCCTTGTAAAGGTGAAACCTCCATGAATAAATCAACGGAGAAATAAGTCAAAATTAGATAGAAACATGAAGTACTTTACAAGCAAAAGAATTTTGCAATACTCTCACATTCTATTAAAAATATATGAGAGAAATGTAAAAGGAACTCATGTCTGTAGAACAGATACTGATGTTTTTATCTATCCAATTCAAGCCTCGTACAAGAGTTTGGCAGGATCAATTTGCAAATTACAACCAAATATACCCTATCTCTCCTCTCTTTAATTAGCATTATGCACCGAATTCATTATGTCCCCATTACAGATATAAAATGGTAACCTGTCTTCGCATCAATACTATGGAAGACACGGACTGACAGACAAATGATCTTACCTAAGGAACTTGCCAAGATGCTCTGGCCAGTCAGCGCCCCTCTTATCAAATGGCTTTTCATCCCTATCTTTCCGCTTCCTGAAATTTCTGCCCTTACTTTGATTCCCTGACGAACTAGGCCGCACACGAATGCATTTCGATGAATCTTTAGGACCATCTATTGTGTCTGTGACAAGAAATTTCAATTTCTCCTTGAAGAAGTTGTGCACAGCCTGAAGCATCTCAAACATACACGATATTAACTTTTGCCCAGAAAAGGCCAAGTGATAACTTAATAATAACTGGAAGGGGGTGAATGGGTTACTACCCAAACCATTCACAGGTTAATTAACAACATCTATGAAATCATGCAATCACCTTCAATACCTCAACGCCAGCCTTTCAAAAAGACTATAGACCATTATAAGGTGCACAATAGTGCTTCCCTCTGTTGTACAAAAACAAAATAACAAAGTTGAAAGCAAATCGTATTTATCCAATTATCACAAGTTCACAAGCAATCGCATTATCAAACTCATATAGTCATTTGGCATGGCTCCAACTTCAACATGTCAATGAGGGCCAAGCAAATTATTACCCCATGAAATGCTGCAGTGCAGGTTGAGCATCAGCAGCAAGCTGAAAAACGCTACTTTCGCCTCTGCCATACACAGCTCCCAAAAGGCAGAGATGTTTGGCGGCTTTGGCGATGGAACAACAGCATCCATTATTGTGTTGGATTGCAACATCAAAGCCCGTATATCAGTAGAAATACTATAGGGTATAGCTACTTCCTCTCATTGCGCTCAAGCATCATCTTTTTTCTTTTTCCACCTTGCACAACCGATGACTAAGTGGAACCCTCGTCATGGGTTGTGTCTAGGTTAAGAAATGCCAGAAAATAACATATCTTCCCTATAAGTGGTGATAGAGGTAACCTAGAAAATATCTCTTTGCACATCAGTAGAAATACTATAGGCTATAGCTACTTCCTCTCAATGCGCTCAAGCATCATCTTTTTTCTTTTTTCCACCTTGCATAATCGATGACTAAGTGGAACCCTCGTCATGGCCTCATGGATTCTCTAGGCTAAGAACCTCCAGAAAATAGCATATATTCCTCTTATGAAATGGAGATAGAGGTAACCTAGATAATATCTCTTCGCATATTAGCAAAGCATAAAAAGATCTAAACTAGCTTTCACATTATAGCTCAATGTAACTAAGAGCTTGTGTTGACCCATCCATGAAACACAAGCTGGAGACGTGTCGGCCTATATTCCCACCAATGTGCACTCCAATATTGATGGACAAATCTGTTTTAATCTAGGTCTCCGTGGTAAAAAGGGAAGTTTTCCTTGAGACACTCATTTCTCGACTTAAGATTGAATTGACCACATTGAAATAACCCTACTTCCTATCAGACGATTCAAATAGACCATGCATTTAAATTATGATAGGGGAACTTCGAATCCATGCATTTAAAGGTCAAGTCATGTGTTATCCACATAGACTTAATTATGATAAACACCTTATTTTCGTTTTGGGGGGTGATGCAAGAGTTAATATTTCTTTCTTCAATTACAAGCGGCACTAATAAGAAAATATGTATATGTCTACCTATGGTTGTGTTCTCTATTACTCCTTGTTCGAATCAGACCACACCAGACTTTAACAAATTCACAATAGATCACCTTAGGACATTTTTAAATTAAAATAAAATCAAACAAACCTTGAAAAACTTGAAACAATAAACAACTTCAACTTTGTGTTAGTACACTTTATTCACTGCTGTTGAGTGAATTTTGTGAAAAACAAACGTAGGCTTACTCTAGTAATATAAGTCACAATCTTTGTTTTAAAAGGGCGCAAGCGAAGGCGAAGGCGCACGCCCTTTAGATACGAGGCGCACCTTTATATTTTATTTTATTTTTTATTTTTTCCAATGATGCTAGTTCAAATAAGAGGAAAAAACAACTACTATATTTTTGTTAGGGGAAAAAACTATAGTTGGATCAGTAAGTCGATGTAAAATTAAAAAGAAAAACGAAAAAATGTGGTTGATGAAGGTGATCAAAGAAAAGAAGAGAGCAATGACATCAATACTAGAGGACACAAGCCTGAAACGCTTCACTGGAGTCGGTCACATGAAGTCTAACGCCGAAAACAATCAAAGATCGCTCGCTAGCATTATTTGTCATCATCGGCGAGTGGCCAACCAAAGTTTAAAATTAGGGGATTTTTTTATAATTAGGGGGTTTCAATTTAGGGATTGAAATGGAGTAAATTCATGAAATAAATTTAGGGCTTTTACTCGAATATGCTTCACAAAGAATGAGTTGAGTTAATTTGGACAAAAGTTGTCTTTTTAATATTTTTAACTCGGTCATCCTCAATCCCTTGCCTCTTAATCAAAGGCGCTCCGGGGAAAAAATTTGGTCTTCCGGTTATGGATAGCATTGATTTCGCAGAGGGATCCGCTATGGCCTGCACCTGAAGGCTAGGCGCACCAAGGCACGCTTTTTAAAACTAAGGTCACAACAAGTTGGGATTTTACCAATCTTCCCATTATTTAGGTTTTGTTGATACGAGTCACATGTCAGACATCTCTTTTTTTAAGGTTGGTTTCAGACATCTCTACCATAGAATTGAATAGAGCCCTTGAGGGTTGCGGGAAAGGTTTTTCTAATCAGTCTTACACCATGATTTACAACCGTTGTATGGTGAATCGACAAATTAAAAAGAACCACTTTATCATTGTAACTCAAAGTTTTGAGAAATGTTCTTTAACTTATAGCGTAAATCCCTAAAGTATATTCTGAATAGAAATAAAATGTCCTTAAATTTAAATATGAGTATAATATTATCTTACTAGCAAACTTAATTGTATTGATATCCATAATGATATCAGCAACAGAATATAACAGTTTATATGATGTTATATCAACATCTCTAACGAATGTTTTCAAAATTCATACGTTACTGAAACAAGTTATCAAATAACCTTTTACATGGTGGAACAATCTTGTTTTAATTTTGTTATCCCTACTCAAATTTCAGACCTTTATAAGTAAGCCCAATAAGCAAAGTATATGATTTTGCTCAAACAAACATCCTCAACCCTTTGAAAGTGTCTTTTTCACCCGAAAACTTTTGAACTTATTTGTATTAAACAGCTCTCAGCATCTTAAACTATTGGCCTTATAAACAAATCTTTGAACTTATCTAAGGCTCTAAGCTTAAAAGCTCCAAAATTTCCTAATTTCTTTATCTAAACCGGAATGAACTTATTAGCTATATTCGGAAATTAATTTATTTGAGCTGGACTAACTTATCAGAACTTAACTTCTTTGGAACTTATTTTTCGAGGAGAAAAAATCACACCCCTAAATCCCTAATCACTAGAAATATTTTAATTGTACCCTAGAAATTAAATCTATAAACAAAGTGTCATATCAAAACAAAGTGTCATGATACAGAGCCATAGGGTAAAAATATTTTTGTTTACACAAATCAAAAGAAATTATTTAGCAACAAAACAAGCTAAATTTATAACCTTGATTACAGACTTGTGTTATTACCGTGCGGTGTACTTTATCAGAACTTGGAGAAAGAACTAATGGAGAACCGTCATGTTCAGCACCAGTACTAATCTTCTCAATCAATTCTTTCAGGCGATCGGCATCCGCGTCACCTGCTAACGACCTAAATGATTCAATTTCTTCAGTGTAACTTTTATCTGATTGCTCAGCTACCACCTCTTCCTTCTTCTCAGCCATCTAACAATATCAAATGGAACAAAATTACACAATCACACACACAATTGCCAGAAGACAGAAAGCAAGCATTTAAACCGCCTCAATTAAAAAAATGAATAAGAAAATACCTCAGGAGGAAGATGCAGTGAAGTTAAATGCACAACATTTCCATCCAAATCAACTTCATTCACAATGAAATCAGAATACCTAAAAAGATCAACAGAATATAGGAAAAACATAACTAGATTGAGACAAATAATATTGGTATTCACTATTAAGCAATGATATTTTTTGAAGTTTATACCTTTGCTTAAGAATGCCGCGAAAACCAGGGAGCTGGGAGATGTAGCAAAGGATTCCGACATCTGGTTCATCTATGTTCTTCAGTGGAGCTTTGATAATGGCGTCTTGTGGTTCACTGATGTTTTCGACGGCAGTGGAGCTCATCGTTGTCGTTGACGGTGAAAGAAATGGGTAGTAGGGTTTAAGAAATTTAGTGCAGATAAATGCAACTGCTCGGTTTTGTAGCATCAGGGATTGGGGGGTTTATGTCATTCTGATGTATAGTTGTATACGGTGCGTTTTAGTTAGTCGACTTCACTGGTGAAAGAAGGGGACAACCAACCAAAGGTAGAGTTTGACTATCAAAATTGTTATGTGTGCCTCGAATCTTCCTTGAAGGATGTTAGGGTGTTATAGTGGAAGGTCTGACTTTAAATGGACATATCTCATGATCTACTCAATATATTGAGTTTATTCAAGTTGGAGATGAAAGTGTGGCTCAATAGCTTTCCAACGCTTGGTCATAAGCTCATTTTGGATGAGAAATGAGGGAGTTATGACTGTTTTACGAGAAGCTGTCATGCAGCAGGGGAAGTTCGGCCGAACCTGCTGGAGGTTCGACCAAACCTGCTGGAAGTTCGGCCAAACTCTTAGGTGGTTCGGCCGAACCTGAAGAGATCAGTAGCTATGATTTTGGAGGTTCGCCCGAACTTTGGGTAAGTTCGGCCGAACCTGACCTTGGTTCGGCCGAACTCTTTAAAGGTTCGACCGAACTCTGCGGGTAAACTGTTTTCTTCTCCGCAAGGTTCAATCGACGTGGCCTTTTCTTGTCCCTTATATTGGTTTGATGTCTAACACTATAAATACCAAATGTAATGAGATTTTCAGTATTAAGAGAGAGAAAACACAAGTGAGGTTGAAACCCTAGATCTAATCATACATAGAATTCTCTCCTCTTCACCTTTGAGAACTCCTCTTTGTAATCCTTTCTCCATTGATGAGTAATACAAGCTCCAAACCCCCCCCCCCATGGTGGATGTAGCTCATTGAAGAGTGAACCACCTTAAATCTTTGTGTGTGTTTTTAATTTCTTTAATTATTCCTTCTCATTATTCAAACATCATATTGTCATACAAATCAACATTCAAGCCTAAAAGGTCCTTCATTTATAACAATTGGTATCAGATCTAAGGTTGTGTTTGGGTTGTTTGTTTGATTTCTTGGGGAGTATTGAATACTCATGTCGACAATGAAGTTGGATATTGAGAAGTTTGATAAGTCAATTAACTTTGGCCTTTGGCAATTGAAAATGAAAGCTATTTTGATACAAAATGGTGTGCACAAGGCTCTTGAAGGGAAGGATAAGAAACCCACTACCATGTCGGAAGAGAAGTGGGAGGAGATTGATTTGAAGGCTTTGTCGGCTATACAACTTTGCCTCTCGAATGAAGTATTGAGGGAAGTTGCCAAGGAGGAAACCGCCGATGATCTATGGTCGAAGTTGGATGCTCTTTATATGGCTAAAAGTGTCACCAATCGTCTACTACTCAAGAGTAGGCTCTATGATCTTCGGCTTGAGGAAGGTAATTCTCTTAAGTCTCATTTAGATGAGTTCTTTTCGATTGTTATGGACCTTCAAAATATTGATGTTGTTTTAGATGATGAGGATCTTGCAATTTACTTGTTATGTTCACTACCACCATCCTATAAACATTTTCGTGAAACTATCTTGTATGGTAGAGATGACTTGAGTATTGATGATGTTAGAGATGCTTTGACCCAAAGGCACTTAATTGATAATCAATTAATTTCTAAATCATCAAATAACTCCAATGATGGCTTGTTTGTGAGGAGTAGAAATCATGAGAAGACTTCTACTAGTAGTGGTGGTAATGGGGGAAAGAATAGGGGTCGGTCCAAGTCAAAGAAACCGAATCCTAACCGTAACAAGTCTTGCAATTATTGTCACATTAAAGGCCACATTAATTCGGAATGTTGGAAGTGGCAAAAGAAACAATCGGGAGGTGATGGTAAGTCCGGAAAGGGCAAAGAACCTCATGCTACCGCCGAGGCTAGCTATGTAGATACCGATAGTGATAGTGGTGCATTGGTTGCCACTCATGGAAGAATCAAGGGTAAGGATGAATGGATTTTGGATTCGGGTTGCTCGTTTCATATGACCCCCAACAAGGATCTCTTTAGCTCCTATGAGGAGTATAATGGAGGTAATGTCACCATGGGAAACAATGCAACGTGCAAGGTGATTGGAACTGGGACGGTATCCATCAAAATGTTTGATGGTATTGTGAGAACCTTAACTAAAGTTCGTCATGTTCCGGAGCTAAAGAAGAATTTGATCTCTCTTGGCACTCTTGACACTAACTGTAACACCCCGACAATTCTCTCTTTTCTAAAATAACTTTTTAACATAAAACGTAGAGAATTATCAAGGCATTATCGCCCGAGTGAAAACGTAACGGCTTATTCAGAATTTTGCAGCGGAAAACATAAAACTAACTTTTGGGTTTATAAATAATCGATTACATATTAAATCCAAAAACCAATCAACGAAAATAAGGAAATATAAATAGTACGACAAGTTTCAAGTCCAAATTAACAAACCAAGTCACTCAGCAAACAAAACTAAATACAAACTCTCTAATCCCGGTCCCAATGATGCATCATCTTCAAACCTGTAGATGGCAACGCTTATTGATCCTTAGAGACTGCTCACCAAAATGGGTCATCACAGGATCAATAAGGCATAGCCATGATCAACACACACAAACAAAGCACGTAATCAGCAAAGCTGAGTACTACATACTAAATCAATAATAATCCTAAGATGATTCTATTAAACGATCAATCCTAACATGATACTAATAAAACATAAATAAGGGTAGGCAAAACATATTAATTTGAAAATCGCACGTGACTAGACTAGGCTAGACTGGACTAGAACTTTTATAACAATAATATTATTTTAATTGAAATAGACAATGGACCGAGTTTTCTAGCTAGAAGCTTCACTAAGGAAGACGAGGTACAGGCGCGACTCCGTAACCTCAGTGACCTGCGATATCGAGGAACTTTTGAATAAAAATAGGACACGGTGATCAATCCGGTCCCAGAAAAGGCCATGGGCTACCACCATGAACCCCAACTCCTGTTTGTCCGTCACTTTAGTGTTAGGTTATAATACATATAACAAAACATAAATCATGCGGAAAACCTTAATGCCAGGAAACATATTATTTACACATAATCATTTAGCATAATTTAGGTGCATACACTTTGTAGCGTGCCCTCCCTAGCTGCGCCTGAACCGGACAAGAACAAGTCTTTAGGACTCCAAGTGTCGTCCCTCCGTAGATAGTCCACAGCACGTCCGGATACGCCTTAAGATTGACCAACTAGAATCGCCCTTAAGGTACTATAATTTTCGGCTAATTATGGGCAAGAATGTGACAGATACTTCTGCTCAAAAATCACTGTTTTATTGTATGAATACTTGTTGAAAAACTCGTATGTAAATTTATGACCCTAGGCATATATTTATAGAACCTTGGACAGGATTTCGAATCCTGTTAGAATACTAATTAATTAATTAGAATCCTATTAGAACTCTAAATAATTAATTTAATCTTTTAGGATTAGGATTTAATCTATGCACGAATTCCGATAGCTTTAGGATTCGTATAGCGCACACACACATAGCGCACGAGCACCGCACGCCCATGCGCAAGCCTTGCCGCCCACGCTGAGCGCACAGCGTTGAGGCCCATTGCTCGCAACCCATCGCTGAGCGCGCGCGCCAGCCTTGGCTGGGCCTGGCCTTGCGCTGGGCCTGGTCGAGGCCTTGGCGTGTTGTTGGATGCGTGTGGCTTGCTGGGCGACGGCCTGGCTTCGTGTTGGGCCTTGTCCGATGCTAATTCGTACTATACGCTTCCGATTAAATTCCCGATTCCGGAATTCATTTCCGATACGAACAATATTTAACATTTCCGATTCCGGAATTAATTTCCGTTTTGAACAAATATTTAATATTTCCGTTTCCGGAATTATTTTCCGATTCCGATAATATTTCCGTTTCCGGCAATATTTCCGATTCCGGCAATATTTCCATTTCCAATAATATTTTCCGATACGTACCATGTTTCCGTTTCCGGCAACATCTACGACTTGGATAATATTTATATTTCCGATACGATCCATATTTCCGTTTCCGGCAATATCATCGTTTCCGGAGTATTCATTTACTTGCCTTTGACGATCTCAGCTCCCACTAAAACCAAGATCCGTCGATTCCGAATATCCATAGATGGAGTATTTAATGCCATTAAATACTTGATCCGTTTACGTACTATTTGTGTGACCCTACGGGTTCAGTCAAGAGTAAATTGTGGATTAATATCATTAATGTTGTGGGAGTTTTTCCTTGGATGATGACAAGGAGGTATCAGGTTCCACGTAGTGTTGAGTCCAGTCCACGTCGGCGGCGCACCTACAAAACAAGAATATTCCCGTAGGAATATTCCCTCCGATGCTTAAGTAAGACACGGGTTTTAAGGAAGATGTACTTAATAAACAGAAAGCATTAAAGTGAGTAGTAGAATGTTTCTTGATCTAGAATTGTGTGTCCATTTCTTGGGAAATGGGAATATTTATAGTCCTCCTTTTTTGGGGGAAACCCTAAGGTGAGCTCATATGATTGGTTGGTTTGCCGGATGGTGACATGTGTCACCATCATCAAATTCTCTATGGGCCTAGGGCTTTAAAGGGGTTAGTGTAATTAAGCCAGTCACTCAGGAGCACATGGTGACTTCTAAGTGGCAGCCTAATAGGCGGCCAGCCAGTTAGGGAGTGCCACGTGTCCAGCGGCAATTGGGCCACGTAAGCAAGGGTATTTTTACCCACATCATTTGCCCCTCAAGAAGGGTATTAAGGTAAGAGGGTTAGCTTGATGCCCTTCCTTGACCCTTGATCTCCTGATTAGGTGTTTTGAACCGAGCAGGATGCGCCACGTGGCGACCTTTCCCAATCTGCCCTCCCTATATATAGGTGAAGGAGGGTAAAATTTTCATTTTTCACTTTTCAAAGTTCACCTCTGTGCTTCCCTAGAGAGAGATTTTACCGAGATTCTTGGCGCTTTCTTCGATTCGGCTCATTCTCTTAAGACGAAGGAGAGACCGGACAAGCCTTTCGTCTTCTTTTCGTGACGCTCACCTGTGACGCCATCATCTCCGTTATTTTTTTGAGGTAAGGTCTTGATTTCAATAAGTTATTTTTGTATTTTTTGTATTCGTCAATGTTGGTGTCGTCTATTTTTCTTTTCGGAACAATGGCTTATGGTTCTCGAGCCGTTAAGGTTGAAGATCCTGGATATGGTGGTCTGATCTGCGCCGCACCAATATCCCTCATTGTTTCCTTTTAAGCCCGTCGTTAAGTTCGACCTCCCATTGCGTCTTTATGCAGGACACGATGGCGAGGACGAAAAAGACGGCAAATATTGCTGACTTGCGGCTTAGAGGTCAGCAGATGGACCCTTCTTTCTCAGGGGGAGATCCATCAAAGTGCCGGCGGGGGAAATAAGCCGGACTCCCCCAGGTGAGACTAGTAGTGCTCGTCAAGGGGGTACTTACTTTGACGAGTTCTGGATGGAAGAGATGGAAGCCGGTCCATCGGAACAGCCTGCCGCCTCGTTCGATGAGTCGGAGCCAGACGAGAGCGGCGGCGAGGCTGGGGGTGAAGAAGCTGAAGAGGTAGCTGGAGCGCCTCAGGTTGTTGTTGGGGGCGTCTAGGGTGAGAATGCTCAAATCGATGCAGGTTATATTGGGGCTGACCCGAAGTGGCTTAAGTGGCTGGATAGGCATAAAGAAAATTATGCCGCTGGTATGAATATCGGCCCAGGCTACGAAATGAGATTTCCTGAAAGTGAAGCGTCCACTATTTTTGACGTAGGCCCAGGCGAGTTCCCTGTGTATGCTGAAGCTTTTAAGAGTGGATTACGCTTCCCCGTCCATCCTTTTGTGGAGGAGGTATTGGATGGGTTCGGCATTGGTATCTGCCAACTGACCCCCAACTCTTGGACGAACGTACTTGGATACGTTGCCAAGTGTGAGCTGTTAGGCCTGAAGCCATCTTTCAATGCCTTTCTTAGGCTGGTGCGCTTTCAGAAGGTGAAGGGAGCTGAAGGTTGGTTCCAGTTGGCTAACAAAGGGAAGTATGCCACCACCTTTGACAAGCCGTCAAAACACCATCTTTGGAGAATGAGGTGGGTGGTGATGTTGACCGCCGATGAGGAGGCGGAGCTGAAGTTTAGCCGTTGGCAGCTAAATCCTCACTTTGCCGGAGGGAATGAGGAGTTGCCGGCCTTAACGACGCAAGAATGGGATCAAATCACGGTCCATTTCCAGGCTGAGGCCGTGACGGCCCAAGCCAAGAACTTAAACATTCCCCTATCCTGGCTTCCGTCGTGTTCTCAGCTCAGGGACTTTGTGTTCCTAGCGGCGGCGGGTCTAGACTATGGGTTGGACCAAGGTATCTTGGCCTTACTGTCTTTATGCTTTGGATGTTACTTGTTTTCTAACTTCTATAAAATCGCCTTTTGCAGCCGTTGCCATGTCCAAACTTCCGCCGCAAGAGAAGGGGGTCATTAATACCAAGGAGTGGTTAACCCAGATGGTTGACCAGAAACTGAGAGGACTCGGCGGGGGTGCCCCGGCGAAAGTAAATTATCTTACCTTCACTGATGTTGGTCTTATTGGTTCGTCATTTTCTTTATGGTGCTTGTGTCTGTTTTTGCAGAAGGGAGAGAAGGGTCCGGCTGGCTCAAAGCGCAAGGCCGACGAGGGGGATGCTTCCGCAGCGGGGAAGCGTCCTAAAGTCAAGGCGGGGATCCGGCGTCCCAAGAAGGAGGACGTGCCGGAGAAGTCTACGGATTCTCCGGTCGAGGTCGTCCCCATGGCTGTGACTCCTCTTCGACAGCACCCTCCTCCAGAAGGCTCGGCCAAACGGGGGGATGCTAGGGGAGGAGCTGGTCCCAGCAGGAGGGCTGTGTCTCCTACGCCGGTTGAGATCCTCGACGGCGAGGATGATCACCCAACGGCTCAGGCAGCGCAAGCCCCAGAAGCGCCTCATCCTCCTTCGCGAGGTGGTGACGATCCAGGTATGCTCAGTATCCTTCTAGGCTTAGTTTTTTTCTGGGTTAAGGACTGGTGTAATACTCTTGCCTTTCTTTCGTACAGCTTTTGGCCGGCAGGCAGCTTTGGACGAGGAGGTCCGCAATATTCCTCCGTACCGGCATTTCTCATCCCGAGATAAGGCTAAGATCATATCTTCAGTGATTAAGGCCGTGCCGAAGGAATATGTGGACCAATTCCCTCCGGCGGCGAATGCCCAGTTTGGGGCTATGCAGGCGGTTCTTTTGGATGTAAGCGTCTTACTTTCTTCTTCATCCTTTTACTTAGCAATTTTATTCTTTCTTACTTGTATTTTTCTCGCAGCTGCTTATTAAGGCCGAGGGCTTTAAGCGCTGGCGAGCTGACGTCACCAGTCAGCTTCAGTGGCAGGTGCATAAGGCTACCAATGCTGGTGACTATGCCATGGCGACGGTAGAGAAGGTTCGGCTGGAGATGCAGGAGACCATTGAAGCTCAGAGTAAGGAGCTGGCCGTCTTGAGGAGTGACAAGAAGCAGTGCTTGGTCAAGATTAATGAACAAGTTCTAGCTATTGAGACCCTGAATGCCGAAGCCCTTTCTACCCAGTCGTTCCTCCAGGAGGCCGAGGCCAAGGTGAAGGAAGCTGCAAGCTTGCGCCAGCAAGTGGCCAGTCTTGAAGAGATGGTCTCGGCTTCTCAGGCCAAGGTTTCTCAGGTGAAGGCCGAGGCCAAGTTGGCCGCGGAGGAGGTGAGAGAGAGAACTTGCCGAGCCTGGGACGCCTGCATGGAGGACGTACTTCTCATTCGCCTGGTTTGAGCGGCAAATTCAAAAGCAGGGTGCAATTATTGAGGCCGAGAGACAAGGTCTTCCTCCTCCCGTTTTCGAGGATTCCGACGCCGAAAGTGAGGAGGTGAACTCACCGGCTCAGGAGGAGGAGACTTTAGCTCAGCCAACCTCAAAACCTGCTGTCGACAGTCCAGATGATGTGGGCACGTCGACTTCCGCTCATTCTGCCGTCGCTCGTCCTGCTGGGTCCTAACTTCACTCCCCCTTATCAAAATCAATCAGTTTTTATGGCGCCTAGAGCGTCTGTAATGAATAATTTTTAATTCTGTTTTAACGCCTAGGGCGTTTGTCTGGATAATTTTTAATTTTTTGTTTGAATTTAGCGCCTTTTTGAGCGCGAACCAGTGGTGATTCGTCACCTTTTTATATTATCTTTTTCAGTTTTGAGACTTATAAACGCCTTCTCTGTTATTGATGTCTTGTATGATTAGCCGTCCATTTTATGCCCCAGAGCAGGTGTTTGCAAGTCTCTAGATCAGATTCCCATGCCTAAGTTTATTTTAGTTGATTGATTGACGCAAGTCAATCAATCGGTATGATTGCCGCTGAACTTGGGTATGGGGATTATTGTGCGGTTCCGCCGTTTTGTTTCGGCCTGTAGGAGTAATCCCACTTGCCTTAGAAAATTCGTTTAAGAAAACGACAAATTGTGAGGGATTTGCCCCTGTTACGAATTGGGCGCGGCATGTTTGATGCCGCAGTGTTTGACTTATGTGGGGGTTTGCCCCCGTCGTCAATGTGAAACGGCACATTTGATGCCGCGGCATATAGCGAATGAACCTATTTGCCTTAGAAAATATTCATGTTTTTTGAAAAAACGACAAATTGGGAGGGGTTTGCCCCCGTAGCAAATGGGGCGCGGCATGTTTGATGCCGCAACATTTGAATTATGTGGGGGTTTGCCCCCGTCGTAAATGTGAAACGACATGTTTGTTGCCGCGGCATATAGGGAATGAACCTATTTGCCTTAGAAAATATTCACGTTTTTGAAAAAACGACAAATTGGGAGGGGTTTGCCCCCGTAGCAAATTGGGCGCGGCATGTTTGATGCCGCAACATTTGAAGTATGTGGGGGTTTGCCCCCGTCGTAAATGTGAAATGACATGTTTGTTGCCGCGGCATATAGGGAATGAACCTATTTGCCTTAGTAAATATTCACGTTTTTGAAAAAACGACAAATTGGGAGGGGTTTGCCCCCGTCGCAAATTGGGCGCGGCATGTTTGATGTCGCCGCATTTGAATTGTGTGGGGGTTTGCCCCCGTCGTAAATGTGAAACGGCATGTTTGTTGCCGCGGCATATAGGGAATGAACCTATTTGCCTTAGAAAATATTCACGTTTTTGAAAAAACGACAAATTGGGAGGGGTTTGCCCCCGTAGCAAATTGGGCGCGGCATGTTTGATGCCGCAGCATTTGAATTATGTGGGGGTTTGCCCCCGTCGTAAATGTGAAACGGCATGTTTGTTGCCGCGGCATATAGGGAATGAACCTATTTGCCTTAGAAAATATTCACGTTTTTGAAAAAACGACAAATTGGGAGGGGTTTGCCCCCGTCGCAAATTGGGCGCGGCATGTTTGATGCCGCCGCATTTGAATTGTGTGGGGGTTTGCCCCCGTCGTAAATGTGAAACGACATGTTTGATGCCGCGGCATATAGGGAATGAACCTATTTGCCTTAGAAAATATTCACGTTTTTGAAAAAACGACAAATTGGGAGGGGTTTGCCCCCGTAGCAAATTGGGCGCGGCATGTTTGATGCCGCAGCATTTGAATTATCTGGGGCTTTGCCCCCGTCGTAAATGTGAAACGGCATGTTTGTTGCCGCGACATATAGGGAATGAACCTATTTGCCTTAGAAAATTAAGACGCTCGTGTTTTCGGGAACGGTTTTTACAAATTAATAGGTGATCAGCCTATGTTGATGCTAATCTGGGCCACTTCTTAGGCTTCAAACAATTAGGCTTGTAAATGTTGTGCTAATCTGGGGCCACTTCTTAGGCCCCTTATTCGATTAGGTTTTTTGCATGCATATGTTAGATTAGTAGAGAGTAATAAATAGGACGAAACAAGAGTAGTATTATTTGTACTTTGTAAGGCAAATTTAGCCGGTTACAAGAGAGACTACTACTCCATTAGGACCATTAGCTACTGTTGTCTAGACCACAGATTCTTTCATAAAAGATAGTCAGAATAAACCCTAGAAAAAGTATTTTTTGAGATTGTCTGCATTCCAGGTGCGTAAAATAGGTCGTCCCTGCATGTCCTGAATGCGATAGGTTCCATCTCTGACTTCGTCATAGATCTCATAGGGTCCTTCCCAAGTGGGCGTCAGTTTACCCTGTTCATTGGCTCGTCCCACAGACTCCATTTTTCGGAGAACAAAGTCGCCTACCTTGAGCACTCTTTTAGAGACTTTCTTGTTGTTTTTCCTTGTCATCCTTATTTTGTACAGCTGTTGCCTCAACGCTGCATTTCCTCTTACTTTAGGTAAAAAATCAAGGGCCAGCTTCATCGTTTCCCAGTTGGCATTCTCGTCATATAACATGACTCTTAGTGTAGGTTCACACATTTCTATGGGCAACACGGCCTCTGCACCATAGGCTAGCAGGAATGGGGTTTCGCCGGTTGAGTTTTTGGCCGTGGTGCGGATGGACCACAAGACGTTTGGCAGCTCGTCAGCCCATAGACCCTTGGCCTCATCTAGTTTCTTCTTTATCCCCTCGGAGATGATCTTGTTAAATGCTTCGACTTGGCCATTGGCTTGAGGTCGTCCTACTGAGGCAAAATAGCTGTGTATGCCGTGATCTGCTAACCACTCCTTCAGTTTAGGCGTCTCAAACTGAGGCCCATTATCAAAGACGATAGCTTGTGGTATTCCAAAGCGAGTCATGATATTTTTCCAAATAAACGCCCTCACATCACTTGTCTTTATGTTTTTGAGAGCTTCTGCTTCAACCCACTTGGTGAAGTAATCAACAGCAACTATCACATAGCGCCGGCCTCCGGGGGCCGCTGTATATGGCCCTAACAGATCCATCCCCCACTTGGCAAACGGAATGGGACTCATAATAGGAGTGAGTGGGTGGGCCGGCCTGTGGATGAGATGAGCAAACCGTTGGCACTTGTCACATTTTTGCACCATGACTAGGGCGTCTTCTCTCAAAGTGGGCCAATAATAACCAGTTCGCAAAGCTTTCTCTGCTAGGGCTCGTCCTCCAATGTGGGAGCTACATAATCCTTGGTGCAAATTATCTAGAATTTCCTTTCCTTTCTCAGGAGTGATGCACCGCAGGAGAGGTCTGGAAAATGACTTTTTGTACAAAACTCCATTCCACCATTCAAACCAAGAACTCTTTTTTTGTATTTTGGCAGCCAAACTTGAATCGTCTGGAAGCGTACCGTCCATTTTGTAAGCAATGATAGGGTCCATCCATGTTGACGACCGATCCAGGACAGCTACTATAGGAGCGCACAATTCCTGTTCAATACTTCGCTTATCCTTCACTTCCCAAAACACGTGACGCAGAGTATCACAGGAAGCCGAGCTAGCTAGTTTTGACAGGGCATCGGCCTGATTGTTCTCCGTTCTGGGAATCTGCTTAGCTTCGAAGCTCTTTAGATGTTCTACTTCTTGATGCACAGCCTGCATATATTTGATCATGTTAGGGTCCCTTGCCTCATAGTCCCCATTTACTTGGCTCACAATGAGCTGAGAGTCAGAGAAGACAAGTATCTCTTGAGCTCCAGCGGCTTTGCACATTTTTATACCGGCTAATAAAGCCCCATACTCTGCTTCATTGTTGGACGTTTGGAAGTTGAATCTCATGGCATATTCATACTTGTCTCCTTCAGGAGATTGACATATTATGCCGGCTCCACACCCGTTCTGGGTTGACGAGCCATCTACATAGACTGTCCAGCGAGTCGTCACATTCTTTTCAAAATTCGGCCTCGTCATTTCTGCAATGAAATCAGCAAATGCTTGTCCCTTGATAGCTTTTCGAGGCTCATATGAGATATCAAATGCATTTAGCTCAATTGCCCATTTCAGCATTCGTCCGGCAGCGTCTAGCTTAGTAAGGGGTTGTTTCAAGGGCTGGTCTGTGTATACCACTAGTTTGTGTGCCAGAAAATAAGGGCGCAACTTCTTGCTGGCCATAAACAGCGCAAGTGCGAACTTCTCAATTGGGGAATATCTTAATTCAGCGTTCTGCAGGACATGGCTCACAAAATAGACGGGGAGTTGCACTCCTTCCCTTTCAGTCAGCAAGACAGCACTCAAGGACCACTCTGAAATGGCCAAATATACATACAAAGTTTCCCCCTGGAGAGGACTGACAAGCCGAGGTAAGGTGTGGAGGTGTTCCTTTAATCGGACGAAGGCAGTTTCTGCCGCCTCAGTCCATTCAAATTTGCTCTTTTTCTTGATTGTGCCGAAGAAGTAATGACACTTGTCACCTGCCCTCGATAAGAACCGCCCCAGGGCTACTAGACATCCCGTCAGGCGTTGGACTTCCTTGACTGATTTTGGCGACGTCATATCTATTACTGCTTGTACTTTGTCAGGATTGGCCTCGATTCCCCTTTCATCAATGAGGAATCCCAAGAACTTTCCAGCTGTCACGCCAAAAACACACTTCTTTGGATTCAACCTCATCTGGTATTTTCGGAGCGTCTCAAAAGTTTCTCTTAGGTCAGCCAAGTGTTCTTCACGTTGCTTGCTTTTTACTATCATATCATCAATGTAGTCTTCAATATTGCGCCCTAACTGACCAGAGAAGACAGTGTTGACCAGACGTTGAAATGTGGCCGGCGCATTCTTTAAGCCGAACGACATCACTTTGTAGCAATACAGGCCTTGCTCAGTAACAAATGACGTTTTCTCTTGATCATCTGGCCACAAGGGAATTTGGTGAAAACCCGAGTATGCATCCATGAAGGACATCAAAGCATGACCTGCCGTTGAATCCACCAGCCGGTCTATCTTGGGCAAAGGGAAGCTGTCTTTTGGGCAAGCCTTGTTTAAATCTGTATAATCCACACACATTCTCAAGGATTTGTTGGGTTTTGGCACCAACACTACATTTGCCACCCAATCTGGATATTGACTTGGCCGAATGAACCCAGCTTCTAACAACTTCTGAACTTCTTCCGCTGCGGCTTTGTTTCTTGCTTCCCCATGATTTCTCTTCTTCTGACGAACAGGTTTTAAAGACTCATCTACATTGAGTTTGTGGACGGCTATGCTTGGATCGATGCCCGACATTTCTTCCACAGCAAAGGCAAAAATGTCTTGGAATTCTCTAAGGAGAGTGACCAAATGTGCCCCAAGCTGGTCGTCAGGAGAGACCCCTACTGGCACCGTCCTATCTGGACGTGCTTCATCGAGGATGATTTCATAATGTCCACCAACCGGCTCAGGTCGTCTGGCTTCCATGTGCGCAGTGGCAATGGTGAAGGTTTCTTTCTTGACGTTCTCCTCTATCTCATCTAGCTTTCTTTTAGAGCTTGTTCGTGCTTCGTCAGTTTTTCCCCAAGCCTCGGGACTTAGCGTAGTGAGATAACACTCTATTGCTAGCTGTTGATCACCAGGAATAGTGCTGACCTTGCCTTTATCGCAAACATATTTCATAAGCATAAGATGAGTGACGACCACCGCTTTGGCCTGGTTTAAAGTTGGACGCCCTAATATTATATTATAGGCAGTGAGGTCTTTCACAATTAGAAATCGGACGTTCAGGTTCCTGCTCTGATGCCGACCTCCCACTCGTAGGGGCAAAGTGATTATCCCTTGGGGATGAATTATGCCGCCTCCGAATCCAATGATCGGGTAATGTATCTTTTCAATGGTCTTGGGGTCATGCTCAAGACGATTTAGACAAGCTGTGCTGATAATGTCAGACGAACTCCCCGTATCTACTAATATACGCCTTACCTTGAGGTTTGCTACCTTCAATTCAATAACCAGGGGATCGTGGTGTGGAGTGGCGATCTTGCCCCTGTCTGATTCACAAATCTCCACTTTAGGGAAGTGGTCCATTGGGGCTTTTCCAGACAACATGACCTGTCCCAATCGGCTTGCATAATCCTTTTGACCTCTCATTGTTGGGCCACCAGCGGCCAGACCCCCAGAAATGACGGCCACGATTTCTGGATCAGTATCATTGCCGTCACGGCGGTATGACGGTGACTTGCTTTTCTTGTAGAATTTCTTACCACTTCCTCCTGCACTTAAACTGAGATACGACTTCAAGAACCCTTTGGCAGCTAACCCATCAAGAGCCCTCCGCAAACTCTTGTAATCTTTTGTTTCGTGTCCTACATCACATTGGAACTTACAATAAAGAGAGCTGTCCCTAGTTTCCACCGGCGACTTCATGGGGAACGGACGGTCAATCTCATATCTATCACTGACATCCAGCAGTATTGTGTACAGGTCAGTGTTGTACTCGAATCTTTCTTTATCATAGGGACGTCCTCTCTTCAGTCCTTGAGACTGAGTCGCCTGATAACCTTTCTTTTCAATGGCCCATGTTCCATTCGGACGGCTGGTCTTCTTGTCCGCTTTGTCCTTTAGCTGCGGATGGTCAGTGGTCTCTGTTACCTTAGACTCTTTAGGGACGGAGCAGATTTCAGTGGCATGAATGAAGGACTCGGCCTCATCTAGAGCGTCGGCCATAGTTCTAACACTTTTCTCAACCAAGTCAAACTTAAAAGACCCCTTCTTAAGTCCCTTGAAGAAATTATCAAAGGCCACACCGTCAGGTAAGTCAGGAATCTTCCCAGACTCCAAATTGAAACGTCGAACATAGCTTCGCAAGGACTCATCTTTCCCTTGCTGTATTCGGCCCAAATGCATGCTCGTCTTCTTCTCCTCCTTATAAGCCATAAATCTTGCAGAAAACAACATCTCTAACTCCGCATAAGTAT
Source organism: Spinacia oleracea (assembly GCF_020520425.1). Classification (NCBI taxonomy): domain Eukaryota; kingdom Viridiplantae; phylum Streptophyta; class Magnoliopsida; order Caryophyllales; family Amaranthaceae; genus Spinacia; species Spinacia oleracea. Next base: position 76,377,631 of record NC_079490.1, read on the forward strand.
TGATCGTTCCCGCGGGCAACTTCTCGAACCATTTTGAGGCAACTCCTTTCAGAGTGGACGGGAAGTACTTGCACCAGGTTACATCGGTGGTTCCTTGGACATACATATGGTGCCGATAGGCCAAGAGATGCACATCAGGGTCAGACGTGCCGTCATAGGTAGACCTGTCAAACGGGTCGGTCGGGTCGGGTTGTAAAAAATTACTTTCGGGTTCGGGTTGAATCGGGTCGGTCACTTTCGGGTTCGGGTTTACAAATGCTTGTTCAAGACCCAGAACTTTCAGGTTCGGGTCGACCCAACGGGTTGAGAGATTTTAAAACGCGCATTATATTTTCATTAATTTAGGTGATAAATATACAAAATATTGGCACAAATTAACAAATTTTCCTACGAAAGTTTATATTTAGTCAAATTCAACGATAAAATGACGTATAATTCAAATTAAAATCATATTACACACAACAATAGTAAAAACAAGTTGTCTATTATGCTTAAATTTTCTCATATTCTCATTTATTACTATAAATACAATGATTTTCAACCGGTCGGGTCCAAAACGGGTTCGGTCGGGTTTTGACCCATTCCTTTTCGGGTTGTTCGGGTTCGGATAAAATCGGGTTACGGGTCACAAAATCTTGTTCAGGACCCAGTATTTTCGGGTCGGGTTCGGGTCGGTTTTCGGGTCGGGTCGATTTTTGACAGCTCTAGTCATAGGCGTCAATCGCTGGCGGCTTCACTTTAGGCTCCTTGGGAGCGTTCATGATATCAGCACAGAATGGAGTGGTGTAATCAAGGATAATGCCGGCCACTCCCTGCTGAATATGGCATATTGGATCCTGCCTCCTATTCTGGGATGTTCTACGCCGCTCGCTGTCCGCACGGCTGACATGAGTCCTGGTGAGACGGCGCGAAGGGGCAGTGAGGGGTGAATCTTGCATGACGGGAGTGGAACCAGTATCTGACAGCTCAGTTTCTTGAGGCCTATCTAGCTGAATGATCGGTACTCTTCTGGACGGTTCAGGTTCAGGCCGAAACGTTGGTAGAACCCGACGCGGAGCTATGGGCTGGAAGGAAGTTCTGGTTCTATCAAAGCGTCTGTCATGATCGTCATTTCGTGCTTGGTCTTGCCGCCAGACATTAGGCCGAGTGAGTCCATTAAAGAATGGTATTCCTGTCCCCTGAGACTGAGAACGGATAACTTTGATCTCATCTTGTAGGGTGTCCATCTGCGCCTTGAAGCCAGCTAAGATATCTTTAAGTTGCCCAGCAGACACCGGCAAGTCCGGGTTTTCTTCCATAACTGTGTCGGCATCAGCTCTCAAGTGGCCGCCTGGAGGAAGCGAAGGTTGACCCGTCTCATCGTCTACTTGAACCTGCTCAAGTTGCGGCTCAGGAGTAGGTTCAGGACGACCGCCTTGTCCTACAGACGGATTGCTTCTGTCGTCTCTCCCTCGAGGAGGACGATCACCATTGATGGCAGTCTCGTCGTTTTCGTTTCGACTGATGGGCCCGTCTCCGAAGTGCTGGACGTCTACCATGTTACCTTACCTCCCCACAGACGGCGCCAAATGTTGTGGGAGTTTTTCCTTGGATGATGACGAGGAGGTATCAGGTTCCACGTAGTGTTGAGTCCAGTCCACGTCGGCGGCGCACCTACAAAACAAGAATATTCCCGTAGGAATATTCCCTCTGATGCTTAAGTAAGACACGGGTTTTAAGGAAGATGTACTTAATAAACAGAAAGCATTAAAGTGAGTAGTAGAATGTTTCTTGATCTAGAATTGTGTGTCCATTTCTTGGGAAATGGGAATATTTATAGTCCTCCTTTTTTGGGGGAAACCCTAAGGTGAGCTCATATGATTGGTTGGTTTGCCAGATGGTGACATGTGTCACCATCATCAAATTCTCTATGGGCCTTGGGCTTTAAAGGGGTTAGTGTAATTAAGCCAATCACTTAGGAGCACATGGTGACTTCTAAGTGGCAGCCTAATAGGCGGCCAGCCAGTTAGGGAGTGCCACGTGTCCAGCGGCAATTGGGCCACGTAAGCAAGGGTATTTTTACCCACATCATTTGCCCCTCAAGAAGGGTATTAAGGTAAGAGGGTTAGCTTGATGCCCTTCCTTGACCCTTGATCTCCTGATTGGGTGTTTTGAACCGAGCAGGATGCGCCACGTGGCGACCTTTCCCAATCTGCCCTCCCTATATATAGGTGAAGGAGGGTAAATTTTTCATTTTTCACTTTTCAAAGTTCACCTCTGTGCTTCCCTAGAGAGAGATTTTACCGAGATTCTTGGCGCTTTCTTCGATTCGGCCCATTCTCTTAAGACGAAGGAGAGACCGGACAGGCCTTTCGTCTTCTTTTCGTGACGCTCACCTGTGACGCCATCATCTCCGTTATTTTTTTGAGGTAAGGTCTTGATTTCAATAAGTTATTTTTGTATTTTTTGTATTCGTCAATGTTGGTGTCGTCTATTTTTCTTTTCGGAACAATGGCTTATGGTTCTCGAGCCGTTAAGGCTGGAGCTCCTGGATATGGTGGTCTGATCTACGCCGCACCAATATCCCTCATTGTTTCCTTTTAAGCCCGTCGTTAAGTTCGGCCTCCCATTGCGTCTTTATGCAGGACACGATGGCGAGGACGAAAAAGACGGCAAATATTTTGCTGACTTGCGGCTTAGAGGTCAGCAGATGGGCCCTTCTTTCTCAGGGGGGAGATCCATCAAAGTGCCGGCGGGGGAAATAAGCCGGACTCCCCCAGGTGAGACTAGTAGTGCTCGTCAAGGGGGTACTTACTTTGACGAGTTCTGGATGGAAGAGATGGAAGCCGGTCCATCAGAACAGCCTGCCGCCTCGTTCGATGAGTCGGAGCCAGACGAGAGCGGCGGCCTCTAGCTAGGCATTCAGATCACTTGATCTCACTAAATTATTAACTTGTTAATTAATACTGAACCGCATTTATTAGACTTAACATTAAATGCATACTTGGACCAAGGGCATTATTTCCTTCAGTCTCCCACTTGTCCTTAGGGACAAATGTGCATTTCCTAATTCCTTTGTCACTCGATGCTTGCTCTTGAACATAAGGTAAGAGTTGTTATCCTTATTATGTCCAGAGGTGTTTCTCGATTTCAGAGTTCAACTGATCAAATAAACAGATAATCATAGCCTATGATTCATCTGAGCACGACCATGCATTTTACAGTTTCTAGCTCTCTGAGTGGCCTTGTACAACTTTTAGCATCTCATCCCGATTTATGGGAGGACAATCCCAATCTTGCGATCTTGAGATTATACTTCGTTTGATAGGTGATTACATGAGCGTTGCCTTTATAGCCTCCTTTTACGGTGCGACGGTTGACAACGTCAAAGTAAGCAGTTCTCAAACAAGTAATCTCAAATCACTCAGGTATTGAGGATTAGTGTCTAATAATTTTAATGAAATTTACTTATGACATATTTTCATCTCTTACAGTAAAGTTTCATAGGTCTGTCTGATACTAGTCTTCCCAAAGTAAGTATCTATGCAAATGATTACGACATTGCCATGTCCACATAGTTCAAGAAACAGAACTACTAGTCATCTTGCACTCTAGTCGTCTAACGTTTTCTATGCGTCCATCTTTATAGAAAACTCCGACCAGGGACCATTTTCAATCTTTTGACATTCAAGTTCACTTGATAGACATTTCTTAGTCACGGGACTGGTCCTGACAGTCTATCTTGAATATATCGTCAAATTGAAGGGACTCATCATTTAATACTAAACCAAGATTAAATGGAATATGAAAATACATTTCATATATGATAAATGTTCAACCCCAATGTTTTACAACCATGGGCCTCAAACCCATCTTTAAAACAGTTCATGGAATTCAAAGCTATGCTTGATTTTCAGTGCTACAACGTGAGTGTTGCTTCTCACTTGTTGCATAGGTTTAGTTATCATGCTTTGCCAATCTTAATATCCTTTTCATCGAATGTTCTTCGAGATATGATGATAAGATCCTTTGAGTATGTTTATTTTGTGATCTAGTCTTTCTTGCTACATTAGTGGTCCTACGCATTTTGCAATGAAGAACCATTAAGTCAACAGACATGTGATCTTCCCAAGTTCAATGAAGAAATCATTAATATAAACAACTCTGTTTTATTGCTTCTTAGGCAATAAGTACTTTTACTTCAACTGTTTAGGTTGCTAGTGATGCTTTGTTTGGATTTACTTATCCAAGCAGTTCACAGATATGTGGAAGACTTTATAGCTGTATCTTAGAACATAGAAATTAATATTTAATTTCCCACGCAACAACTCATGGTCTCCGATCCATGTTGCAATTTCAAAACACGATGCTCTATAGCTCGTCCTTGCCAATGGTTAACTCCAAAGGGATCTTGCTTGATCCTTTACCAGTGTTTACGCGTGTAGCATCAATATTTAGCATATCTTTATTTCCTTGAATCAAGAACTATTCCTATGTACCTTTTCAAGTACCATAAGTATTCTTGATCTCAATCTAGTTGATCTTCACTTAGATCAATAGAGATTGGTATATATTCGTCATGCCTAAAGTCATACGATATGTTTTTGGCGATCCTCATATTATATCATACATGATAAATTCTTTTGCAGAATAATTTCCAATTGAATTCTATTCATGTAACTTTAGCTCATTCTAGTTTCAGTAGATACTAAATCCAGCTAAATTCTTTGACATATAATATAGGTTAAGAATCTCACTTAGATCCTTTGATGTTTAACTTAGTAAATGCTTATACATAGTTCAAACATTCATTACTTAGATTTATTCATATGGATCGAATATCTCCAATGGAGTCTTTCGTGTTTGATTTAGTAAATTCCATTACTTAATCAAAAACAATATCATAAGATCTTTGAAAATAGATCTTAATACCCAGTATGTACTAAGTTTCGCCTTAGTCCATCATTGATGAATAATTTCAAACCTAAGTCATTAGCATTTGGATGTTATTTCACAATAGAGAGATATGTGTATGACACACATAGGACCAATTAAGTTTTATGTGAAGGAAATAATGCCCTTGGTCCAAGTATGCATTTAATGTTAAGTCTAATAAATGCGGTTCAGTATTAATTAACAAGTTAATAATTCAGTGAGATCAAGTGAGCTGAATGCCTAGCTAGAGGCCGCTTCAGTTCAAGTGGAATTAATGATATTAATCCACAGCTTACTCTTGACTGAACTCGTAGGGTCACACAAATAGTACGTAAGGATCAAGTATTTAATGGCATTAAATACTCTATCTATGGATATTCGGAATCGACGGATCTTGGTTTCAGTGGGAGCTGAGATCGTCAAAGGCAAGAAATGAATACTCCGGAAACGATGATATTGCCGGAAACGGAAATATGGATCGTATCGGAAATATAAACATTATCCAAGTCGTAGATGTTGCCGGAAACGGAAACATGGTACGTATCGGAAAATATTATCGGAAATGGAAATATTACCGGAATCGGAAATATTGCCGGAAACGGAAATATTGTCAGAATCGGAAATATTATTGGAATCGGAAAATAATTTCGGAAACGGAAATATTAAATATTTGTTCGAAACGGAAATTAATTCCGGAATCGGAAATGTTAAATATAGTTCGTGTCGGAAATGAATTCCAGAATCGGGAATTTAATCGGAAAGCGTATCGTACGAATTAGCATCAGACGAGGCTTGCTAGACGAAGGCCCAACACGAAGCCAGGCCGTCGCCCAGCAAACCACATGCATCCAACAACACGCTAAGGCCTCGACCAGGCCCAGCGCATGGCCAGGCCTAGCCAAGGCTGGCGCGCGCGCTCAGCGATGGGCTACGAGCAATAGGCCTCACCGCTGTGCGCTCAGCGTGGGCTGCAAGGCTTGCGCATGGGCGTGCGGTGCTCGGGCGCTACGTGTGTGCGTGCTATACGGATCCTAAAGCTATCGGAATTCGTGCATTGATTAAATCCTAATCCTAAAAGATTAAAATTAATTATTTAGAGTTCTAATAGGATTCTAATTAATTAATTAGTATTTTAACAGGATTCGAAATATTTTCCAAGGTTCTATAAATATATGCCTAGGGTCATAAATTTATACATGAGTTTTTCAACAAGTATTCATTCAATAAAACAGTGATTTTTGAGCAGACAAATCAGTCACATTCTTGCCCTTATTACCGAAAATTATAGTACCTTAAGGGCGATTCTAGTTGGTCAATCTTAAGGCGGATCCGGATGTGCTGTGGACTATCTACGGAGGGACGACACTTGGAGTCCTAAAGACTTGTTCTTGTTCGGTTCGAGCGCAGCTAGGGAGGGCACGCTACAAAGTGTATGCACCTAAATTATGCTAAATGATTATATGTAAATAATATGTTTCCTGGCATTAAGGTTTTCCGCATGATTTATGTTTTGTCATATGTATCATAACCTAAGAGTGGTATCACGAGCCTCATATTATTTTCATAATCTAAATTGCATGACATGGTTAAATTTTACAAATTTTCAAAGAATTAAAAGGGGTGATTAATTTTTGTATTTGTTAATTAATTGCAAATTGCGTTTATTTAATTATATGTACACAGTTTTTCGGCAATTTATTCGTTACTCATCCAAATGGAGTGATTTTTGTGTCAATTCCGCATGTAAAAGGCCGAACCTAGAATTCCCAAATTCGAAGCCTAACTATGACGTTTCGGAGGTTTTAGTTTTTCGAACGCAAAAGTTTGTAAATTTAAGATGTTAAATTGAATGTTTGCGATTCTTGTTGATAAATCTTGAGTTTTTGATTGACCTACAATATATGTTTAACAACTTTGAATGCCTAGACTTGTTAATTATACAACCTAATTTGTAATTATGATTAATTTGTTGAAATTCGAATAATTTAGAATTTATTTGATTTTCATAATTAATTAATGATTTAATTAGGTATCAATGATTAAAAACCACCATAAAAATTGTTAATTTATGTTAAATTTTAAATTTTTATGACCTAGATTTGAATCCATGTTAATCGGAAATTAATTGATTAATAAATTTTCGATTTTTCGCCCTAAAATTATGAAATTAATATGTTTTATTAATTTGTCATTAATTTTGAATTAAAAATTATAATTTTTTATGAAAAACACCCATAAATGTTGCACGCACAAAGCAAAGGACGCTACGTGTTACCCTTAAGGGGTGTTGTATAGTGCGGGCACGCGACGACGACCAAGGGAGCTCGTCGCCCGTGCGGTACGAATGCAGCGAGCAACCAAGTCATGGCGCGCGCGCGAGGCGAGGAGCATGGGCGTGTGTGTTGTGTTGATGGGCGATGGGCGAATGGGCGTGGCACAAGGTCGAGGCGCGCGCGCGGGAGAGCGCAAGCTAGGTTGCCCAGCGAGCACTGCTCCGTGCACCACGAGCGCAGCCTCACCAATGGTCGATTGCTTGCGCCTAGCAAGCGATGCATCCCCTCGGTAGCTGCTGCGAGCGAGCAAGCATGCTGCACGCAAGCGTGGCTTGGCTTGCTGCGTTTGCGCGTAGCTGCTGCTGCATTGTGCCATGGCCATGCGGTCAGTCATGCACTCGATGGGGCTTGGGCGCAAGCCCAAGTGCCTCGTCGTGTTGCGATTGAGTCGTTTTGAATTTTAATTTGAATTTTCAGTTAGGAAATAATTTTAATTAATTTTAAAATTAATAATTTAAATTGTTTTCATGGATTTTAATTTTGAATATTATAATTATTATAAATTTCAATTTATACTAATTATTTTACTAAAATTAAACCTTGAATTAATTTAAATTCGTTTAAATCAACTGAAAATAAATTAAACTAAATGGATTCAATTATAATTTTATATGAGCTTTAAATTTTAATTATACTTGTATGTTTCCGGTTAGACTAGAAATACATTTTTATGTTTAAAATTAGTAAAGCATATAAAGTTATTGGTTTAAGTGGGAGCCTTTAGTCATAAACTCTTGATTAGGTCTACAAATCCTTTAAGGTTAAACAACTTGATTAGAATTAATAAGGACTGAATAATTGGTAGATTATTGGTGCCCTTGATTAATTGCTGCAAATATTTATGTGATGCATACAATGTGTTTTTACTAACCAGCTATGTGGGCCATTCATGATAATGAATGGGTGAATGGTATATATTGTATATGTACTGTTTTGTAGGTTATGAAGTGACTAGTATGGCCCAAATAGGATAGAAAATAGGGTATGCGTACCATTAATTTGAATGTAATTGGTCTAATGCACCAAAGTTTGTTTTTCAATTCAAATATGGTCTGCGTACCATCAAACAGTTGTAATTAGTTTAATTATAGATGATCCTGTTTGAAGAAAATGGCGCCTCCCACGGTGAAATTCAAGAAGTTTCCAATCCATTTTCAAGACGGACTTTGAAGTTGAAGCTTTAAGATGAAGTCGGGCCATACTAGATCACATTTATCTTATGCATGCTTTAAGTTATTTATTGCTTTTAAATATGTCTTAAATATGCATGAGATTTTGGCTTGATTATGTTGCATGATTAAGGATTTTAGTTCACTTAAAATCTAACCAACATAGTAAGAGCCTTAAGTTCCAAACTTTAAAAATTGAGTTAAAAGGTGCCATGCCAAAATAACACTTACTTGGATAACCTTTACATCAATCTAGTAATAGTTTTACGCTCAGCGAGGTGTTACTTATTGATCCTAAAGGGGTAAGGTACACAAATAATTGTGAGTACATGTTAGTTTTCATGAAACTCAACGATATAAGTAAGGAGTCCTTTTATGTCGTGGCAAAATTGATAGGTTTACCTAATAAGCTCTTAGACGTACCTATTAACCAAGAGTAGTTTCTAGACTATTAGCAAAAGGCTTTTTCTTACCTAAAAGATTTTAGAATTGAGTCTAAATACATAATGTGCTTAATTCTTCAATGGTTTTTAGGGTCTTGGAATCATTATATTCACACCTGCCGGAACACATAACTTGAATAAAATGCTTAATGAACATTAAATTATGCATGTATGCTAGAATTCAAGTTTATTAAGAGAAACTGTGAATGATTATTTATTTGTTTATTCTTTTTCAATTGTAGTTTTAACTATGGCAAACAACAATTCATTCAACATCCGATCAATTCTCGAAAAGGAGAAGTTGAACGGGAAATACTTCCTTGACTGGCAAAGGAACTTGCAAATAGTTCTTATGCAGGAAGAAAAGGAGTATGTCCTGGAAGAGGCGATGCCCGAAGCCGCGGGCGACGGGGTCACTCAGGCAGCCCTCAATCGTTGGATTGATGCCAACAAGGATGTGAAATGTCTAAAGCTTGCAACCATGAGTGCAGATCTACATAAAACGTTCATCAGCTCAGATGCTTTCACGATCATCAGTGAGTTAAAGAACATGTTTCAAGATCTGGCTCGGGTCGAAAGATTCGAGACTCATAGGCAAATTCTTCAGACCAAGCTTAAGAAAGGCGAGCCCGTAAGTCCACATGTTCTCAAAATGATTGGACTCATTGAGAATATGAGTCGGCTGGATCAGCAATTCTCTTAGGAAATGGCTGTAGACACCATCCTCCATTCTCTTCATAACGGGTATGATCAGTTCAAGCTGAACTACAGTATGGATAGTCTGGAAAAAACGCTCATTGAGCTTCACGGTATGCTGAAGACCGCTGAAAAGACGTTCAAAAGTGATAAGCAAGATGTGCTTATGGTGCGTGGGGGAAAGTTCAAGAAATCTGGTAAGAAGAGGAATGCTAAGAAAGGTGGCAAGTAGGCCAGCCCGACTAAGAAAACTGGCGCCAAGTCTGAAAAGAGGAAGGTCAGTTAACCCACTTCTGAATCTGAATGCTTCTATTGCAAGAAGAAGGGGCATTGGAAGAGAGATTGCTTGAAACTAAAGGAAGATCAGAAGAACGGAACAGTCGTTCCATCTTCAGGTATTTTCGTTATAGACTGTATACTTGCTAATTCAACTTCTTGGGTATTAGATACAGGTTGTGGCTCACACTTATGTTCCAATCCACAGGGAGTAAGAAGAAGTAGAAGGTTAAGCAAGGGTGAAGTCGACCTACGAGTGGGAAATGGAGCACGGATTGCTGCATTAGCTGTAGGAACTTATTATTTGTCGTTGCCCTCTGAGCTAGTTTTGGAACTGGAAGAGTGTTTCCATGTTCCAAGTCTTACTAAAAACATCATTTCTGTTTCTTGCTTAGATGCTAAGGGATTTTCCTTTTTAATAAAAGACAAAAGTTGTTCGTTTGATTTTAAAGAGATGTTTTATGGATCTGCTAGATTAGTCAATGGACTTTATTTATTACATCACGACAAACAAGTTTATAACATAAATACCAAAAAGGCCAAAAAGGATGATTCAGATCTCACCTATCTGTGGCATTGTCGATTAGGCCATATTCACTTGAAACGCATGGAAAGACTTCAAAAGGAAGAAATTCTAGAACCATTTGACTTAGAGGATTATGGTAAGTGCGAATGATGTTTACTTGGTAAAATGACAAAGCAACCTTTCTCTAAAGTTGGAGAAAGAGCAACTGAACTATTGGGTTTAATCCATACAGATGTATGTGGACCAATGAGTACAAATGCTAGAGGTGGTTTCAGCTACTTTATCACTTTCACTAATGACTTCAGTAGAAATGGTTATGTCTACCTAATGAAGCATAAGTCTGAATCCTTTGACAAATTCAAGGAATTTCAGAGTGAAGTAGAGAATCAATTAGGCAAGAAGATTAAGGCACTGCGGTCTGATAGAGGCGGTGAATATTTGAGCTATGAATTTGATGACCATCTGAAAGAATGTGCAATTCTATCAGAATTGACTCCTCCCATAACACCTCAATGGAACGGTGTGTCAGAACGGAGGAACAAGACCTTGCTAGACATGGTTAGATCAATGATGTGTCTGGACGAACTTCCAATAGAATTTTGGGGACATGCACTAAATATAGCTGCACTCACTATAAATAGAGCTCCATCTAAAGCTGTTGAAAAGACTCCATATGAGTTATGGTTTGGAAAGCCTCCAAATGTGTATTTTCTTAAGATTTGGGGATGTGAAGAATACGTCAAACGATTAATTTCAGACAAACTTCATCCAAAATCTGACAAATGTATCCTTGTGGGCTATCCAAAGGAAACAAAGGGGTATTACTTCTACAATACATCTGAGAACAAGGTGTTTGTTGCTCGAGATGGTATCTTTTTGGAAAAGAATCACATTTCCAAAAGTTAAGCAGGTTCGTGTGCTCGTGCCCACAGGAGTGTGTGTTCGCACGAATTCGGAGAATCGATGCAGGAACTATATGGGAATTTGTACGATCGCACCAGAAGAAGAGCTCGTTCGCACGAATTTGGAAAATCGATGTAGGAATTATGAGTGATTTTGTGCGATCGCACCACATAGGAGCCCGCTCGCACGGAATTTCGGTGGGCTCGCACTGAATTCCTGTGCGAGCACATGAGGATTTATGAAGAATTGGCCAAGTCAGAACCGTGCGATCGCACGGTTGCTGAGCATGATCGCACGGATCGAAGGAGGAGAATCGTCGCTGAGCTCGTTCGCATGGAATCACAGCACGATCGCACAGGTGCGATCGCAGCTGGGTATGCCCGTTGGCACGGCTGCGCGGGATTCAGTTTTCGAGTTTAAATCTCTTATTTTTGGGGTTTAGTATAAATAGAATTTTCTTTATTTTCATTAACAATTAATTTCAGAAATAGAATTTAGGAAGTTTTAGATATTTTGCTCTTCAAGCTAGTGTTCTAGAGAGAGAAACTCATTGATTTCAAGCTTCAAATCTGTAATTCCTTCAACTCTTCTCTTTTTCTTGCAATTTAATTCTTAGTTTCTTAATTCTTGCTCTTGCTTTGTTGTTGATTGTTCTTCAATTCCTTAATTTCTTGAATTCTTGATTTCATTGATTGAAGTTACTTTGATATTCAATTTGTGATTTGATTGTGCAATTGAACTCTTAATTCTCTTCTCCTACTCCTTCAATTTCATGCTTGCTAGCTTAGAATTAATGGATTGCTTGATTTCTAGAATGATTAGTGAGTAGAATTAGGTTAGGGAAAGGGGAGAATCTAGGGGCTTAATTAGGGGAAATTGTTGATTGATTGTTGGTTGATTCATGTGATTAAATATGATTTGATGATAGGATATCCATGCTAGTTGAGTGGTAGTTGCAAATGCTATTCGATTGGGTTCACGTGGAACCATAGGATAGGTTTGGCGAGAGATTGTGGGCCTATCTTGTGTGATCAAATGGCGGTGCCTATTATATCCTAGTTAGTTTAATCTAGGATTAGGCGAAAGCTCTTCCGTGGATTAGACGCTTAGCGTTCCCTATTCGAGAGGTGGCGGGTTCGTCTTTAGATGCCATTTGCCTAATCACCATTTCGTTGCATGATCACCATTGCTAGATAGTTGAATTCATTTCCCCCGGTTTCCCTAGCCTATCCCCGACTCCCTAACGTTTCCCTTTCTTGATTCAATTTTTGCATAATTCTTAGTTTTAGATTCTTAAAAGTGACAATTCAAAACCAAATTCTTGTTCGAACTAGATTGACTTTCAAACTCAATAACTACCGTTTCTTTGGGACGATCCCTTTGCTTACCGCTAGCCGGTAGTTGAGTGGTTTTATAAATATTGTTTGCATAGGTTGTTTTCTATCAACGACGGAAAATACGCCTATCAAAATGGCGCCGTTGCCGTGGAACGGTCGTTGTTATTGAGTTTAGTTGAGACTAGTTCATCATTAGAAAATACAAAAAAAAAAAAAAAATCATTTTTGCTTTAGTATTTCCTTTGCATTGCTCACGGTTTCTTTGAGTTTTGTATGCAAGATAGGGGGCGAACTCGTCATAGGCCTCTCTATCCTCTCGACCTTGAGTTAGAGAGGACTTTGCGGCGAATTAGAACCCGATCTTCAAGCTACAACCGGTTCGAGATCTTGAGTGAAGAACCGGAGCAAGACATTTCTAGTCCAACCGTTGAAGTAATGGCACTCCCGGTGAAGAATCTAGGTATTCCGGGAGCGTTTGAGGCGACTTGTGGTATTCAAGAACCCACAACAAGTGCTAACAACTTCGAAATCAAGCCCGCCTTGATTAATTTGGTGCAAAGCCACCCCTTTTGCGGGAAGAGTAACGAATCACCTCATGAGCATCTCAAGAAATTCGAGTACTATTGTGACACAATAAAGCATAATGGTGTTACATCGGACTACGTGAGGTTGACATTGTTTCGTTTTTCTCTCCTTGGGAGGGCGAGTGATTGGCTTGACAAGGAGGTCAAGCCCAAGTCACTCCACACTTGGAACGAGGTGACTAGTGCATTCTTGCACAAGTTTTACTCGCATGGGAAGACGGCGGAAATTCGCCACAAGATCCAATCCTTTGAGCAAAGGCGAGACGAGTCACTCTTCGAGGCTTGGGATCGCTTTAAAGAGTACCAAAGGGAATGCCCCCATCACGGGATTCCTAAATGGTTGTTTCTTCAAACATTCTACTTGGGGTTGAGCCCGAGTTCAAAGACAAGCCTTGATGCGGGCGCGGGAGGCCCTATCATGAACAAAACTGAAGACCAAATTGAGGAGATCATTGAGGATGTGGTCCAAAATTATCAATCATGGCACGTAGGTGCAAGGGACTATGATGGTAAGGGAAAGAATGATGATGGCAAAGGTTCGGTCTATGCAATGGAGCAAGCTAGGATCATTGAAAAGCTTATCTCGCGGTTGGAGAAGCTTGAAAGCACACCGAGCCAACCACCATCACCATCTACAATTCCACCTCCCTCGGCCACTCTTCTCACCAAGGGGAAGGGCAAGGTAAGATCCTATGACACAATGCCTCCGGGCACTTCTTTTTGTGACAATTGCCATGATTATGGTCACTTCCCCAATGCATGTCCCCTAGTTCAAATTGTGTCTTTTGTGGATTTTGGCCCTTCGTATGAAGATAACTTTGAGTTGGAATATGCCAATGCTATGAATGAGAGACCTAGGTATGATAACCCCAATGGTCAAAATTTTTCTAGGCAAGCACCTAGAGGGTCCCCTATGTATGGATCCCACCAAGGCTACGGCCAAGGAAGTGGGTATGATAACCAAGGCCGAGGTGGCTATAGAGCGCAAGGCTATCAAAGCCAAGCACCCTATGATCAATCAAGGCCAATACAATCAAGGTAGTTATAATCCCAACCATCAAGGTGGAGGGGGTTACAACTACCCCTATGGGCAAGCTAGGGGCATCTCCAATGGGGGTTATCCATTGAGTTCGGGAGGTCCTTATGGTGCTTCTCAACTTCCACCTCCCGGATTCAATGGCCCAAGGTCTTATGGCACTCAACTCCACCCTAACCCAAGTGGGTATGGCATTGCACCTCCACCACTCCCGCCTCTCAAGTCAAATTTTGAGGCTCTCATGGAGTCGTTTGTGGGGGCGCAAGTCAAAAAGAATGTTGAGTTTGAGGATGGATTCAAGCAATCCAATACTCATATGAGAATGATTGAGACCCAATTAGCTCAACTCGCTAATACCTTAAAGGAACAACAAGTGCATACTAGTCTCCCACCCCAAGGTCAACCTCCTAAGAAAATATATGCAATCACGACACGGAGTGGGAAGACTTTAGATGATGTTCCTAGAGCTAATGAGGTTTCTAAGTCCAATGGGAAGGATCAAGAGGGAGTCGTTGAGTCTAGAGACAATGATGTGGTAGAAGAGGAGCCTCCCACCGATAATGTGGGTGATACCCCTATACCAAAAGGGGCAACTCTTCTACCTCTCCCCACTCCTAAACTCCCCTATCCTCAAAGATTTTTAGGCAAATTATTGGATGATCAGTTTTCTAAGTTTCTTGATGTGATTAGCAAGTTGCATGTCACATTATCTCTCACCGAGGCACTCAAACAAATGCCCCACTATTCTAGATTCATGAGAGATGTTCTTCGTGGAAAGAGAGGTTGTGAACCGAAAGAGACCGTGCAACTCACGGAGAGTTGTAGCGCTCTAATTCAGCACTCCTTTCCCCCAAAACTCAATGATCCCGGGAGTTTTTCTATCCCTTGTAGCATTCAAAAGCTCAAATTTGAGAATGCTCTTTGTGATTTGGGGGCAAGTGTGAGCATCTTGCCATATAAGATCTATGAGAAGCTCAATCTAGGTGATCTCTCTCCTACCGCTATGTCATTGCAACTAGCCGATCGATCGGTTATGTTACCATTGGGTAGGATTAAGGATGTTCCCTCGTGGTTGGCAAGCTTACTTTCCTTGTTGACTTCCTTGTCTTGGACATCGATGAGGATGCCCGTACTCCCATTATCTTGGGGAGGCCATTTTTGGCCACCGCGGGTGCTCTTATTGATGTGCAAGGGGGACTAATCACCTTGAAAGCGGGAGATTCAAAAGCTAGCTTCAAGCTTCCCCTTGGTGAAGGGTGTTTTGCAAAGATGAAAACTTGTATGAAGGTAGAAACTATTGCTTGTATTGAGAGCTATTGCTCACATGCTAACCCTTCTAACAACTTTCGTGTTTCTAAGTGTGATAATGAGCCTTCTAGGTTTGGTGGCGGATTGTTTAGTTG
Organism: Spinacia oleracea; assembly: GCF_020520425.1. Classification (NCBI taxonomy): domain Eukaryota; kingdom Viridiplantae; phylum Streptophyta; class Magnoliopsida; order Caryophyllales; family Amaranthaceae; genus Spinacia; species Spinacia oleracea. The sequence continues at coordinate 76,393,251 of NC_079490.1, forward strand.
GCACCTTATGAATAGTGATGTCGGTACATTGTTTGTGCCCATGGGGAAAAAAAAAACTTTTTGACTAATGATGACCCCAGGTTAGTTGCATTTAACCCCCCATGAGTTTTGGGGGGATTCGTCAAGCTAATGACGTTAAACGAGCGCTACCCGGGAGGCAACCCGGTTGTCTAACTCTTCGATTTCATTTGCTTTCGTTTCGTAACTATTGTTCCATTTGTGCATATTTGTGGTGTATTTCATTGCGGTGGGTTCATACTTTCCACCATTTGCCTTGCCCGTCTATATTTTGGGGAGTTTGTTCGGGTTTTAATGGTTCTTTGCGGGACTTGCTCCCACGACATTTCCGGTAACATCCTTCTAACTCTATTTAATTCTTTAGGGGACGGGCATACATCTTGTTGGGGCATTTGGTTGGATGGGTAGCTGTGCCCCTCCTTGCTTGGTTTTAGGCCTTGAGGACATGGCCTAATTCTAGCTTGGGGGGAGTTTTGTTGTGTGGTTGCCTATTTGTGATGCTCATTGCTATGAATCATACCATTATGTGCTTGTTTCTTTGTTTTTAGTTTGATTTAGTTTGGTGTGTTTTCTTATTTTCTTCCTTTTTCTTTTGTTTTGATTTCCTTTTCTGTAACACCCCGACAATTCTCTCTTTTCTAAAATAACCTTTTTATATAAAACGTAGAGAACTATCAAGGCATTATCGCCCGTGTGAAAACGTAACGGTTTATTCAGAATTTTGCAGCGGAAAACATAAAACTAACTTTAGGTTTATAAATAATCGATTACAGGTTAAATCCCAAAAATCAACCAACGAAAACAAGGGAATATAGATAGTACGATAAGTTTAAAGTCTTAATTAACAAACCAAGTTACTTAGCAAAACGAAACTAAATACAAGCTCTCTAATCCCGATCCCCATGATGCATCATCTTCAAACCTATAGATGGCAACGCTTATTGATCCTTAGAGACCGCTCACCAAAATGGGTCATCACAGGATCAATAAGGCATAGCCATGATCAACACACACAAACAAAGCACATAATCAGCAAAGCTGAGTACTACATACTGAAACAATAATAATCCTAGCATGATACTATTGAACGAACAACCCTAACATGATACTAATAAAACACGAGCAAGGGCAGACAAAACATGTTAATTTGACGACCACACTTGACTAGACTAGGCTAGACTGGACTAGACTTTTATAACAATAACATTATTTTAATTGAAATAGCCAATGGACCGGGTTGCTACTAGAAACTTCTTCTTCTTCACTAAGGAAGACGAGGTACGGGCGCGACTCCGTAAACCCCAATGACCTGCGATATCGAGGGACTTTTGAATAAAATAGAACCGGTGATCAATCCGGCCCCAGAAAAAGCCATAGGCTACCCATGACCCCAACTTCTGATTGTCCGTGACTTTAGACGTGCACGGTCTAAAGCTATTGCTACTCAGTTTCACTTTACATGATTTATAAATTAAACTATGTTGTGACTCAACAATCACATAAGGCATACAAACAACATTTATTCACGACTGTTTTTATCTTGGAATTAAGTAAGTGATCACAGAGATGTCAATCAAGACTTATTCCAATTAATTCAACCTTTCCTTTAATACTGATCAACCCTCTATATGGGTATAAGGTTTCAACTTACTAAACAAGGTCCTCGGCCCTCATAAAGTAGTGAAAAACTAAAAGGGAACACCGATCAATCGATCTGAATCAATATATATAAAATAATCTAGTGTTCCCAACCAAACATGTTTGAATCAACCATCCACTAACATGTTACAATTTTCACAACGAAATGTATGCCCAATATGTCCATCCAACAACATTAAACATGCAAATTCAACATGACCAAGTTCATCAATAATATCAACGTAACCAAGTTCAACAACAATCTCAACATAACCAAGTTCACCAACAATTTCAACACAACCAAGTTCATCAACGATTTCAACATGGTTTCAACAAATAACACACATTTCAAGCACACAGGTATGTACGTACCTTGTGTAAACAAACTGATAGGCCACTTTAACGAACTCAAAAGTCGCCTACAAAGAATTCTCCGCCTAAAAACAACCAATAAAATTCCCCAATCAATATCCAACAATTTACAGCAATACTAAAGTACTCTAAATACACCCTAAACATATTTTGAACCATCCCCAATATCGAAACTTAACTAAATAACCTCCAAGCATAATAAATATTAAACTAATGATCCCAAAACGTTCTAAACTCCAATAAACATTCCTTTTAAAATTTCCAGCAATATAAAATAATTTCAAACGTCCACAAAACATAATCAACGTTCTTAAAATCATAAAAATAATAGCTTTAATAATATATAATCATTCTATTATGATTTAAATCATTAAAAACCTTAAAAATTCACACTTTAATAATTAAAATCATTATTTCATTTCAATTACCTAATTTGAAAATTAATAATTTAATTATACAAACCTAAAATTCTGAAATCCACAATTAAATCATAAAGCTTATAATTTAAATTCAAGAAACGCAATTTAGATTATTAAAACGTTATTAAATTCATTATTTAAACCTAAAATGTAAATCTGAAAATTCTAGTTAAATCATAGAAACATATAATTTAAATTCAAGAACATAATTTAAATTCAAGAGCATAAATTCAAATTAATAAACTTAATTAAAAGATTTAAATAACTTAGGGTTTAAGAAACAACCAAAAGAGAGGGAATGGGTTGCTGGCCGGCGGCAGTGGCGCAGCAGCAGGCGGGTGGTCTACGGCGCGGCGGACAGGCGGCGCAGCGCGACTGGTGGCTGACACTAGTGATGGTGGCGAGGGGAGTGTGCTTGAGTGGAGGAGGAAGGAGGGAGGAGCAGGCCGAACGGGCAGGGCCACAACGACGGTGCAGGCGGTGCGGCGCGGGGTAGACGCAAAAACAGCAACCAGGTGGCGGTGGTTGCGAGCGCTGGTGGTGGTTGAGCAAAACAGAACTCATGATTAATTAAAGGAAGAAGAAGAAGGGAGAAAGAAAGAAATTAGAGACGAGAGGGAGGAGGAGGAATTACCGGGCACAGGAGGAGGAGGAGCGACGGTGGTCGGGTGGCGGCGGCGGCTGGGACAGCAGCGTGGAGAGAAAGACAGAGAGGTTGAGGAGCAGTTACGTGAATGGAGGGTTTGGAAGTAGTTTTCCTTTTTTGGTTTTCACGTGAATTAGAAAAGAGGAAGGAGGATTATTTTGGGTTTATTGATTTGGGCTTTACCCAATTGGACCTAGAATTAGGGTTTGGGTTTTAGTGTTTGAGTCAAATCGAATAGGATTGTTTTTCCGAATTCAACGAGTTTTCCTAATTCAAATTCTTTTCAACATAAAATTCTAAAATTATTCTTGATTGCGCAAACCGTTAAAATATTTAGAATATATTTAAATGAAATTAAATATACATTAAATATATAAATATAATAAAGTTCAAAAATCGTTAAATATTTAGAACGTACTTAAAATAAAATAAATATACGTTAATTATATATTCATTACTTAAAATTCATAAATTCTATTTAAATATAAATAATATACGTTAAAATATATTAATAAAATTTATAAATTTACGGGGGATTACATTTTCGTCAAGACAAGTTTTTCTAGGTTTTCTTAGGCAATATTCTTGATTGGGGCATATAAAATTGGAACTTGTAGATTAGAATGCTTTTATTCCTAATTAGTAGATTTTTACATGGTTCTTAATGTCTTGGGTCGAGTCTAGGATTTTGTGTCAAGAAAGTTGGTTGAACTATGGGTAGCATGCGTCATGAACTCTTGGCTTGTGGTAAGATGGTGTCGATTTCTCTAGTGATTTGAAGCCGGAGAGAATGGTATTTGCTCCCTTGTGAGGTTCATGTTCAAAAATGCCCAAACACATTTTCATATATTGAGTGGCATGGATCCTTAGCATTGACTTTCTTATCTCCCGAGTTTGACCATTTCCTTCCCGAAACTGCGACCGAACTACTTTACGGGACGATAGAGGCATTTCTTTCGGTGACTATTTTTCTTTTTAGTTTAGAACTTTATTTTCTATTTTTCTCATGTGTTTTTGTTTGCATTTGCCCCATCGCTAGCCATTTGAGCCTTGACCCTTCATTTCTTATGAGCACATTACAAGCCTAATAGCCCTTTGTTTTGTTTTCACCCTTAGAAGTGATAGTGAAGCTTAGAGTTATGATGCTTGTTGTTTTGGATTGATTATGCAAAGTTGAGGAATGAATGTTGTTTGGTGTGAATGGCAAAGTTTTGGAAGAATGTTGTATATAGTGAATAATTGATGCAAAAGCAAAAAGAGAGTAAAGTTTTGAAAAAGCCAAAAATAGAGAAAAACAAGGCATGAAAAGTTTCATTTGAAACACAAAAAAAAGAGGAAAATCAAATCAAGGAAAAAAATGCAAAAAGAGTTGTAGTTTAGAATTGTTGTTGAATAAGCTTGGGGGTACCCCAAATAAGTGGTACGAGTTTGTGTTTGGTTCAAAATGCTTGAGTTTAGTTCTATCATTGCGCTTCACTTTAGGTATGAGCACCAAATTGCCAAATTTGTTCCGCACCTTACCCCTAGCCTGCGTTACGCCCTAAAAGCCCTCTTGACCCTTTAGAGTTGAGTCATTGTCCGTGGAGGGAGGATTTGGTCAAGCTTAAGGAACAAGGTTGTCATGCTAAGATGTCGGGTAGCCTAATATTGATTTTCTGGCGCCTTCGCGGTGTCTTGAGACGCTATTTGCAAGGGTGGATAAGATCTAGAGATTTGACGTGGTATGCCCGGATGTAGGGGGATTGACTAGTGCTTGCCCTTAGTTCGCTTTGCTTGATGCTCGAATCTTTCACTCGATTTAGGACATTAGTTAGCGTGTACTCATTTATTTTTTTAATAATATTAGTGTTCTTCTATACTTGTTCCATAATAAGGCCCCATCTTGGATTTTGTAGTTTAATTTCTTTTCTTCTTCCTTTCTTTCTTTCTTTTCTTGGTTTGCGTTTTCCATTTTAGTCTTGCCTTGATTAGATTTTCTAGATTTTGTTTTTGGTAAGTTTTTAGAACTCTATTAGTTGCTCATTCTTCCCTAGTTAAGTTTTGTTTTCTAGAGACTAGCAAACGCTTAGCTTGGGGGAGTTTGATGAGCGGCATTTATGTCGCTCTAGGCCTAGTATTTTATAGAATTTTATTAAGCTTTTTGATAGTTTGGTATAGTTTTGTTGCATTTTTATCCCCTTATTCCATCTATTTACTTTTCAGGTAAAAATGTTGAAAATGATGGAAAATGGCTGAGAATTGCTCGAACAGAGCCCGTGCGATCGCATGGAATTTATGTGCGTTCGCACGGGTCAGCAAAGTTGCCTCTAAAGTTAAGCAGGTTCGTGTGCTCGTGCCCACAGGAGTGTGTGTTCGCACGAATTCGGAGAATCGATGCAGGAACTATATGGGAATTTGTGCGACCGCACCAGAAGAAGAGCTCGTTCGCACGAATTTGGAAAATCGATGTAGGAATTATGAGTGATTTTGTGCGATCGCACCACAGAGGAGCCCGCTCGCTCGGAATTTCGGTGGGCTCGCACTGAATTCCTGTGCGAGCACATGAGGATTTATGAAGAATTGGCCAAGTCAGAACCGTGCGATCGCACGGTTGCTGAGCATGATCGCACGGATCGAAGGAGGAGAATCGTTGCTGAGCTCGTTCGCATGGAATCACAGCACGATCGCACAGGTGCGATCGCAGCTGGGTATGCCCATTCGCACGGCTGCGCGGGATTCAGTTTTCGAGTTTAAATCTCTTATTTTTGGGGTTTAGTATAAATAGAATTTTCTTTATTTTCATTAACAATTAGTTTCAGAAATAGAATTTAGGAAGTTTTAGATATTTTTCTCTTCAAGCTAGTGTTCTAGAGAGAGAAACTCATTGATTTCAAGCTTCAAATCTGTAATTCCTTCAACTCTTCTCTTTTTCTTGCAATTTAGTTCTTAGTTTCTTAATTCTTGCTCTTGCTTTGTTGTTGATTGTTCTTCAATTCCTTAATTTCTTGAATTCTTGATTTCATTGATTGAAGTTACTTTGATATTCAATTTGTGATTTGATTGTGCAATTGAACTCTTAATTCTCTTCTCCTACTCCTTCAATTTCATGCTTGCTAGCTTAGAATTAATGGATTGCTTGATTTCTAGAATGATTAGTGAGTAGAATTAGGTTAGCGAAAGGGGAGAATCTAGGGGCTTAATTAGGGGAAATTGTTGATTGATTGTTGGTTGATTCATGTGATTAAATATGATTTGATGATAGGATATCCATGCTAGTTGAGTGGTAGTTGCAAATGCTATTCGATTGGGTTCACGTGGAACCATAGGATAGGTTTGGCGAGAGATTGTGGGCCTATCTTGTGTGATCAAATGGCGGTGCCTATTATATGTTAGTTAGTTTAATCTAGGATTAGGCGAAAGCTCTTCCGTGGATTAGACGCTTAGCGTTCCCTATCCGAGAGGTGGCGGGTTCGTCTTTAGATGCCATTTGCCTAATCACCATTTCGTTGCATGATCACCATTGCTAGATAGTTGAATTCATTTCCCCCGGTTTCCCTAGCCTATCCCCGACTCCCTAACGTTTCCCTTTCTTGATTCAATTTTTGCATAATTCTTAGTTGTAGATTCTTAAAAGTGACAATTCAAAACCAAATTCTTGTTCGAACTAGATTGACTTTCAAACTCAATAACCACCATTTCTTTGGGACGATCCTTTTGCTTACCGCTAGCCGGTAGTTGAGTGGTTTTATAAATATTGTTTGCATAGGTTGTTTTCTATCAACGACGGAAAATACGCCTATCACTTACAAACAAGCTATGACGAGCCCTAGCTCCAAGCAATGGCATGAAGCCATGCAATCTAAATTAGACTCCAAGTCAGAACACCAAGTTTGGGATTTGGTCGATTTGGCAGATGGCTACCAAGCCATAGGAAGCAAATGGGTTTTCAAACTGAAAAAGGACAAGGATGGGAAAATTGAAGTTTTCAAAGCTAGATTGGTTGCAAAAGGTTACAAGCAAGTCCACAGTGTGGATTACGATGTAACCTTTTCACCAGTTGCAATGCTAAAGTCTATTCGGATAATGTTAGCAATCGCTGCATATTACGATTACGAAATATGGCAGATGGATGTCAAAACCGCTTTCTTAAACGGCGTTTTAACAGAAACTGTGTTTATGACACAGCCTGAGGGTTTTGAGGATCCAAAGAATGCTAAAAAGGTATGCAAGCTTAAGAAATCAATCTACGGATTGAAGCATGCATCAAGGAGCTGGAATATACGTTTTGATAAAGCAGTCAGTGACTTTGGTTTCATCAAGAACGCAAATGAATCTTGTGTATACAAGAAGGTCAGTGGGAACAAAATTGCTTTTCTAGTTATATATGTCGACGACATATTACTTATCGGAAATGACATTCCTATGTTGAACTCTGTCAAGATTTGGCTTGGGAAATGTTTTTCGATGAAGGATCTAGGAGAAGCACAGTACATACTGGGCATCAAGATTTACAGAGATAGATCTAAAACGATGATTGGACTTAGTCAGAGCACTTATATCAACAAGGTGCTTGATAGGTTCAAGATGGCAGACTCCAAGCGAGGCTACCTACCCATGTCTCATGGAATGACTCTAAGTAAGACTCAGTGCCCAAAAACACTTGATGAGCGTAGACGAATGAGTGGGATTCCATATGCATCATTGATTGGTTCAATAATGTATGCTATGATATGTACACCCCCGGATGTTGCTTATGCACTCAGTGCTACGAGCAGATACCAGTCAGACCCAGCAGAGGCACATTGGACTGCTGCTAAGAATATTCTGAAGTACCTGAAAAGGCACAAAGATGACTTCCTGGTCTATGGTGGAGATGATGAATTAATTGTTAAAGGCTATACGGACGCAAGTTTCCAAACCGACAAAGATGATTTCAGATCACAGTTTGGGTTTGTCTTCTGCCTCAACGGAGGTGCATTAGGCTGGAAAAGTGCTAAGCAAAGCACCATTGCGGATTCTACAACTGAAGCGGAGTACATTGCTGCACATGAAGCAGCAAAGGAAGCTATATGGCTAAGGAAGTTCATAGGTGAACTTGGTGTAGTCCCCTCCATTAAAGGACCAATAGCCCTATATTGTGATAATAACGGAGCTATTGCACAGGAAAAGGAGCCTAGACACCACCAAAGAGTCAAGCATGTACTTCGTAGATTTCACCTTGTACGAGAGTTCGTTGAAAGAAAAGAATTCGAGATAAGCAAGATTGGAACTGATGACAATATCTCAGATCCATTGACTAAACCTCTGCCGCAGGCGAAGCACAACTCGCACACTGCAGCTATGGGAATCAAGCATATTGGAGAATGGCTTTGATGTCCTTGTTTAATGTTTTAATGTTTTAGAGTTTAATACTTTGTAAAACATTATTGGTTAATCATTCACAATAAATGAATAGAATTCATTTTTCCATTTAATTTCTGGTTTATTAAATGACGAGTCCCTTGAATTTGACGAAATTTTCAAGATAGACTGTCAGGACCAGTCCTGTGACTAAGAAATGTCTATTAAGTGAACTTGAATGTCAAAAGTTGAAAATGGTCCCTCGTCAGAGTTTTCTATAAAGATGGACGCATAGAAAACGTTAGACGACTAGAATGCAAGATGACTAGTAGTTCTGCTTCTTGAACTATGTGGACATGGCAATGTCATAATCATTTGCATAGATACTTACTTTGGGAAGACTAGTATCGGACAGACCTATGAAACTTTACTGTAAGAGATGAAAATCTATCATAAGTAAATTTCATTAAAATTATTAGACACTAATCCTCAATACCTGAGTGATTTGAGATTACTTGTTTGAGAAATGCTTACTTTGACGTTATCAACCATCGCACCGTAAAAGGAGGCTATAAAGGCAACGCTCAGGTAATCACCTATCAAACAAAGTCTAATCTCAAGATCGCAAGATTGGGATTGTCCTCCCATAAATCGGGATGAGATGCTTAAAAGTTGTACAAGGCCACTCGGAGAGCTAGAAACTGTAAAATGCATGGCCGTGCTCAGATGAATCATAGGCTATGATTATCTGTTTATTTGATCAGTTGAACTCTGAAACCGAGAAACACCTCTGGACATAATAAGGATGACAACTCTTACCTTATGTTCAAGAGCAAGCATCGAGCGACAAAGGAATTAGGAAATGCACACTTGTCCCTAAGGACAAATGGGAGACTGAAGGAAATAATGCCCTTGGTCCAAGTATGCATTTAATGTTAAGTCTAATAAATGCGGTTCAGTATTAATTAACAAGTTAATAATTCAGTGAGATCAAGTGAGCTGAATGCCTAGCTAGAGGCCGCTTCAGTTCAAGTGGAATTAATGATATTAATCCACAACTTACTCTTAACTGAACTCGTAGGGTCACACAAATAGTACGTAAACGGATCAAGTATTTAATGGCATTAAATACTCCATCTATGGATATTCGGAATCGACGGATCTTGGTTTCAGTGGGAGCTGAGATCGTCAAAGGCAAGAAATGAATACTCCGGAAACGATGATATTGCCGGAAACGGAAATATGGATCGTATCGGAAATATAAATATTATCCAAGTCGTAGATGTTGCCGGAAACGGAAACATGGTACGTATCGGAAAATATTATCGGAAATGGAAATATTACCGGAATCGGAAATATTGCCGGAAACGGAAATATTGTCAGAATCGGAAATATTATCGGAATCGGAAAATAATTCCGGAAACAGAAATATTAAATATTTGTTCGAAACGGAAATTAATTCCGGAATCGAAAATGTTAAATATTGTTCGTGTCGGAAATGAATTCCGGAATCGGGAATTTAATCGGAAAGCGTATCGTACGAATTAGCATCGGACGAGGCTTGCTAGACGAAGGCCCAACACGAAGCCAGGCCGTCGCCCAGCAAGCCACACGCATCCAACAACACGCCAAGGCCTCGACCAGGCCCAGCCAAGGCTAGCGCGCGCGCTCAGCGATGGGCTGCGAGCAATGGGCCTCAGCGCTGTGCGCTCAGCGTGGGCCGCAAGGCTTGCGCATGGGCGTGCGGTGCTCGGGCGCTACGTGTGTGCGTGCTATACGAATCCTAAAGCTATCGGAATTCGTGCATTGATTAAATCCTAATCCTAAAAGATTAAAATTAATTATTTAGAGTTCTAATAGGATTCTAATTAATTAATTAGTATTCTAACAGGATTCGAAATCCTTTCCAAGGTTCTATAAATATATGCCTAGGGTCATAAATTTATACATGAGTTTTTCAACAAGTATTCATTCAATAAAACAGTGATTTTTTAGCAAAAAAATCAGTCACATTCTTGCCCTTATTAGCTGAAAATTATAATACCTTAAGGGCGATTCTAGTTGGTCAATCTTAAGGCGGATCCGGACGTGCTGTGGACTATCTATAGAGGGACGACACTTGGAGTCCTAAAGGCTTGTTCTTGTTCGGTTCGAGCGCAGCTAGGGAGGGCACGCTACAAAGTGTATGCACCTAAATTATGCTAAATGATTATGTGTAAATAATATGTTTCCTGGCATTAAGGTTTTCCGCATGATTTATGTTTTGTCATATGTATAATAACCTAACATTATGTACTCCCACTAAACTTCTTATATATCTATAAGAATCATGTACATTTTATGAAACTAAAATACTTATTAGCTTCACTAAAATACAATTCCAATTCCCAATTGCTTGCTTAAATCTGTACTTAGATTTCATAAGCTAGCTTTCCTTTTCAAGCATTATTTGGATCCACAAATCGTATGACATGCCATGTACATAGTTTCTTCCAACATTTGATTGAGGAATACGTTTTGTCATCCAATTGCCATATGTACCAATATGCAATCATTGCTTGATTTATAGACTTGAGCATTACGATTATGCATGAGGTTTCAACACAATCCATGCCATGAATTTGCTTGTAACCTTTAGCAACTAATCTAGCTTTGTGTGTTAACACTATTCAATGTTTGATGGTTTTTATCCTTAAAACCAATTTGCAACCAATAGGTGTTTAATCTATTCTTGTAAATCAACAAAATTTCAATTTTGTCATTAAAACATTGAGTATGTTTTATGGCCTCTAACCATTTAAAACATTCTGTCTATATATGGCCTCTAACCATTTTAGGGAATCTATATTTCGTCATAGCTTTCTTACAAGTCACAAACTCATTAATCTACATGATAATAGTTTGACTGCAAGTTGTAGGTTTCTTCACTATCTAATAGAAGAATCGCATAGCTTCAGTGACATGAACTCCATGTTTCTTCACTATCTAATAGAAGAATCTCATAGTTTTAGTCACTTGAACTCTATGCCTACATGGGTATAGAACATCAAACAATAGAATATTAACAGACACTTTGAAAGTCCTTTGAATATTCTTTTCTCCTTGAAGCACTTGTAAAGTCTTCTAAGAGATGTCTATTCTTTAAAGCCACTTATAAAGTCCTTAAAGAATACGTGTTCGGATTTTCTGAAGAACTTCGAAAATCCTCTGGAATGTCCGTTTATGTTTGTTGTTCGCCTCGAAGACTTTCGAGGTCTATTTTCTCCCACTTGTCATTTTGGAAACGAATCTCCAAAAGGACATTATTTCGAGCAAACAAACATTATGTTCTCAAAATTCGTAGTAGAAACAATACCCTTATGTCTCATTTGAATAAATCACAATGAAACATATATCTATACTTGGGCCTTAGTTTGTTGAATAACAAACACTAAGCTCCCACTGAGTTTAGGAACTCCTTAGATATATTATGAAAAGATATTTTGAAATTACTTTTCAATAGCTTTTACGAATTTGGTTTAGTTTGGTGGTAGTTGAGCATTTTGTTTTAGAAATAGGACACGGTGATCAATCCGGTCCCAGAAAAGGCCATGGGCTACCACCATGAACCCCAATTCCTGTTTGTCCGTCACTTTAGTGTTAGGTTATGATACATATGACAAAACATAAATCATGCGGAAAACCTTAATGCCAGGAAACATATTATTTACACAAAATCATTTAGCATAATTTAGGTGCATACACTTTGTAGCGTGCCCTCCCTAGCTGCGCCCGAACCGAACAAGAACAAGTCTTTAGGACTCCAAGTGTCGTCCCTCCGTAGATAGTCCACAACACGTCCGGATCCGCCTTAAGATTGACCAACTAGAATCGCCCTTAAGGTACTATAATTTTCGGCTAATTATGGGCAAGAATGTGACAGATTTTTCTGCTAAAAAATCACTGTTTTATTGTATGAATACTTGTTGAAAAACTCGTATGTAAATTTATGACCCTAGGCATATATTTATAGAACCTTAGAAAGGATTTCGAATCCTGTTAGAATACTAATTAATTAATTAGAATCCTATTAGAACTCTAAATAATTAATTTAATCTTTTAGGATTAGGATTTAATCTATGCACGAATTCCGATAGCTTTAGGATTCGTATAGCACACACACACGTAGCGCACGAGCACCGCACACCCATGTGCAAGCCTTGCGGCCCACGCTGAGCGCACATCGCTAAGGCCCATTGCTCGTAGCTCATCGCTGAGCGCGCGCGCCAGCCTTTGCTGGGCCTGGCCTTGCGCTGGGCCTGGTCGAGGCCTTGGCGTGTTGTTGGATGCGTGTGGCTTGCTGGGCGACGGCCTGGCTTCGTGCTGGTCCTCTGTCTAGCAAGCCTCGTCCGATGCTAATTCGTACGATACGCTTCCGATTAAATTCCCGATTCCGGAATTCATTTCCGATACGAACAATATTTAACATTTCCGATTCCGGAATTAATTTCCGTTTCGAACAAATATTTAATATTTCCGTTTCCGGAATTATTTTCCGATTCCGATAATATTTCCGATTCTGACAATATTTTTGTTTCCGGCAATATTTCCGATTCCGGCAATATTTCCATTTCCAATAATATTTTCCGATACGTACCATGTTTCCGTTTCCGGCAACATCTACGACTTGGATAATATTTATATTTCCGATACGATCCATATTTCCGTTTCCGGCAATATCATCGTTTCCGGAGTATTGATTTACTTGCCTTTGACGATCTCAGCTCCCACTGAAACCAAGATCTGTCGATTCCGAATATCCATAGATGGAGTATTTAATGCCATTAAATACTTGATCCGTTTACGTACTATTTGTGTGACCCTACGGGTTCAGTCAAGAGTAAGCTGTGGATTAATATCATTAATTCCACTCGAACTGAAGCGGCCTCTAGCTAGGCATTCAGATCACTTGATCTCACTGAATTATTAACTTGTTAATTAATACTGAACCGCATTTATTAGAGTTAACATTAAATGCATACTTGGACCCAGGGCATTATTTCCTTCATTTAGACGTGCACAGTCTAAAGCTATTGCTACTCAGTTTCACTTTACATGATTTACAAATTGAAACTCTGTTATGACTCAACAATCACATAAGGCATACAATCCACATTTGTTCACAACTATTTTTATTTGGGAATTAAGTAAGTGATCACAAAGGCATCAATCAAGACTCACTCCAATTAATCCAACCTTTCCTTTAACAATGATCAACCCCTGAATATGGGTATAAGGTTTCAACTTACTAAACAAGGTCCTCGGTCCTCATAAAGTAGTGAAAAGATAAAAGGGAACAACGACCAATCGATTTAAACCAATATACATAAAATAATCCAGTGTTCCCAACCAACATGTTTGCATCAATCATCCATACTAACATGTTATAATTCTCATGACGAAATATATGTTCAACATGTTCATCCAACAATATTAAACATGAAATTCCAACATAACCAAGTTCATCAACAAATTTCAACATGGTTTCAACAAATAACACACATTTCAAGCACACATGTATGTACGTACCTTGTATAAACAAAATGCGAGACCACTTTAATAATTCAAAAGTCGCCTACGGAGAATTCTCCACCTAACAACAACCAATATAGACTCATATCAATTCATATTGAATTTTCAGCAACATTAGGGAGCTTCAAACCCCTCCTAAACATAATTAGAACATTTCCCAATATCGAAACTTGAATATTTGCTTTCCTAGCATCATAATTATTATATTAATTATTGAAATTCGTTGAAAACTCTTCGAAGCATCATACTTTAAATTTCCAGCAATATAACTACTTTCAAACTTCTCCAAAACATAATTAACATGTTTGAAATCATAAAAACAATAACTTTAATAACTTATAATTATCCTACAATGGTTTCAAAACTATAAAAACCTTATAAATCCATGCTTTAATGATTAAAATAGGGAAATATATAATCTGAAAATTAGTAATTCAATTATGCAATATTAAAATCTGAAATTCATAAATAAATCACAAAAATCATAAATTTAATTCAATTAAAACATAAATTAAATTAATAATATATTTAAAACATTTAATTTAATTAGGTTAGGGTTTAAGAAATAACCCAATGAAGAAGAAAACAAGAGGCGGCCGGTGGACAGGGTGGCGCGACGGCGAGTAGGGGAGGCGCCGCGACTGGCGGCGAAGGTGGTGTTGCGCGAGCGGCGAGGAGGCTTGCGAAGAGCTGTTGTGGTTGCTGTGAGAAACCAAAGCATGTGAGGAAGAGAGAGGCAAGAAAACCGAAAGAGAAGAACGAAGAACGAAAAGAGAGGAGGAGTTACTATGCAGCGGCGACGGCGGGACGACGGAGAAGCGGCGGCTGTGCTGGTGGAGAGCACGGTGGTCTCGCTGCGCGAAAACAGAACCAACTAAGAGGAGAAGGGTAAGAAACGAAGCAGGGATGGAGGAGTTACCGGCGGCGGAAGTTGCTGAGAGGGGCAGCGGTGGTCGCCGGCGAGGGTACAGGTGGTGGCGGCTGAACAACGTTTGAGAGTTCACTTGGAGGGGAAGTAAGGTTTGGGGGGTTTTGGTTTTACGTAGGATGAAGGAGAGGAGTGGATTTGTTTCACGTGAATTGAAACATGGGTAGGAAATTTGGGGTTTATTTATTTGGGCTTTTATAATTTGGGCTAGAACTAGGATTGAGTTTGTTTGAACCCAAAATGGTTAGGATTGCTTTTCCGGATTCAATTGAACGTGTTTTCATAATTCGAATTCCTTTCAACGTAAAATTCTAAAATTATTTTTGATTTCATAAACCGTTAAAATATTTAAAACGTAATAAAATAAATACACATTAATTATATACTTATTTCTAAAATTCGTAAATTCTATTTAAATATAATTAAGTATATTTTAAAATGTATTAATAAAATGTATAAAATTATGGGGGATTACAATCTGCCCCTCTTGAAAGAAGTTTCGTCCCGAAACTTGACATGAAAATTCACACATTTTTCAAAAGTCTTTAGTTCATTCTTACTAGAGAAATACTTGTGCCACTCATGTGCACTCTTTTGCCAACTTAAAGTTGCTTGTGTTACTAATGAACACATTTTTCTTGCGCGGAGGATCTATTTACTTGTATCAACATGTATAAGTTGCAAAAAATAAGCATAAAATGCATAAAAATACCATAAAAATAGGTAAAAAGCGCGAATTTCTATCGTATTCTACCCCCTTAAAGAAAACGAGTTACGCCCTCGTAATTCACCTCAGGGAATAACTTTGGATATTTCTAATTCAGCGAATCATGTCCCCAATGCTATATTTCCACAAAAACTGTAGCAAGTGGGATTTCTACACTTCTTTCCACACAATGCCTCAATAGGTGCTATCTTAAAGCTCACGTAGTAACTATTGTTGCAAGAAATTCAATCGAATCTAGATTGTCTTCCCAGTTACACTTATAGTCAACAACACAGGCTCTCAACATATTTTCCGTTAGTAATCTCAGTTTGTCCATCGATCGCAGGGTGGAAAGCAGTACTCATTTTCAATGTCGGTTTAAGATTCACTAGACCTTTGTGCCAAAGCTTCAGACTTTTATGGTAAGGATCTCAAATGTTGTCCCATAAAGATAATGTCTCCAAATCATTCAAAGTGAACACAATAACAACTAACTCTAGGTCATGGGTAGGGTAATTGATTTCATAAGGTTTCAATTGTCGCGACGACAGGTGCAGAGGTCAAACGCTCTTTTAAAATCTAGAAAGCTTTCTCACATTTCTCACTCCTCTCGAAATTCGATTCCTTTTTCATCAAGTTGGTCATTGGTTTTTCTTTGTTCGAAAAGTCTTTCACAAACCCCCTATAATAGACAGCTAGGCCTAGGAAACTTCAGATATCAGACACGTTCCTTTGGAGTAGGTCACTCACTCACATCTTGATTCTTAGTAGGATCTACATAAACTCCTTCTACTCGGCTTTCCATTTCTAGTGAACCTCATTACGCCTTTCATGGATGTATAAATCTTGGGCTTAACTCTTAGCACTTTCACCAATTCATACATTCCCATCTTTTCAAGACAACAAATTATTTCAAACGATCCTGGACCACTCAAATCTTCTCTTAAATTTATTCCCTTACGTAACGTAGTTTTCAATCAATTTAGTCCTTCACTTTTCCGTCGGTGTCACTTATACACATATGACTTCAAGATTTGTATACTTCATTTAATAAAACTAGATTCTTTCTAAGCGTCTCCAAGTAATCCTCAAGTGTTTGTCATGCTCTTTCTCATTCCTTAAATAAATCAAGATATAATCAATAACATAATAATGAACTTAATTCGGAATTCGTGGGAAATCTTATTTATCAAATCCATAATTATGGCAGGTGTATTGGTTAACCCAAAAGACGTTACTCTAAACCCCTAATGACAATAACGAATCCTAATGAGGTCTTAAGTATATTCTTTGAAGGAAATAATGCCCTTGGTCCAAGTATGCATGATGTTAAGTCTAATAAGTGCGGTTCAGTATTAATTAACAAGTTAATAATTCAGTGAGATCAAGTGAGCTGAATGCCTAGCTAGAGGCCGCTTCAGTTCAAGTGGAATTAATGATATTAATCCACATCTTACTCTTGACTGAACCCGTTGGGTCACACAAATAGTACGTAAACGGATCAAGTATTTAATGGCATTAAATACTCTATCTATTGATATTCGGAATCGACGGATCTTGGTTTCAGTGGGAGCTGAGATCGTCACAAGCAAGAAATGAATATTCCGGAAATGATGATATTGCCGAAAACGGAAATATGGATCGTATCGGAAATATAAATATTATCCAAGTCGTAGATGTTGCCGGAAACGGAAACATGGTACGTATCGGAAAATATTATCGGAAATGGAAATATTGCCGGAATCGGAAATATTGCCGGAAACGGAAATATTGTCAGAATCGGAAATATTATCGGAATCGGAAAATAATTCCGGAATCGGAAATTTTAAATATATTTGTTCGAAACGGAAATTAATTCCGGAATCGGAAATATTAAATATTGTTCGTATCGGAAATGAATTCCGGAACCGGGAATTTAATCGGAAGCGTATCGTACAAATAAGCATCGGACGAGGCCTGCCGGACGAGGGCCCAGCACGAAGCCAGGCCATCGCCCAGCAAGCCAAGCGCGCCACACGAACAGCCAAGGCCACGCCAGGCCCAGCGCAAGGCCAGGCCCAGCAGGCCATGGCAGCGCGCGCCGCGCGCGCAGCAATGGGCTGCGAGCTGTGCTGCTGCTCGCGTGGGCTTGCGGCTCGCGTGGGCCGAGCGGCCGTGTAGGCTGTGCGCGGGCATGGCCTGCACGCTCGTGGGTCATGCTCGTGTAGAGTTTGTGTTCACATACGAAACCTAAATTGTATAGGATTTGTTTGATGATTAAATTCCTAATCCTAAAAGGATAAAATTAATTAGTTAGAGTCCTACTAGGATTCTAGTTTAACTAATTAGTATCCTAATAGGATTCCAGTTCCTTTTCCATACCTCTATAAATAAGGGCCTAGGGTCATTATTTGCAGGTACGATTGAAGTATTCAAAGGGTAAGTTTTGAAAGAAAAATCAGCCATACACTTGCAAACACATAGCCGAAACTCCTAGTAACCTTAAGGGCGATTCTAGTTGGTCTAACTTGAGGCGGATCCGGACGTACTGTGGACTATCTACGGAGGGACGACATTTGGAGTTCTAAAGACTTGTTCTTATTCGGTTCGGGCGCAGCTAGGGAAGGCACGCTGCAACATGTATGCATCTATTCTATGCTAAATGATTATGTGAAAATAATATGCTTTCCTGGCTTTATGGTTTTTTCCGCATGATTTATGAATTGTCATATGTATCATAACCTAACAGTGGTATCACGAGCCTCTTATTATTTTCATAATCTAAATTGCATGAACATGGTTAAATATTACAAATTTGCAAGAATTAAAAGGGGTGATTAATTTTCGTAATTGTTAATTAATTGCAAATTGCGTTTATTTAATTATACGTACGCAGTTTTTCGGCGGTTTCTTTGTTACTCATCCAAATCGAGTGATTTTTGTGTCAATTCCGCATGTAAAAGGCATTCTAAAATTTTGACAAAAATAATTTTTTTCGGCTGAACCCAGAATTCTCAAATTCGAAGCCTAACTATGACTTTTCGGAGGTTTTAGTTTTTCGAATGCAAAATTTCGTAAATTTAAGATGTTAAATTAAATATTTGCGATTCTTGTTGATAAATCTTGAATTTTTGATTGACCTACTGTATATGTTTAACAAGTTTGAATGCCTAGCCTTGTTAATTATGCAATCTAATTTGTAATTATGATTAATTTGTTGAAAATTGGAATAATTTAGAATTAATTTGATTTTCATAATTAGTTATAATTTAATTAGATACCTATGATTAAAAACCACCATAAAAATTGTAAATTTATGTTAAATTTTAAATTTTTATGACCTAGACTTGAATCCATGCTAATCGGAAATCAATTAAATAATAAATTTTCGATTTTTCGCCCTAAAATTATGAAATTAATATTATTTATTAATTTGTCATTAATTTTGAATATAAATTTTTAATTTTTATGAGATTCGTTCATATAACTTGCACGCACAAAGCAATGAACGCTACGTGTTACCCTTAAGGGGTGTTGTATAGTGCGGGCATGCGACGACGAGCAAGGGAGCTCGTCGCCCATGCGGTACGAATGCAGCGAGCAAGGGCATGGTGCACGAGCACAAGGCAGCAGCCCTGCCATGTGTCGTGGGCTGTGAGCAATGGGCGCATGGGCAAGGGCGAGAGCAAGGAGTGAGCAGTCGCGTGTGGGCAGCAAGCGTGCTGCACCACAACGCGCACTGCCTCGCGCGCAGCGAGCGCAAGTGTGCGTGCGACGAGCGCTGCGCCCAGCGATGGCGTGCAGCGTGCTTGTTGCGACGTGCGACGAGCGCTGCGCCCAACGATGGCGTGCAGCGTGCTTGTTGTGACGTGCGACGAGCGCTGCGCCCAACGATGGTCAGCAGCATGCTTGTTGCGACGAGCGCTGGCGCGCACCTTGCGATGGGGAGCAGCAGCGATGCGACGCAGCGCATGGGCTGCGCGCACATGGCCAGCAATGGCTGTGTGCGTGTGGCCCATGGGCGTGCGTTGCGTGGTATTGTTGCGTTGCGATTAGATCGTTTTAAAAATTTTAATTTTGAAATTTTCAGTTTACGTAATTTTAATTAATTTTAAAATTAATAATTTAAATTAATTTCTTGGATTTTAATTTTGAATATTGTAATTATAATAAATTTTATTTATTCTAATTATTTACTAAAATGAAAATCATGAATTAATTTAAATACAACTGAAATTAAATTAAATTTATGGATTCAATTATAAATTTATATGAGCTTTAAATTTTAATTAAATTTGTATGTTTCCGGTTAGACTAGAAATACATTTTTATGTTTAAACTAGTAAAGCATATGAATTTATTGGTTTAAGTGGGAGCCCTTTTTAGTCATATACTCTTGATTAGGTCTACAAATCCTTAAGGTTAAAACAACTTGATTAGAATTAATAAGGACTGAATAATTTGTAGATTATTGGTGCCCTTGATTAATTGCTGCAAATGTTTATGTGATGCATAATGTGTTTTACTAACCAGCTATGTGGGCCATTCATGATAATGAATGGGTGAATGGTATATATTGTATATGTACTGTTTTGCAGGTTATGAAGTGACTAGTATGGCCCAAATAGGATAGAAAATATGGTCTGCGTACCATTAATTTGAATGTAATTGGTCTAAAGTACCAAAGTTGTTTTTCAATTTAAATATGGTCTGCGTACCATCAAATAGTTGTAATTAGTTTTAATTATAGCTTATTCTATTTGAAGAAAATGGTGCCTCCCACGGAGATTTTCAAGACGGACTTTGAAGTTAAAGCTTCAAGATGAAGTCGGGCCATACTAGATCACATTTATCTTATGCATGTTTTAAGTTATTTATTGCTTTTAAATATGTCTTAAAATGCATGAGATCAAAGCTTGATTATGTTGCATGATTAAGGATTTTAGTTCACTTAAAATCTAACCAACATAGTAAGAGCCTTAAGTTCCAAACTTAAAAATTGAGTTAAAAGGTGTCATGCCAAAATATACACTTGCTTGGATATCCTTTACATCAATCTAGTAATAGTTTTCGCTCAGCGAGGTGTTACTTATTGGTCCTAAAGGGGCAAGGTACACAAATAATTATGAGTACATGTTAGTTTTGGTGAAACTCAACGATATAAGTAAGGAGTCCTTTTATGTCGTGGCAAAATCGATAGGTTTACCTAATAAGTTCTTAGACGTACCTATCAACCAAGAATAGTTTCTAGACTATTAGCAAAAGGCTTTTGCTTACCTAAGATGTTTTAGGATTAAGTCGACAAACTGTGCTTAGTTCTTCAATGATTTTAGGATCTTGGAATCATTTTATTCACACCTGCCGGAACACATAACTTGAATAAAATGCTTAATGAACATTGAATTATGTATGTATGCTCGAATTTAAAGTTTATTAAGAGAAACTGTGAATGGTTATTTATTTGTTTATTCTTTTCAATTGTAGTTTTAACTATGGCAAACAACAATCAAAACATCATCATGGGTTCTGAGCTTATGGTCAAGCTGAACCTGGCAAATTTTCTTGAATGGGAAGCTAAGCTAGTTGAAATAGTCAAACTCAATGGACTTGAGTATGTACTATCACATCCCATGCCAAGCTACTATGCCAGAGACATGACCCCTGAGAGATTTTTCGCCTGGGATGCGGATCTCAAAAAGGTTATGAGTCGTCTCATGCTGAACAATATCCCCGATGATTGGGCTAGAAGGTTTGTAGCCTATGAACCTTTTACGCTCATCAAGAATCTGAGGGATATCTGTCGTGGAAGCACGGAGGACAGGGACCTGAACGTCCATGAGTTGATTGAATCAATGTCTGGTCTAAAGGTTAGTTCTCCCAACAGGTGTTATAGGATGGAAGTCCAAGAAACACATGTTCAGCTCCTTCGCACTAAACAGAGGGTAGGCGTCCCACTGAGGTTCCATGTGGATCTTATGCGTTCATACTTTGATCGCCTAAGTCTACTAGGAACACCAATAAGCGAAAGGATGGCAGTCTCTATCTTGCTCAATTCACTACACAGTGGATTGGTCGCTTCAAGCAACTATACCTAAGTGAACCAAGAGAAGAAACAGTTGCAGAATTTGTTCACCTTGTCAGAAAGGCTGAGATAATACTGGACTGTGAAGCCAAAGATTTACTCAAGGCTAGAAGGAGACCGTTCAAGAAAAGTGGAAAGTCCAAGGGCAATGCTAAATCAAAGCAGGACAAGTCCACATCAAGCTGTCTTTATTGTGATGGAATAGGCCATTACAAAAGAGAATGTCCAAAGCTAAAGGAAGATCAGAAGAACGGAACAGTCGTTCCATCTTCAGGTATTTTCGTTATAGACTGTATACTTGCTAATTCAACTTCTTGGGTATTAGATACAGATTGTGGCTCACACTTATGTTCCAATCCACAGGGACTAAGAAGAAGTAGAAAGTTAAGCAAGGGTGAAGTCGACCTACGAGTGGGAAATGGAGCACGGATTGCTGCATTAGCTGTAGGAACTTATTATTTGTCGTTGCCCTCCGGGCTAGTTTTGGAACTGGAAGAGTGTTTCCATGTTCCAAGTCTTACTAAAAACATCATTTCAGTTTCTTGCTTAGATGCTAAGGGATTTTCCTTTTTAATAAAAGACAATAGTTGTTCGTTTTATTTTAAAGAGATGTTTTATGGATCTGCTAGATTAGTCAATGGGCTTTATTTATTAGATCACAACAAACAAGTTTATAACATAAATACCAAAAAGGCCAAAAAGGATGATTCAGATCTCACCTATCTGTGGCATTGTCGATTAGGCCATATAAACTTGAAACGCTTAGAAAGACTTCAAAAGGAAGGAATTCTAGAACCATTTGACTTAGAGGATTATGGTAAATGCGAATCATGTTTACTTGGCAAAATGACAAAGCAACCTTTCTCTAAAGTTGGAGAAAGAGCAAATGAACTATTGGGTTTAATCCATACAGATGTATGTGGACCAATGAGTATAAATGCTAGAGGTGGTTTCAGCTACTTTATCACTTTCACTGATGACTTCAGTAGATATGGTTATGTCTACCTAATGAAGCATAAGTCTGAATCCTTTGACAAATTCAAGGAATTTCAGAGTGAAGTAAAGAATCAATTAGGCAAGAAGATCAAGGCACTGCGGTCTGATAGAGGCGGTGAATATCTGAGCTATGAATTTGATGACCATCTGAAAGAATGTGGAATTCTATCAGAATTGACTCCTCCTGGAACACCACAATGGAACGGTGTGTCGGAACGGAGGAACAGAACCTTGCTAGACATGGTCAGGTCAATGATGGGTCAGGCCGAACTTCCATTAGAATTTTGGGGACATGAACTAAATACAGCTGCACTCACTATAAATAGAGCTCCGTCTAAAGCTGTCGAAAAGACTACATATGAGTTATGGTTTGGAAAGCCTCCAAAAGTGTCTTTTCCTAAGATTTGGGGATGTAAATGAAGGAAATAGTGCCCTTGGTCCAAGTATGCATATAATATTAAGTCTAATAAATGCGGTTCAGTATTAATTAACAAGTTAATAATTCAGTGAGATCAAGTGAGCTGAATGCCTAGCTAGAGGCCGCTTCAGTTCAAGTGGAATTAATTATATTAATCCACAGCTTACCCTTGACTGAACCCGTAGGGTCACACAAATAGTACGTAAACGGATCAAGTATTTAATGGCATTAAATACTCCATCTATGGATATTCTGAATCGACGGATCTTGGTTTCAGTGGGAGCTGAGATCGTCACAGGCAAGAAATGAATACTCCGGAAACGATGATATTGCCGGAAACGGAAATATGGATCGTATCGGAAATATAAATATTATCCAAGTCGTAGATGTTGCCGGAAACGGAAACATGGTACATATCGGAAAATATTATCGGAAATGGAAATATTGCCGGAATGGGAAATATTGCCGGAAACGGAAATATTGTCAGAATCGGAAATATTATCGGAATCGGAAAATAATTCCGAAAACGGAAATATTAAATATTTGTTCGAAACGGAAATTAATTCCGGAATCGGAAATATTAAATGTCGTTCGTATCGGAAATGATTTCCGGAATCGGGAATTTAATCGGAAGCGTATCGTACGAATTAGCATCGGACGAGGCCTGCTAGACGAAGGCCCAGCACGAAGCCAGGCCATCGCCCAGCGAGCCGCACGCAGCAACGCCCGCCTCGACCAGGCCCAGCGCAAGGCCAGGCCCAGCCAAGGGCGCGCGCGCGCGCAGCACCGCACATGGGCTGTGCGCTTGTCGTGGGCCGCAAGGCCTGCGCGGGTGCACGGCTTGTACGATGCGTGTGCGGGAAATCCTAATCCTATTAGGATTCGTGCGAAGATTAAAATCCTAATCCTATTAGATTTGCTTTGTTATTTAGAGTCCTAATAAAGTTCTAATTAACAAATCCACATCCTAGTAGGATTACAATTCCTTTTCCATACCGCTATAAATAAGGGCCTAGGGTCATTATTTATATAGACGAATCAAGTATTCAAAGTGATTTTTGAGAGCAAAAATTCAGTCATATAATTGCCTACAATAGCCGAAAATTCTAAGTACCTTAAGGGCGATTCTAGTTGGTCAAGCTTAAGGCGGATCCGGACGTGCTGTGGACTATCTACGGAGGGACGACATTTGGAGTCCTAAAGACTTGTTCTTGTTCGGTTCGGGCGCAGCTAGGGAAGGCACGCAACAAAGTGTATGCATCTAAACTATGCTAAATGATTATGTGTAAATAATATGCTTTCCTGGCTTTATGGTTTTTCCGCATGATTTATGAATTGTCATATATATCATAACCTAACAGTGGTATCACGAGCCTCTTATTATTTTCATAATCTAAATTGCATGAACATGGTTAAATATTACAAATTTGCAAGAATTAAAAGGGGTGATTAATTTTCGTAATTGTTAATTAATTGCAAATTGCGTTGATTTAATTATACGTACGCAGTTTTTCGGCAGTTTCTTCGTTACTCATCCAAATCGAGTGATTTTTGTGTCAATTCCGCATGTAAAAGGCATTCTTAAATTTTGACAAAAATAGCGTTTTTCGGCCGAAGCCAGAATTCTCAAATTCGAAGCCTAACTATGACTTTTCGGAGGTTTTAGTTTTTCGAATGCAAAATTTCGTAAATTTAAGATGTTAAATTAAATATTTGCGATTCTTGTTGATAAATCTTGAATTTTTGATTGACCTACTGTATATGTTTGACAAGTTTGAATGCCTAGCCTTATTAATTATGCAATCTAATTTGTAATTATGATTAATTTGTTGAAAATTGGAATAATTTAGAATTAATTTGATTTTCATAATTAGTTATAATTTAATTAGAAACCTATGATTAAAAACCACCATAAAAATTGTAAATTTATGTTAAATTTTAAATTTTTATGACCTAGACTTGAATCCATGTTAATCGGAAATCAATTAAATAATAAATTTTCGATTTTTCGCCCTAAAATTATGAAATTAATATTATTTATTAATTTGTCATTAATTTTGAATATAAATTTTTAATTTTTATGCGACTCGCTCATATAACTGGCACGCACAAAGCAATGGACGCTACGTGTTACCCTTAAGGGGTGTTGTATAGTGCGGGCATGCGACGACGAGCAAGGGAGCTCGTCGCCCATGCGGTACGAATGCAGCGAGCAAGGGCATGGTGCACGAGCACAAGGCAGCAGCCCTGCCTTGTATCGTGGGCTGTGAGCAATGGGCGTGTGGGCAGGGGCGAGAGCAAGGCACGAGCTGTCGCGTGTGGGCAGCAAGCGTGCTGCGCCACAGCGCGCACTGCCTCGCGCAAGCATGCGGAGCCTCGCGCGCAGCGAGCGCAAGCTCGCGTGCCACGAGCGCTACGCACAGCGTCGATGGCTCGCGCGCAGCGAGCGTCAGCTCGCATACTGCTGCCTCGTGCGATGAGCGCAAGCTCGTGTGCGAGAAAGGCAGGCCCGCAGCGAGCGATGGCTCGCATGGATCGGGCGCTGGCAAGCGAGAGCAGCGAGCGATGGCTCGCGTGCATCGAGCGCTGGCGCGCGCAGCGAGCACTGGCTCGCGTGTTCGATTGGCGCCTTGCGATGGGGAGCAGCAGCGATGCGACGCAGCGCATGGGCTGCGCGCACATGGCCAGCGATGGCTGTGTGCGTGTGGCCCATGGGCGTGCGTTGCGTGGGATTGTTGCGTTGCGATTAGATCGTTTTGAAATTTTAATTTGAAATTTTCAGTTTACGTAATTTTAATTAATTTTAAAATTAATAATTTAAATTATTTTCTTGGATTTTAATTTTGAATATTGTAATTATAATAAATTTTATTTATTCTAATTATTTTACTAAAATTAAAATCATGAATTAATTTAAATACGACTGAAATTAAATTAAACTTTTTTGGATTCAATTATAAATTTATATGAGCTTTAAATTTTAATTAAATTTGTATGTTTCCGGTTAGACTAGAAATACATTTTTATGTTTAAAATTAGTAAAGCATATGAATTTATTGGTTTAAGTGGGAGCCCTTTTTAGTCATAAACTCTTGATTAGGTCTACAAATCCTTAAGGTTAAAACAACTTGATTAGAATTAATAAGGACTGAATAATTTGTAGATTATTGGCGCCCTTGATTAATTGCTGCAAATGTTTATGTGATGCATAATGTGTTTTACTAACCAGCTATGTGGGCCATTCATGATAATGAATGGGTGAATGGTATATATTGTATATGTACTGTTTTGCAGGTTATGAAGTGACTAGTATGGCCCAAATAGGATAGAAAATATGGTCTGCGTACCATTAATTTGAATGTAATTGGTCTAAAGTACCAAAGTTGTTTTTCAATTCAAATATGGTCTGCGTACCATCAAATAG
The DNA here is from genome assembly GCF_020520425.1 of Spinacia oleracea. Lineage (NCBI taxonomy): Eukaryota > Viridiplantae > Streptophyta > Magnoliopsida > Caryophyllales > Amaranthaceae > Spinacia > Spinacia oleracea. The sequence goes on from NC_079490.1 coordinate 76,419,767, forward strand.
TTGTAATTAGTTTTAATTATAGCTTATCCTATTTGAGTAAAATTGTGCCTCCCACGGAGATTTTCAAGACGGACTTTGAAGTTAAAGCTTCAAGATGAATTCGGGCCATACTAGATCACATTTATCTTATGCATGTTTTAAGTTATTTATTGCTTTTAAATATGTCTTAAAATGCATGAGATCAAAGCTTGATTATGTTGCATGATTAAGAGCCTTAAGTTCCAAACTTAAAAATTGAGTTAAAAGGTGCCATGCCAAAATATACACTTGCTTGGATATCCTTTACATCAATCTAGTAATAGTTTTCGCTCAGCGAGGTGTTACTTATTGGTCCTAAAAGGGCAAGGTACACAAATAATTGTGAGTACATGTTAGTTTTGGTGAAACTCAACGATATAAGTAAGGAGTCCTTTTATGTCGTGGCAAAATCGATAGGTTTACCTAATAAGTTCTTAGACGTACCTATCAACCAAGAGTAGTTTCTAGACTATTAGCAAAAAGGCTTTTGCTTACCTAAAATGTTTTAGAATTGAGTCGACAAACTGTGCTTAATTCTTCAATGGTTTTAGGGTCTTGGAATCATTTTATTCACACCTGCCGGAACACATAATTCAAATAAAATGCTAATGACTTGTTTAAATTGCATGATTGCTTTCATTTTCAAGTTATTATTCATGATAAATGTTTAGACTTTGCATGCTTCAATGTATGTTTTTAATTATTGTTTATAATTAAATATCTTGCACTGCAATAAATCCTTTTAGAAAGGTAACAGTAAATTTCCTCGATTGGTAGTGAATCCGAGAACGATTCACGGAAATGAGAGAAAATGAGTAATTTAAAATGTACGTTTCTTTTAGCGACTTTTATGGTTGTTTTCGAGTATCAAAGTCGAATGGCGAACCGATTGGTGCTTGTGAATTCAAAATACAATGTAGTTTTGAGATCATAAAGCATTGAGTTTAAACGCTCAGCTTTACCAATGGTTAACAACCTAAAATCTTTTTTCCATTTAATTCTCGAATGAGTCTAGTCCCTAGACATTCGAATAGATCGATACTTAGAGAACTTTAGAAGCTTCTGGTAAGATCATCTAGTTGAAACAAAATATTCAACATAAATTAAAATGGTAAAGAACCTTGTTGGTGACATTGGACATGTCTAACAAAGTATAAAAGTCAAGACTAAAGAATTCAATTCTTAAGACTATAAGAAAGGGTACAAGAAATAGGAAAACAAAGGAACAAATGAAAGGAATTTATAATTCCGTTTCTACCTATAAGTTTATGTTTAAAGAGAAGTGACCTAGGAATCAAACTTCCTTGGTATCATATACCGCTTGAGGTTCTTACTTCGGTAATAACTCAAATAATGGAAGCTAGGCTACACTAATGGCCTACAAGTGGGAAATGAAGCATGGCAATGCTACATTAGCTGTAGGGTCATCTAGTTTGTTTTAAGTCCTTTCAAGGCTGGAACTAAATGGCTATTTTGTTCCATAATCAGCATACCTAAATTTCTGCTTCAAACACAGAAAGACTCACATTCAGAAGAACAAAAACAATGCTTGTTTGTTTGTTTGTTTAATTGAATGAAATGGTCATTTACGGGATGAGTCAATATGCTTGATTAAAACAAACAACTCTTTAAAGAACTTTACTAGTTCAAATCAACCCCTTGATTTGAGTTCCACTAATCTTTGGCATTGCTGCTTAGACCATATCAATAAGTTAAAATTCAAAAGCTCTATTTTGATGGACTTTTGAAAGTTCATTGATTTCTAAATCAATTTAAGACAACTAGTCTTACTTGTTGAAAGTAACAAAAGATATGAACTATTGTTAGAACGCCTAGACAATAGAGTTCAAAGCTAAAGAAAGATTTTATGACTTTATTATTTCACATGGATTTGAGTGAATATAGGTTTATTTACTCAAATATGATATAAGTTGAATCTGTTTGGCTAGTTCAAAGATTCAGAAGTATAAAATCCACTTGGCAAGAAATCATAAAGATCTAGGTTAGATCATGTTGATGATTACTTGAGACCAAATATGATCATCAATGATTGTGTGTTGTAATTTCACAATCTAGGTCCATAAGATATGGCATATCTACGTTGGAATGATCGAAGTCAATTAGTACTTGATTCGATCAATGATGAATCATAAAGACTTTTCCTATAATTTCTAAAACAAAATGCTCAACTACCACCAAACTAAACCAAATTCGTCAAAGCTATTGAAAAGTAATTTCAGAATAACTTTTCATAAAATATATCTAGAGAGTTGCAAAACTCAGTGGGAGCTTAGTGTTTGTCATTCGACAAACTAAGGCCCAAGTATAGATATATGTTTCATTGTGATTTATTCAAATGAGACACAAGGGTATTGTTTCTACCACGAATTTTTGAGAACATAATGTTTGTTTGCTCGAAATAATGTCCTTTTGGAGATTCGTTTCCAAAATGACAAGTGGGAGAAAATAGACCTCGGAAGTCTTCGAGGCGAACAACAAACATAAACGGACAATCCGGAGGCTTTTTGAAGATCTTTAGAAAATCCGAACACGTATTCTTTAAGGACTTTAGAAGTGGCTTTTAAAGAATAGACATCTCTTAGAACACTTTACAAGTGCTTCAAGGAGAACAGAATATTCAAAGGACTTTCAAGTGGCTATTGATATTCTATTGTTTGATGTTCTATACCCAAGTAGGCATAGAGTTCAAGTCACTGAAACTATGAGATCTTCTATTAGATAGTGAAGAAACATGGAGTTTAGGTCACTGAAGCTATGCAATTCTTCTATTAGATAGTGAAGAAACCTACAACTTGCAGTCAAACTATTATCATGTAGATTAATGAGTTTGTGACCTGTAAGAAAGCTATGACGAAACCCAGATTCCCGAAAATGGTTAGAGGCCATATATAGACTCAAATGTTTTAAATGGTTAGAGGCCATAAAACATACTCAATGTTTTGATGACAAAATTGAAATTTTGTTGATTTGCAAGAATAGTTTCACACCTATTGGTTGCAAGTTTGTTTTAAAGGATAAAAACCATCAAACATTGAATTGTGTTCACACACAAAGCTAGATTAGTTGCTAAAAGTTACAAGCAAATTCACGGTGTGGATTGTGTTGAAACCTCATGCATAATCGTAATGCTCAAATCTATATTCAAGCAATGATTGCATATTGGTACTTATAGCAATTGGATGACAAAACGTATTCCTCAATCAAATGTTGGAATATAATATGTACATGGTATGTCATAGAATTTGTGGATCCAAATAAATGCTTGAAAAGGAAAGCTAGCTTATAAAATCTAAGTACAGATTTAAGCAAGCAATTGGGAATTGGAACTGTATTTTAAGTGAAGCTAATAAGCATTTTAGTTTCATAAAATATACATGATTCTTATAGATGTATAAGAAGTTTAGTGGGAGTACATAAAAACTTATTTGGTCCTATGTGTATTACACACATATCTCTCTATTGTGAAATAACATTCAAATGCTAATGACTTAGATTTGAAATTATTCATCAATGATGGACCATGGCGAAACTTAGTACATACTGGGTATTAAGATCTATTTACAAAGATCTTATGATATTGTTTTGGATTAAGTAATGGCATTTACTAAATCAAACACGAAAGACTCCATTGGAGATATTCGACCCATATGAATAAATCTAAGTAAAGGATGTTTAAACTATGTATAAGCATTTACTAAGTTAAACATCAAAGAATCTAAGTAAGATTCTTAAACCTATATTATATGTCAAAGAATTTAGCTGGATTTAGTATCTACTGAAACTAGATGAGCTAAAGTTACATGAATAGAATTCAATTGGGAATTATTCTGCAAAAGAATTTATCATGTATGATATAATATGAGGATCGCCAAAAACGTATCGTATGACTTTAGCCATGACGAACATATACCAATCTCTATTGATCTAAGTAAAGATCAACTAGATTGAGATCAAGAATACTTATGGTACTTGAAAAGGTACATAAGAATAGTTCTTGATTCAAGGAAATAAAGATATGCTAAATATTGATGCTACACGCATAAACACTGGCAAAGGATCAAGCAAGACCCTTTGGAGTTAACCATTGATAAGGACGAGCTATAGAGCATCGTGTTTTGAAATGGAAACATGGATTGGAGACCATGAGTTGTTGCGTGGGAAATTAAAATAATAATTTCTATGTTCTAAGATATAGTTGGAGAGTCTTCCACATTTCTATGAACTGCTTGGATAGGTAAATCCAAACAAAGCATCACTAGCAACCTATACAGTTGAAGTAAAAGTAATTATTGCCTAAGAAGCAATAAAACAGGGTTGTTTAAAGTTCTTCACTGAACTTGGGTAGATCACCTATCTGCTGGCTTGATGGTTCTTCATTGAAAAATGCGTAGAACCACTCTTGAAGCAAGAAAAACGTCTGCTAACTTGATGGTTCTTCATTGCAAAATGAGTAAAACCACCATCAAAGTAAGAAAGACTAGATCACATAATCAACAAACTCGAAAAGATCTTATCATCATATCTCGAAGAACATTCGATGAAAAGGATATTAAGATTGGCAAAGCATGATAACTAAACCTATGCAACAAGTGAGAAGCAACACTCACGTTGTAGCACTGGAAATCAAGCATAGCTTTGAATTCCATGAACTGTTTTAAAGATGGGTTTGAGGCCCATGGTTGTAAAACAATGGGGTTGAACATTTATCATATATGAAATGTATTTTCATATTCCATTTAATCTTGGTTTAGCATTAAATGATGAGTCCCTTCAATTTGACGATATATTCAAGATAGACTATCGATCAGGACCAGTCATGTGACTAAGAAATGTCTATCAAGTGAACTTGAATGTCAAAGGTTGAAAATGGTCCCTAGTCGGAGTTTTCTATAAAATTGGACGCATAGAAAACGTTAGACGACTAGAATGCAAGATGACTAGTAGTTCTGTTTCTTGAACTATGTGGACATGGCAATGTCATAATCATTTGCATAGATACTTACTTTGGGAAGACTAGTATCGGACAAGACCTATGAAACTTTACTGTAAGAGATGAAAATCTGTCATAAGTAAATTTCATTAAAATTATTAGACACTAAATCCTCAATACCTGAGTGATTTGAGATTACTTGTTTGAGAACTGGTTGCTTTGACGTTGACCAACCGTCGCACCGTAAAAGGAGGCTATAAAGGCAACGCTCAGGTAATCACCTATCAAACGAAGTCTAATCTCAAGATCGCAAGATTGGGATTGTCCTCCCATAAATCGGGATGAGATGCTTAAAAGTTGTACAAGGCCACTCGGAGAGCTAGAAACTGTGAAATGCATGGCCGTGCTCGGATGAATCATAGGCTATGATTATCTGTTTATTTGATCAGTTGAACTCTGAAACCGAGGAACACCTCTGGACATAATAAGGATGACAACTCTTACCTTATGTTCAAGAGCAAGCATCGAGCGACAAAGGAATTAGGAAATGCACACTTGTCCCTAAGGACAAGTGGGAGACTGAAGGAAATAGTGCCCTTGGTCCAAGTATGCATATAATATTAAGTCTAATAAATGCGGTTCAGTATTAATTAACAAGTTAATAATTCAGTGAGATCAAGTGAGCTGAATGCCTAGCTAGAGGCCGCTTCAGTTCAAGTGGAATTAATTATATTAATCCACAGCTTACTCTTGACTGAACCCGTAGGGTCACACAAATAGTACGTAAACGGATCAAGTATTTAATGGCATTAAATACTCCATCTATGGATATTCGGAATCGACGGATCTTGGTTTCAGTGGGAGCTGAGATCGTCACAGGCAAGAAATGAATACTCCGGAAATGATGATATTGCCGGAAACGGAAATATGGATCGTATCAGAAATATAAATATTATCCAAGTCGTAGATGTTGCCGGAAACGGAAACATGGTACATATCGGAAAATATTATCGAAAATGGAAATATTGCCGGAATGGGAAGTATTGCCGGAAACGGAAATATTGTCAGAATCAGAAATATTATCGGAATCGGAAAATAATTCCGGAAACGGAAATATTAAATATTTGTTTGAAACGGAAATTAATTCCGGAATCGGAAATATTAAATGTTGTTCGTATCGGAAATGAATTCCGGAATCGGGAATTTAATCGGAAGCGTATCGTACGAATTAGCATCGGACGAGGCCCGCTAGACGAAGGCCCAGCACGAAGCCAGGCCATCGCCCAGCGAGCCGCACGCAGCAACGCACGCCTCGACCAGGCCCAGCGCAAGGCCAGGCCCAGCCAAGGGCGCGTGCGCGCGCAGCAGCGCACATGGGCTGTGCGCTTGTCGTGGGCCGCAAGGCCTGCGCGGGTGCACGGCTTGTACGATGCGTGTGCGGGAAATCCTAATCCTATTAGGATTCTTGCGAAGATTAAAATCATAATCCTATTAGATTTGCTTTGTTATTTAGAGTCCTAATAAAATTCTAATTAACAAATCCACATCCTAGTAGGATTACAATTCCTTTTCCATACCTCTATAAATAAGGGCCTAGGGTCATTCTTTATATAGACGATTCAAGTATTCAAAGTGATTTTTGAGAGAAAAAATACAGTCATATAATTTCCTACAATAGCCGAAAATTCTAAGTACCTTAAGGGGATTCTAGTTGGTCAAGCTTAAGGCGGATCCGGACGTGCTGTGGACTATCTACGGAGGGACGACATTTGGAGTCCTAAAGACTTGTTCTTGTTCGGTTCGGGCGCAGCTAGGGAAGGCACGCAACAAAGTGTATGCATCTAAACTATGCTAAATGATTATGTGTAAATAATATGCTTTCCTGGCTTTATGGTTTTTCCGCATGATTTATGAATTGTCATATGTATCATAACCTAACAGTAAAGTATATGTCAAACGATTAATTTCAGACAAACTTCATCCAAAATATGACAAATGTATCCTTGTGGGCTATCCAAAGGAAACAAAGGGGTATTACTTCTAAAATACATCTGAGAACAAGGTGTTTGTTGCTCGAGATGGTGTCTTTTTGGAGAAAGATAACATTTCCAAAATGACAAGTGGCAGAAAAGTAGACCTCGAAGAAATTCGAGTCGAACAACAAACTCTAGAGAATGCTCAAGATGACATTCAGGATGAAGCTCAGAGATCTTTAGAAGAATCTGGTGAGAATCATGGTCAATCTAGAAATGTTGCCCCGCGTAGATCGCAAAGATATAGATCTCAACCGGAAATGTACTTAGGTATTTTGACGAACGAGAGCTATGACGTTCTATTACTTGAAAGTGATGAACCTGCGACTTACAAAAAAGCTATGACGAGCCCTAGCTCCAAGCAATGGCAAGAAGCCATGCAATCTGAATTAGACTCCATGTCTGAAAACCAAGTATGGGATTTGGTCTATTTGCCAGATGGCTACCAAGCCATTGGAAGCAAATGGGTTTTCAAACTGAAAAAGGACAAGGATGGGAAACTTGAAGTTTTCAAAGCTAGATTGGTTGCAAAAGATTACAGGCAAGTCCACGGCGTGGATTACGATGAAGCTTTTTCACCAGTTGCAATGCTAAAGTCTATTCGGATAATGTTAGCAATCGCTGCATATTATGATTACGAAATATGGCAGATGGATGTCAAAACTGCTTTCTTAAACGGCGTTTTAACAGAAACTTTGTTTATGACACAGCCTGAAGGTTTTGAGGATCCAAAGAATGCTAAAAAGGTATGCAAGCTAAAGAAATCAATCTATGGATTGAAGCAGGCATCCAGGAGCTGGAATATACGTTTTGATGAAGCAGTCAGTGATTTTGGTTTCATCAAGAATGCAGACGAATCTTGTGTATACAAGAAAGTCAGTGGGAGCAAAATTGCTTTCCTAATATTATATGTCGACGACATATTACTTATCGGAAATGACATTCCTATGTTGAACTCTGTCAAGATTTGGCTTGGGAAATGTTTTTCGATGAAGGATCTAGGAGAAGCACAATAGATATTGGGCACCAAGATTTACAGAGATAGATCTAAAAAGATGATTGGACTTAGTCAAAGCACTTATATCAATAAGGTGCTTGATAGGTTCAAGATGGCAAACTCCAAGCGAGGCTACCTACCCACGTCTCATGGAATAACTCTAAGCAAGACTCAGTGCCCAAAAACACTTGATGAGCGTAGACGAATGAATGGGATTCCATATGCATCATTGATTGGTTCAATAATGTATGCTATAATATGTACACGCCCGGATGTTGCGTACGCACTCAGTGCTACGAGCAGATACCAGTCAGACCCAGGAGAGGCGCATTGGACTGCTGCCAAGAATATTCTGAAGTACCTGAAAAGGCACAAAGATGACTTCCTGGTCTATAGTGGAGATGATGAATTAATTGTTAAAGGCTATACGGACGCAAGTTTCCAAACCGACAAAGATGATTTCAGATCACAGTCTGGGTTTGTCTTCTGCCTCAACGGAGGTGCAGTAAGCTGGAAAAGTGCTAAGCAAAGCACCATTGCGGATTCTACAACTGAAGCGGAGTACATTGCTGCACATGAAGCAGCAAAGGAAGCTATATGGCTAAGGAAGTTCATAGGTGAACTTGGTGTAGTCCCCTCCATTAAAGGACCAATAGCCCTGTATTGTGATAATAACGGAGCTATTGCACAGGCAAAGGAGCCTAGACACCACCAGAGAGTCAAGCATGTACTTCGTAGATTTCACCTTCTACGAGAGTTCGTTGAAAGAAAAGAAGTCGAGATAAGCAAGATTGGAACTGATGATAACATATCAGATCCATTGACTAAACCTCTGCCACAGGCGAAGCACAACTCGCACACTGCAGCTATGGGAATCAAGCATATTGGAGAATGGCTTTGATATCCTTGTTTAATGCTTTAAAGTTTTAGAGTTTAAATCTTTGTAAAACATTATTGGTTAATCATTCACAATAAATGAAGAGAATTCATTTTTCCATTTAATTTGTGGTTTATTAAATGATGAGTCCCTTCAATTTGACGATATATTCAAGATAGACTGTCAGGACCAGTCCTGTGACTAAGAAATGTCTATCAAGTGAACTTGAATGTCAAAGGTTGAAAATGGTCCCTAGTCGGAGTTTTCTATAAAATTGGACGCATAGAAAACGTTAGACGACCAGAATGAAAGATGACTAGTAGTTCTGTTTCTTGAACTATGTGGACATGGCAATGTCATAATCATTTGCATAGATACTTACTTTGGGAAGACTAGTATCGGACAAGACCTATGAAACTTTACTGTAAGAGATGAAAATCTGTCATAAGTAAATTTCATTAAAATTATTAGACACTAAATCCTCAATACCTGAGTGATTTGAGATTACTTGTTTGAGAACTGGCTGCTTTGACGTTGACCAACCGTCGCACCGTAAAAGGAGGCGATAAAGGCAACGCTCAGGTAATCACCTATCAAACGAAGTCTAATCTCAAGATCGCAAGATTGGGATTGTCCTCCCATAAATCGGGATAGATGCTTAAAAGTTGTACAAGGCCACTCAGAGAGCTAGAAACTGTGAAATGCATAGCCGTGCTCGGATGAATCATAGGCTATGATTATCTGTTTATTTGATCAGTTGAACTCTGAAACCGAGAAACACCTCTGGACATAATAAGGATGACAACTCTTACCTTATGTTCAAGAGCAAGCATCGAGCGACAAAGGAATTAGGAAATGCACACGACTGAAGGAAATAATGCCCTTGGTCCAAGTATGCATTCTATGTTAAGTCTAATAAGTGCGGTTCAGTATTAATTAACAAGTTAATAATTCAGTGAGATCAAGTGAGCTGAACGCTAGCTAGAGGCCGCTTCAGTTCAAGTGGAATTAATGATATTAATCTACAGCTTACTCTTGACTGAACCCGTAGGGTCACACAAATAGTACGTAAACGGATCAAGTATTTAATGGCATTAAATACTCTATCTATGGATATTCGGAATCGACGGATCTTGGTTTCAATGGGAGCTGAGATCGTCACAAGCAAGAAATGAATACTCCGGAAACGATGATATTGCCGGAAACGAAAATATGGATCGTATCGGAAATATAAATATTATCCAAGTCGTAGATGTTGCCGGAAACGGAAACATGGTACGTATCGGAAAATATTATCGGAAATGGAAATATTGCCGGAATCGGAAATATTGCCGGAAACGGAAATATTGTTAGATTCGGAAATATTATCGGAATCGGAAAATAATTCCGGAAACGGAAATATTAAATATATTTGTTCGAAACGGAAATTAATTCCGGAATCGGAAATATTAAATATTGTTCGTATCGGAAATGAATTCCGGAACCGGGAATTTAATCGGTAGCGTATCGTACGAATAAGCATCGGACGAGGCCTGCCGGACGAGGGCCCAGTACGAAGCTAGGCCATCTCCCAGCAAGCCAAGCGCGCCACACGAACAGCCAAGGCCACGCCAGGCCCAGCGCAAGGCCAGGCCCAGCAGGCCATGGCAGCGCGCGCAGCGCGCGCAGCAATGGGCTGCGAGCTGTGCTGCTGCTCGCGTGGGCTTGCGGCTCGCGTGGGCCGAGTGGCCGTGTAGGCTGTGCGCGGGCATGGCCTGCAAGCTCGTGGGTCATGCTCGTGTAGAGTTTGTGTTCACATACGAAACCTAAATTGTATAGGATTTGTTTGATGATTAAATTCCTAATCCTAAAAGGATAAAATTAATTAGTTAGAGTCCTACTAGGATTCTAGTTTAACTAATTAGTATCCTAATAGGATTCCAGTTCCTTTTCTATACCTCTATAAATAAGGGCCTAGGGTCATTATTTGCAGGTACGATTGAAGTATTCAAAGGGTAAGTTTTTGAAAGAAAAATCAGCCATACACTTGCAAACACATAGCCGAAACTCCTAGTAACCTTAAGGGCGATTCTAGTTGGTCTAACTTGAGGCGGATCCGGACGTACTGTGGACTATCTACGGAGGGACGACATTTGGAGTCCTAAAGACTTGTTCTTGTTCGATTCGGGCGCAGCTAGGGAAGGCACGCTGCAACATGTATGCATCTATTCTATGCTAAATGATTATGTGAAAATAATATGCTTTCCTGGCTTTATGGTTTTTTCCGCATGATTTATGAATTGTCATATGTATCATAACCTAACATTCTTATCAGCTACTCTCAATCGGTGGTACTTTAAACCCAAATCAGTCTTCGAGAACATACTCGCCCAATTCAATTGGTCCAATATGTCATCTATCCTAGGCAAGGGATACTTGTTCTTGATGGTGTTTAGCTCCCTAAAATCAATGCATAATTCCATACTCTTATATTTCTCATTAACAAACAACACATGAGCTCCCCACGGTGATGCACTAGGCCTAATATATTCCTTGACCAAACAACTCTTGTAACTTTGTCTTAATTAGCTCATTTCAGGAGGTGTCATGCTATACGGTGTTTCAGATATAGGTGTCGTTTCAGGATTTAACTCTATAGTGAACTCAAATCCTCCAACTGGTGACATACTCGCAATTCCACTCGGAAACACATCAATGAATTCATTCACACTGGGAACATCCTCGATCTTCACTCCAACTTATTTACTCCCAACTAGCACACTACAGAGAAATAGCTCAAACTCCCTATCCATCAATTCCGTCACTTGCATTACCGAAATAACTAAGGGTTATTGGACTTCTCAAAACGTCTATATGAGGTCAACCTTCTAATAGGGTTCCTTAAACTTACTGAATTTCACAGTCTATCTTAGCCTTGTACAAACTTAGCCAATCCATCCCTGGAATTACATCTAGGTCCCTAAAATTAAACTTTTGTCAAATCAGAAGGGAAAACGCAATCTTTTGTCTTCAAAGGCAAGTTCTTAAATAATCTTATACACCTTATGGTTACACCGGTGGGCATAATAACAGGTAAATCAATCATTCAAAATCTACTAATTTCAGACTCTTAATAACAAATGACAAAACGAAAGAATAAGTTGCTACCGAATCAAATAATGTTTTAACTAGCACGAAGTTAATAGAAAAAAATGTACCATGAACTACGTCTGCAGAATGTTTAGCTTCATTTCTACTCATCACGAATAGTTTGCCCGGAGCCTTATTCTGGTTGTTGTTATCATTTGTAGGCTTATTATAGTTCCCTTGATTGTTTTGTGCCCCTCCAGGCTTTGAATTTTGACCTCCAGACTGGTTAAACCTCACTTGGTTCCCACCTCCATTACTATTTTGTTCCTTTCTGTGCTTAGTGAAGCACTCAAACTCTCTATGCCCCTTTTTCTGACAGTAGTGGCAATTCACCAATTTTCCTTTACAGTCCTTCCCAGGGTGGTTATTGTTGCACCTCTTGCAGTGACACACTCTCTCGGATTTACTCCTATTGTTGTGCCCGTGACTGTTTCCTCCTCGAAAATTTCCATTTCCATTCCCATTCCTATTCTCATTCATATTCCTCTTGAAATTCCCTTGGTTTTCCCGGGCATTAAACTCTTTTCTTTTCTCCCCAACAACATTTTTCTCGTCCCTTATGGACTGCAAACCATAAATATGAGAGGTCCTCTCATACACATTATCTAAAGATGTAAAGGTTTCTCCACCTAATCCCAACTGGATCTCATCGGCTAACCCTAGCTTGCTCAAACCTCCGAGCCTTTATCTCTTCTGTGGCTACAACCTCAGGTGCAAACCTCGACAACGCTATAAATTTGCTATAATATTCAGCGATGGTCATACTCCCATCCCAAGGTTTATGAATTCCTGCGCTTTTTCGTTTTGTTATAAAAGAAGGATAAAAATTTTCCCTCAATGCAACAACAAATGAGTCCCAATTAAATCTTTCAACAACACTTAGCCTAGTTCCATTCTCTTTCCACCACAGATTGGCCTCATCTTTTAGGTAAAGGGCAGCTTGACCTACTTTCATGTTTTCAGGATAGTTTACCGCCCCAAATAGTTTTTCGAACTCCCTAATCTAGTTTTCTAGGAAGGTCGGGTCTGCTTGCCCCTTGAAGTATGGTGGCTTAACTTTCGCAAGCCTTTCAAACATGTCCCCTGCAGAATCGGAGCGCTCAGTTCTTTCCTGGGTTAATTTTTCCGCCAAGAGGCGAATAGCAGCAGCTAGGTCATTATTGTTGGCCATCCTAGAGCACGACCTGTAAGTAATATATTCTATTCTAGGTTCGAAACTTCACTTCACATTATCCTAGCAATGTAATATCACACCAACATCATAATTCACATAACATAAACAATCATTTATGAATGATATTTGCATACAGGCCATTCAACTGAGAAACAAGGAATAAATTCAATCATCACGAATAATAAGGCAGAATAAAAGAAGAAAACATTCCCTTTGCGTGCCCAAAATAAACTTTTGATCCTTTGGATAATCAATGATCTAACTTTTATTCCCCAAAAGAATGTTTATAACAATCCCTAAATATTAACAACACACTTGTCCTCAAAATAAAATAAAAGTTCTATGATATAAACATAATCTATTGTTGGACGAATTGTCCAACCTTATCCCCAAACACAACTAAATAAATAAACAATCTAGAGAGAAACATCGTCATTTTTATCTTTTGACTCATCGTAGTTTTCTGAGATAAATAGATCATATTCAGTTTCATCCTCATCGTCAGCATTATAATAATAGACTCGTCTCATTCCTCTTGCGGATCTCCGCGGAACTTCAAGTTGAGGCTCGTCCTCGTCCTCGCTTTCTTCATGTTCAGAATAAGTTTCAACCTGTTAGGTTATGATACATATGACAATTCATAAATCATGCGGAAAAACCATAAAGCCAGGAAAACATATTATTTACACATAATCATTTAGCATAGAATAGATGCATACATGTTGTAGCGTGCCTTCCCTAGCTGCGCCCGAACCGAACAAGAACAAGTCTTTAGGACTCCAAATGTCGTCCCTCCGTAGATAGTCCACAGTACGTCCGGATCCGCCTCAAGTTAGACCAATTAGAATCGCCCTTAAGGTGCTTAGGAATTTCGGCTAGTGTTTGCAAGTGTATGGCTCATTTTTATTTCAAAAACTTACCCTTTGAATACTTCAATCGTACCTGCAAATAATGACCCTAGGCCCTTATTTATAGAGGTATGGAAAAGGAACTGGAATCATATTAGGATACTAATTAGTTAAACTAGAATCCTAGTAGGACTCTAACTAATTAATTTTATCCTTTTAGGATTAGGAATTTAATCATCAAACAAATCCTATACAATTTAGGTTTCGTATGTGAACACAAACTCTACACGAGCATGACCCACGAGCGTGCAGGCCATGCCCGCGCACAGCCCACACGGCCGCTCGGCCCATGCGAGCCGCAAGTCCATGCGAGCAGCAGCACAGCTCGCAGCCCATTGCTGCGCGCGCTGCCATGGCCTGCTGGGCCTGGCCTTGCGCTGGGACTGGCGTGGCCTTGGCTGTTCGTGTGGCGCGCTTGGCTTGCTGGGCGATGGCCTGGCTTCATGCTGGGCCCTCGTCCGGCAGGCCTCGTCCGATGCTGATTCGTACGATACGCTTCCAATTAAATTCCCGGTTCCGGAATTCATTTCCGATACGAACAATATTTAATATTTCCGATTCCGGAATTAATTTCCGTTTCGAACAAATATTTAATATTTCCGTTTCCGGAATTATTTTCCGATTCCGATAATATTTCCGATTCTGACAATATTTCCGTTTCCGGCAATATTTTCGATTCCGGCAATATTTCCATTTCCGATAATATTTTCCGATACGTACCATGTTTCCGTTTCCGGCAACATCTACGATTTGGATAATATTTATATTTCCGATACGATCCATATTTCCGTTTCCGGCAATATCATCGTTTCCGGAGTATTCATTTCTTGCTTGTGACGATCTCAGCTCCCACTGAAACCAAGATCCGTCGATTCCGAATATCCATAGATAGAGTATTTAATGTCATTAAATACTTGATCCGTTTATGTACTATTTGTGTGACCCTACGGGTTCAGTCAAGAGTAAGCTATGGATTATTATCATTAATTCCACTTGAACTGAAGCGGCCTCTAGCTAGGCATTACCCTCACTTGATCTCACTGAATTATTAACTTGTTAATTAATACTGAACCGCATTTATTAGACTTAACATAGAATGCATACTTGGACCAAGGGCATTATTTCCTTCAGTCTCCCACTTGTCCTTAGGGACAAGTGTGCATTTCCTAATTCCTTTGTCACTCGATGCTTGCTCTTGAACATAAGGTAAGAGTTGTCATCCTTATTATGTCCAGAGGTCTTTCTCGGTTTCAGAGTTCAACTGATCAAATAAGCAGATAATCATAGCCTATGATTCATCTGAGCACGGCCATGCATTTCACAGTTTCTAGCTCTCCGAGTGGCCTTGTACAACTTTTAAGCATCTCATCCCGATTTATGGGAGGACAATCCCAATCTTGCGATCTTGAGATTAGACTTCGTTTGATAGGTGATTACCTGAGCGTTGCCTTTATAGCCTCCTTTTACGGTGCGACGGTTGGTCAACTTCAAAGCAACCAGTTCTCAAACAAGTAATCTCAAATCACTCAGGTATTGAGGATTTAGTGTCTAATAATTTTAATGAAATTTACTTATGACAGATTTTCATCTCTTACAGTAAAGTTCCATAGGTCTGTCCGATACTAGTCTTCCCAAAGTAAGTATCTATGCAAATGATTATGACATTGCCATGTCCACATAGTTCAAGAAACAGAACTACTAGTCATCTTGCATTCTAGTCGTCTAACGTTTTCTATGCGTCCAATTTTATAGAAAACTCCGACCAGGGACCATTTTCAACTTTTGACATTCAAGTTCACTTGATAGACATTTCTTAGTCACAGGACTGGTCCTGACAGTCTATCTTGAATATATCGTCAAATTGAAGGGACTCATCATTTAATACTAAACCAAGATTAAATGGAATATGAAAAATACATTTCATATATGATAAATGTTCAACCCTAATGTTTTACAACCATGGGCCTCAAACCCATCTTTAAAACAGTTCATGGATTTCAACGCTATGCTTGATTTCCAGTGCTACAATGTGAGTGTTGCTTCTCACTTGTTTCATAGGTTTAGTTATCATGCTTTGCCAATCTTAATATCCTTTTCATCGAATGTTCTTCGAGATAGATGATAAGATCTTTTGAGTATGTTTATTTTGTGATCTAGTCTTTCTAGCTACAAGAGTGGTTCTACGCATTTTGCAATGAAAAACTATCAAGTCAGCAGACATGTGATCTACCTAAGTTCAATGAAGAACTCATTCACATAAACAACCCTGTTTTATTGCTTCTCAGGGAATAAGTACTTTTACTTCAACTGTATAGGTTGCTAGTGATGCTTTGTTTGGATTTACTTATCCAAGCAGTTCACAGATATGTGGAAGTCTTTCCAGCTGTATCTTAGAACATAGAAATTAATATTTAATTTCCCACGCAACAACTCATGGTCTCCAATCCATGTTGCCATTTCAAAACACGATGCTCTATAGCTCGTCCTTGCCAATGGTTTACTCCAAAGGGATCTTGCTTGATCCTTTACCAGTGTTTATGCGTGTAGCATCAATTTTTAGCATATCTTTATTTCCTTGAATCAAGAACTATTCCTATGTACCTTTTCAAGTACCATAAGTATTCTTGATCTCAATCTAGTTGATCTTCACTTAGATCAATAGAGATTGGTATATGTTCGTCATGCCTAAAGTTATACGATACTTTTTTTTTTTGGCGATCCTCATATTATATCATACATGATAAATTCTTTTGCAGAATAATTCCCAATTGAATTCTATTCATGTAACTTTAGCTCATTCTAGTTTCAGTAGATACTAAATCCAGCTAAATTCTTTGACATATAATATAGGTTAAGAATCTTACTTAGATCCTTTGATGTTTAACTTAGTAAATGCTTATACATAGTTCAAACATTCTTTACTTAGATTTATTCATATGGGTCGAATGTCTCCAATGGAGTATTTCGTGTTTGATTTAGTAAATGCCATTACTTAATCCAAAACAATATTATAAGATCTTTATAAATAGATCTTAATACCCAGTATGCACTAAGTTTCGCCATGGTCCATCATTGATGAATAATTTCAAATCTAAGTCATTAGCATTTGAATGTTATTTCACAATAGAGAGATATGTGTATGATACACATAGGACCAATTAAGTTTTTATGTACTCCCACTAAACTTCTTATATATCTATAAGAATCATGTACATTTTATGAAACTAAAATACTTATTAGTTTCACTAAAATACATTTCTAATTCCCAATTGCTTGCTTAAATCTGTACTTAGATTTCATAAGCTAGCTTTCCTTTTCAAGCATTTATTTGGATCCACAAATCCTATGACATACCATGTACATAGTTTATTCCAACATTTTATTGAGGAATTGTTTTGTCATCCAATTGCCATATGTACCAATATGCAATCATTGCTTGATTTATAGACTTGAGCATTACGATTATGCATGAGGTTTCAACACAATCCACGCCGTGGATTTGCTTGTAACCTTTAGCAACTAATCTAGCTTTGTGTGTGAACACAATTTCATGTTTGATGGTTTTTATCCTTAAAACAAACTTGCTTTCTTACAAATCAACAAAATTTCAATTTTGTCATCAAAACATTGAGTATGTTTTATGGCCTCTAACCATTTAAAACATTTGAGTCTATATATGGCCTCTAACCATTTTAGGGAATCTGGGTTTCGTCATAGCTTTCTTACAGGTCACAAACTCATTAATCTACATGATAATAGTTTGATTGCAAGTTGTAGGTTTCTTCACTATCTAATAGAAGAATTGCATAGTTTTAGTGATTTGAACTCTATGCCTACTTGGGTATAGAACATCAAACAATAGAATATCAATAGCCACTTGAAAGTCCTTTGAATATTCTGTTCTCCTTGAAGCACTTGTAAAGTCTTCTAAGAGATGTCTATTCTTTAAAAGCCACTTCTAAAGTCCTTAAAGAATACGTGTTCGGATTTTCTAAAGAACTTCGAAAAGCCTCCGGAATGTCCGTTTATGTTTGTTGTTCGACTCGAAGACTTTCGAGGTTTATTTTCTCCCAATTGTCATTTTGGAAACGAATCTCCAAAAGGACATTATTTCGAGCAAACAAACATTATGTTCTCAAAAATTCATGGTAGAAACAATACCTTGTGTCTCATTTGAATAAATCACAATGAAACATATATCTATACTTGGGCCTTAGTTTGTCGAATGACAAACACTAAGCTCCCACTGAGTTTTGCAACTCTCTAGATATATTTTATGAAAAGTTATTCTGAAATTACTTTTCAATAGCTTTGACGAATTGGTTTAGTTTGGTGGTAGTTGAGCATTTTGTTTAGAAATTATAGGAAAAGTCTTTATGATTCATCATTAATCGAATCAAGTACTAATTGACTTCGATTATTCCAACTAAGATATGCCATATCTTATGGACCTAGATTGTGAAATTACAACACACAATCATTGATGATCATATTTGGTCTCAAGTAATCATCAACATGATCTAATCCTAGATCTATATGATTTCTTGCCAAGTGGATTTTATACTTCTGAATCTTTGAACTAGCCAAACAGATTCAACTTATATCACATTTGAGTAAATAAACCTATATTTACTCAAATCCATGTGAAATAAAGTCATAAAACCTTTCTTTAGCTTTGAACTCTATTGTCTAGGCGTTCTAACAATAGTTCATATCTTTTGTTACTTTCAACAAGTAAGACTAGTTGTCTTAAATTGATCTAGAAATCAATCAACTTTCAAAAGTTTATAGAGCTTTTGAATGTTAACTTGTTGATATGGTCTAAGCAACAGTGCCAAAGATTAGTGGAACTCAAATCAAGGGGTTGATTTGAACCTAGTAAAGTTTTTATTGTTAAAGAGTTGTTTGTTTTAATCAAGCATATTGACTCATCCCGTAAATGACCATTTCATTCAAATAAACAAACAAACAAGAATTGTTTTTGTTCTTCTGAATGTGAGTCTTTCTGTGTTTGAAGCAGAAATTTAGGTATGATGATCATGGAACAAAATAGCCATTAAGTTCCAGCCTTTGAAAGGACTTAAAACAAACTAGATGACCCTACAACTAATGTAGCATTGCCATGCTTCATTTCCCACTTGTAGGTCATTAGTGTATCCTAGCTTCCATTGTTTGAGTTATTACCGAAGTAAGAACCTCAAGCGGTATATGATACCAAGGAAGTTTGATTGCTAGGTCACTTCTCTTTAAACATAAACTTATAGGTAGTAACGGAATCGTCAATTCCTTTCATTTGTTCCTCGTTTTCCTATTTCTTGTACCCTTTCTTATAGTCTTAAGAATTGAATTCTTTAGTGTTGACTTTTATATTTTGTTAGACATGTCCAATGTTACTCCAACAAGGTTCTTACCATTTTATTTATGTTGAATATTCTGTTTCAACTAGATGATCTTACCAGAAGCTTGGAAAGTTCTCTAAGCATCAATCTATTCGAATGTCTAGGGACTAGACTCATTCGAGAAATAAATGGACAAAGATATTAGGTTGTTAACCATTGGTAAGGCTGAGCGTTTAAACTCAATGCTTTATGATCTCAAAACTACATTGTATTTTGAATTCACAAGCACCAATCGATTTGCCATTCGACTTTGATACTCGAAAACAACCATAAAAGTCGCTAAAAGAAACGTACATTTTAAATCGCTCATTTTCTCTCATTTCTGTGAATCGTTCTTGGATTCACTACCAATCGAGGAAATTTACTGTTACCTTTCTAAAAGGATTTACTGCAGTGCAAGATATTTAATTATAAACAATAATTAAAACATACATTGAAGCATGCAAAGTATAAACATTTATCATGAGTAATAACTTGAAAATTAAAGCAATCATGCAATTTAAACAAGTTATTAGCATTTTATTCGAATTTATTGTTCCGGCAGGTGTGAATAAAATGATTCCAAGATCCTAAAACTATTGAAGAATTAAGCACAGTTTGTCGACTCAATCCTAAAACATCTTAGGTAAGCAAAAACCTTTTGCTAATAGTCTAGAAACTATTCTCGGTTGATAGGCACATCTAAGAACTTATTAGGAAAACCTATCGATTTTTCCATGACATAAAAGGACTCCTTACTTATATCGTTGAGTTTCACCAAAACTAACATGTACTCACAATTATTTGTGTACCTTGCCCCTTTAGGACCAATAAGTAACACCTCGCTGAGCGAAAACTATTACTAGATTGATGTAAAGGATATCCAAGCAAGTGTATATTTTGGCATGGCACCTTTTAACTCAATTTTTAAGTTTGGAACTTAAGGCTCTTACTATGTTGGTTAGATTTTAAGTGAACTAAAATCCTTAATCATGCAACATAATCAAGGCACAATCTCATGCATAATTAAGACATATTTAAAGCAATAAATAACTTAAAGCATGCATAAGATAAATGTGATCTAGTATGGCCCGACTTCATCTTGAAGCTTCAACTTCAAAGTCCGTCTCGAAAATCTCCGTGGGAGGCACCATTTTCTTCAAATAGGATCAGCTATAATTAAACTAATTACAACTATTTGATGGTACGCAGACCATATTTGAATTTAAAAACAATTTTGGTACTTTAGACCAATTACATTCAAATTAATGGTACGCAGACCATATTTTCTATCCTATTTGGGCCATACTAGTCACTTCATAACCTGCAAAACAGTACATATACAATATATACCATTCACCCATTCATTATCATGAATGGCCCACATAGCTGGTTAGTAAAACACGTTATGCATCACATAAATATTTGCAGCAATTAATCAAGGGCACCAATAATCTACAAATTATTCAGTCCTTATTAATTCTAATCAAGTTGTTTTAACCTTAAGGATTTGTATACCTAATCAAGAGTTTATAACTAAAAGGGCTCCCACTTAAACCAATAAATTCATATGCTTTTCTAATTTTAAACATAAAAATGTATTTCTAGTCTAACCGGAAACATACAAATTTAATTAAAATTTAAAGCTCATATAAATTTATAATTGAATCCACAAATTTAATTTAATTTCAGTCGTATTTAAATTAATTCATGATTTTAATTTTAGTAAAATAATTAGAATAAATAAAATTTATTATAATTACAATATTCAAAATTAAAATCCAAGAAAATAATTTAAATTATTAATTTTAAAATTAATTAAAATTACGTAAACTGAAAATTTCAAATTAAAATTTTAAAAACGATCTAATCGCAACGCAACAACCCCACGCAACGCACGCCCATGGGCCACACGCACACAGCCATCGCTGGCCATGTGCGCGCAGCCCATGCGCTGCGTCGCATCGCTGCTGCTCCCCATCGCAAGGCGCGCGCCAGCGCTCGTCGCAACAAGCACGCTGCTCACCATTACTGGGCGCAGCGCTCGTCGCACGCGCACGCTGCTCACCATCGTTGGGCGCAGCGCTCGTCGCACGTGTTCGCTGCTCACCATCGCTGGGCGCGGCGCTCGTCGCACGCTTGCGCGAGGCAGTGCGCGCTGTGGCGCAGCTCGCTTGCTGCCCACACGCGACTGCTCGTGCCTTGCTCTCGCCCTTGCCCATGCGCCCATCGCACACAGCCCACGACACAAGGCCGGGCTGCTGCCTTGTGCTCGTGCACCATGCCCTTGCTCGCTGCATTCGTACCGCATGGGCGACGAGCTCCCTTGCTCGTTGTCGCATGCCCGCACTATACAACACCCCTTAAGGGTAACACGTAGCGTCCATTGCTTTGTGCGTGCAAGTTATATGAGCGAATCGCATAAAAATTAAAATTTTTATTTTCAAAATTAATGACAAATTAATAAATCATATTAATTTCATAATTTTAGGGCGAAAAATCGAAAATTTATTAATTTATTGATTTCCGATTAACATGAATTCAAGTCTAGGTCATAAAAATTTAAAATTTAACATAAATTTACAATTTTTATGGTGGTTTTTAATCATAGGTATCTAATTAAATTATAATTAATTATGAAAATCAAATTAATTCTAAATTATTCCAATTTTCAACAAATTAATCATAATTACAAATTAGATTGCATAATTAACAAGGCTAGGCATTCAAACTTGTTAAACATATACAGTAGGTCAATAAAAAATTCAAGATTTATCAACAAGAATCGCAAATATTTAATTTAACATCTTAAATTTACGAAATTTTGCATTCGAAAAACTAAAACCTCCGAAAAGTCATAGTTAGGCTTCAAATTTGAGAATTCTGGGTTCGGCCGAAAAATACTGTTTTGTCAAAATTTTAGAATGCCTTTTACATGCGGAATTGACACAAAAATCACTCGATTTGGATGAGTAACGAAGAAACTGCCGAAAAACTGCGTACGTATAATTAAATAAACGCAATTTGCAATTAATTAACAATTATGAAAATTAATCACCCCTTTTAATTCTTGCAAATTTGTAATATTTAACCATGTTTATGAAATTTAGATTATGAAAATAATAAGAGGCTCGTGATACCACTGTTAGGTTATGATACATATGACAATTCATAAATCATGCGGAAAAACCATAAAGCCAGGAAAACATATTATTTACACATAATCATTTAGCATAGAATAGATGCATACATGTTGTAGCGCGTCTTCCCTAGCTGCGCCCGAACCGAACAAGAACAAGTCTTTAGGACTCCAAATCTCGTCCCTCCGTAGATAGTCCACAGTACGTCCGGGTCCGCCTAAAGTTAGACCAACTAGAATCGCCCTTAAGGTGCTTAGGAATTTCGGCTAGTGTTTGCAAGTGTATGGCTGATTTTTATTTCAAAAACTTACCCTTTGAATACTTCAATCGTACCTGCAAATAATGACCCTAGGCCCTTATTTATAGAGGTATGGAAAAGAAACTGGAATCCTATTAGGATACTAATTAGTTAAACTAGAATCCTAGTAGGACTCTAACTAATTAATTTTATCCTTTTAGGATTAGGAATTTAATCATCAAACAAATCCTATACAATTTAGGTTTCGTATGTGAACACAAACTCTACACGAGCATGACCCACGAGCGTGCAGGCCATGCCCGCGCACAGCCCACACGGCCGCTCGGCCCATGCGAGCCGCAAGTCCATGCGAGCAGCAGCACAGCTCGCAGCCCATTGCTGCGCGTGCTGCGCGCGCTGCCATGGCGTGCTGGGCCTGGCCTCGCGCTGGGCCTGGCGTGGCCTTGGCTGTTCGTGTGGCGCGCTTGGCTTGCTGGGCGATGGCCTGGCTTCGTGCTGGGCCCTCGTCCGGCAGGCCTCGTCCGATGCTTATTCGTACGATACGCTTCCGATTAAATTCCCGGTTCCGGAATTCATTTCCGATACGAACAATATTTAATATTTCCGATTTCGGAATTAATTTCCGTTTCGAACAAATATTTAATATTTCCGTTTCCGGAATTATTTTCCGATTCCGATAATATTTCCGATTCTGACAATATTTCCGTTTCCGGCAATATTTCCGATTCCGGCAATATTTCCATTTCCGATAATATTTTCCGATACGTACCATGTTTCCGTTTCCGGCAACATCTACGATTTGGATAATATTTGTATTTCCGATACGATCCATATTTCCGTTTCCGGCAATATCATCGTTTCCGGAGTATTCATTTCTTGCTTGTGACGATCTCAGCTCCCACTGAAACCAAGATCCGTCGATTCCGAATATCCATAGATAGAGTATTTAATGTCATTAAATACTTGATCCGTTTACGTACTATTTGTGTGACCCTACGGGTTCAGTCAAGAGTAAGCTGTGGATTAATATAATTAATTCCACTTGAACTGAAGCGGCCTCTAGCTAGGCATTCAGCTCACTTGATCTCACTGAATTATTAACTTGTTAATTAATACTGAACCGCACTTATTAGACTTAACATAGAATGCATACTTGGACCAAGGGCATTATTTCCTTCACAACCCTCATAAAAGCATTGTAGATATCACTTTTCGTTTGACCTACAGCACGGTCATATTCACGAATTAACTCATCATCACTATCAAACACACCTACTCTCATTGTCTCGCGCCAAGTGCGTTCTCGCTCAATTCTATCGTTGTCAGATTCCTGATTCATCACATTTTCATCATCGCTCGGAACGATAGGGTTGGAGTGGCTCCCTACTCTATTTTCTTCTATGCCAGACATGGTTAGTGATCTATGACAGTTAAACATAGTCCTTATGTTAGTAATTAGTACTCTCGGCTTACCGTACAATCCCATAATACAATAAGTAAGAACAATGGCAATCATAAAGCATGAGAAAGACATAGACATTTAACAAGTAGAGAAAATACAATCATGTTGAACTAACTATTTAATGCAGACATAATGTTTCTATTCTATATGCCCTTTCCTATATTACCCATCTCTCATAATAAATCATAATAGGTCAAACATTGAAGAATTTAAAGAATAAAACAAGGACGATTAGTAAGAAATAATTTTATTAAACGAATAAATAGAATAAAGAATTTTTATATATATATATATATATATATATATATATATATATATATATATATATATATATATATATATATTTCGAATATATTTAATTAAATTCGAAAAGAAAAAGAACGTACTTAATTCAAATAAACGAAAAGTTTCAAATAAATAAGTTAATTTCGAACTTAAATAAGAAATATTAATATGCTTTCAAACAAAATAAAATGAATTTGGTCCCCCCAAAAAAAGTACGCATTTTTTTAATGATATAATAAGTAAGAGCTCAATTCTAGGAAATTCGTTTTAGGAAACTAGCTAGTTTAGGGCTAAAATTTATTGAAGTAAAACCATAAGATTCTAGATACCACTTTGTAACACCCCAACAATTCTCTCTTTTCTAAAATTACTTTTTAACATAAAACGTAGAGAATTATCAAGGCATTATCGCCCGTGTGAAAACGTAACGGCTTATTCAGAATTTTGCAGCGGAAAACATAAAACTAACTTTTGGGTTTATAAATAATCGATTACATATTAAATCCAAAAACCAATCAACGAAAATAAGGAAATATAAATAGTACGACAAGTTTCAAGTCCAAATTAACAAACCAAGTCACTCAGCAAACAAAACTAAATACAAGCTCCTTAATCCTAATCCCAATGATGCATCATCTTCAAATCTGTAGATGGCAACGCTTATTGATCCTTAGAGACTGCTCACCAAAATGGGTCATCACAAGATCAATAAGGCATAGCCATGATCAACACACACAAACAAAGCACGTAATCAGCAAAGCTGAGTACTACATACTAATTCAATAATAATCCTAACATGATTCTATTAAACGATCAATCCTAACATGATTCTAATAAAACATAAATAAGGGCAGGCAAAACATATTAATTTGAAAATCACACGTGACTAGACTAGGCTAGACTGGACTAGAACTTTTATAACAATAATATTATTTTAATTGAAATAGACAATGGACCGAGTTTTCTAGCTAGAAGCTTCACTAAGGAAGACGAGGTACGGGCGCGACTTTGTAACCTCAGTGACCTGCGATATCGAGGAACTTTTGAATAAAAATAGGACACGGTGATCAATCCGGTCCCAGAAAAGGCCATGGGCTACCACCATGAACCCCAACTCCTGTTTGTCCGTCACTTTAGATGTGCACAGTCTAAAGCTATTGCTACTCAGTTTCACTTTACATGATTTACAAATTGAAACTCTGTTATGACTTAACAATCACATAAGGCATACAATCCACATTTGTTCACAACTGTTTTTATCAATCATCACAAACCTCCCTTTTTCTTTTGTATTGCAATTTCTGGCACCGCCGAGAAACGAAAGAAGCCTTCATTGCTGCTCCTCCAGTAGATATTGATGGTATTCGTGAACCTGTTTCCGGATCTCTAGTTTACGGAAATAATATTATTTCGGGTGCCATTATTCCTATTATTTACCAATCCTATTTTTTCTGCCTTTTCATTGGGACATTTTTTTTGTTGAACCATTTGCATTTTCTGTTTGCTGAAATTCGCGCAGGGACATCCACCTTGAATTTTAAGGAAAGGGTTCGAAAACATATTTATTCTGATTCAGAAGGAGAAATGCACTGGAGTACTGATGTGTACCATGCACTTACAGTTCTAGACAAAGGACATGCTCTTTTTTCCATTAATTTCCTTTCAGGATCAGTCGTGGTCTTATTAAGTAAGTGATCACAAAGGCATCAATCAAGACTCATTCCAATTAATCCAACCTTTCCTTTAACAATGACCAACCCCTGAATATGGGTATAAGGTTTCAACTTACTCAACAAGGTCCTCGGCCCTCATAAAGTAGTGAAAAGCTAAAAGGAAACAACGCTCAATCGATCTAAACCAATATACATAAAATAATCCTGTGTTCCCAACCAACATGTTTGCATCAATCATCCATACTAACATGTTATAATTCTCATGACGAAATATATGTTCAACATGTTCATCCAACAATATTAAACATGAAATTCCAACATAACCAAGTTCATCAACAAATTTCAACATGGTTTCAACAAATAACACACATTCCAAGCACACACGTATGTACGTACCTTGTGTAAACAAAATGCGAGACCACTTTAATAATTCAAAAGTCGCCTACGGAGAATTCTCCACCTAACAACAACCAATATAGACTCATATCAATTCATATTGAATTTTTAGCAACATTAGGGAGCTTCAAACCTCTCCTAAACATAATTAGAACATTTCCCAATATCGAAACTTGAATATTTGGTTTCCTAGCATCATAATTATTATATTAATTATTGAAATTCGTTGAGAACTCTTCAAAGCATCATACTTTAAATTTCCAGCAATATAACTACTTTCAAACTGCTCCAAAACATAATTAACATGTTTGAAATCACAAAAATAATAACTTTATTAACTTATAATCATCCTACCATGGTTTCAAAACTATAAAAACCTTAAAAATCCATGCTTTAATAATTAAAACCCCTATTTTAATCAAAATATATAATCTGAAAATTAGTAATTCAATTATGCAATATTAAAATCTGAAATTCATAAATAAATCACAAAAATCATAAATTTAATTCAATCAAAACATAAATTAAATTAATAATATAATTAAAACATTTAATTTAATTAGCTTAGGGTTTAAGAAATAACCCAATGAAGAAGAAAACAAGAGGCTGCCGGTGGACAGGGTGGCACGACGGCGAGTAGGGGGGGCGCCGCAACTGGCGGCGAAGGTGGTGTTGCGCGGGCGGCGAGGAGGCTCGCGAAGAGCTGTTGTGGTTGCTGTGAGAAACCAAAGCATGTGAGGAAGAGAGAGGCAAGAAAACCAAAAGAGAAGAACGAAGAACGAAAAGAGAGGAGGAGTTACCGTGCAACGGCGACGGCGAGACGACGGAGAAGCGGCGGCTGTGCTGGTGGAGAGCACAGTGGTCTCGCTGCGCGAAAACAGAACCAACCAAGTGGAGAAGGGTAAGAAACAAAGCAGGGGATGGAGGAGTTACCGGCGGCGGAAGTTGCTGAGAGGGGCAGCGGTGGTCGCCGGCGAGGGTACAGGTGGTGGCGGCTGAACAGCGTTTGAGAGTTCACTTGGAGGGGAAGTAAGGTTTGGGGGTTTTGGTTTTACGTGGGATGAAGGAGAGGAGTGGATTTGATTCACGTGAATTGAAACATGGGTAGGAAATTTTGGGTTTATTTTTTTGGGCTTTTATAATTTGGGCTAGAACTAGGATTGAGTTTGTTTGAACCCAAAATGGTTAGGATTGCTTTTCCGGATTCAATTGAACGTGTTTTCATAATTCGAATTCCTTTCAACGTAAAATTCTAAAATTATTTTTGATTTCATAAACCGTTGAAATATTTAAAACGTAATAAAATAAATACACATTAATTATATATTTATTTCTAAAATTCATAAATTCTATTTAAATATAATTAACTATATTTTAAAATTTATTAATAGAATGTATAAAATTATGGGGGATTACACTAACGGTTGTAAGTGCATAGCGGAAGGTGGAGTAATGAAGGTTGTGAAAGATGCTCTTGTGTTGATGAAGGGTGCCAAAGTGGGTAGCTTGTACTCATTGCAAGGATCCACCATGGTAGGCTCGGCAAATGTTTCCACGGGTACTATGAGTGATAGTGAAACCAAGTTATGGCATTTGAGACTTGGCCATATGGGGGAGCATGGTATGTCGGAGCTTAGCAAGCAAGGTTGTTTTGGAAGCTTGAAGATTGGAAGCCTTGGCTTTTGTGAGCATTGTGTGTTTGGTAAACACAAGAGGGTTAGCTTCAAACCCGCGGTACACAACACCAAAGGGATACTTGAATACATCCATTC
Source organism: Spinacia oleracea (assembly GCF_020520425.1). NCBI lineage: Eukaryota > Viridiplantae > Streptophyta > Magnoliopsida > Caryophyllales > Amaranthaceae > Spinacia > Spinacia oleracea. The sequence goes on from NC_079490.1 coordinate 76,448,219, forward strand.
GGATTTGTGGGGTCCCTATAGAGTTCCTTCGATTGGTGGTTGTAATTATTTGCTCACTATAATTGATGATTTCTTTAGGAAGGTTTGGGTATTATTTATAAATCATAAAGATGATGTCTTTGATGTGTTCCATGATTGGAAGACCATGATTGAAAAGAAGACCGAGAAAAAGATCAAAACCTTGATAACCGATAATGGTCTAGAGTTTGTAGAGAATAAGTTCTTGAAGTATTGTCTCAAGCATGGCATTGTGCGGCATCGAACTTGTGCGAGTAGACCTCAACAAAATGGGGTTGCGGAGCGGATGAATAGAACTCTCTTAGAGAGGGCTAGATGTATGCTCTCACAAGCAAATTTGGGGAAATCTTTTTGGGCGGAAGCCGTGGCAACGGCTTGTTACTTGGTGAATCGCTCTCCTCACTCGGCTCTTGACTTCAAGTCACCTCTTGAGGTATGGTACGGAAAACCCGTTGATTATTTTAGTTTGAGAGTATTTGGTTGTCCGGCTTATATTCATGTTAGTGATGGTAAACTTGAACCTAGAGATAAAAAATGTATTTTTGTTGGCTATGGTTTAGGAGTTAAAGGTTATAGAGTATGGTGTAACCAATCTAGAAGAGTCATAACTTCTAGAGATATTATTTTTGATGAAAATTGTATGATCACTCCGGGAAAGGAGCTTTCTATTTGCAATGATGTAGGTTCACACCATGATACCGAGGAGGAGGTGGAGCTAGATGAGCATTCACATGAAGATGGTCCCTCATCAAGGAGACCTCGTGAAGCGACACCACAAGCTCAAAAGAAATCTATTGCCGAAGAAAGAGCAAAGAGAACAATCAAGCCTCCAAGTAGATACATTGAAGAGTGTGATTATGTCCAATATGCTCTCTCCGTTGCAAGTCAAGTGGAGACCGATAATGATGATCCTTGTTCATTCAAGGAAGCAATGTCTCTAAATGATGTCGGCAAGTGGTTGATGGCCATGGAGCAAGAAATGGAGTCCTTGCACAAGATCAATACTTGGAGCTTATGCATTGCACGGAAAGGCAAAAGAATTGTTGGGTGCAAGTGGGTGTACAAGAAGAAGGAAGGTACACCGGAATCGGGCGGTCCCGTCTACAAGGCAAGAGTTGTTGCAAGAGGTTTCACACAAATTGAAGGCGTTGACTTTCATGAACTATTTTCTCCGGTTGTGAAACACTCGTCCATAAGGGTGTTGCTTGCCTTGGTAGCTATGGAAGAATTGGAGTTACACCAACTTGATGTGAAGACCGCATTCCTCCATGGGGATTTGGCCGGAGGCGGAGATCTACATGAAGCAACCGGAAGGTTTTGAGGAGAAAGGGAAGGAAAATCATGTGTGTCATCTTTTAAAGTCCTTGTATGGATTGAAGCAATCTCCAAGGCAATGGTATAAACGATTTGATTCGTTCATGTTGGCACATTATTTCACAAGGAGCTCTTATGATAGTTGTGTCTATTACAAAGAACTTGTGAGTGGTTCCTTCATCTACTTGCTCTTATATGTAGATGATATGTTGGTGGCTTGCAAGAATATTGTAATACCTCGTATTTTTATAATATTTATAAATATATTTTATTATATTTATAAAGCATTTTACGATTTATTAACATTGGAATAATATTTAAATGTATTTATTTAATGTATTTTAATTAATTAGAATATTTATTATTTTAATTAATTACGAAACGAATTTAATTCTTGAGTCGGGAAATTAAATGAGTTGCAAATGATTTTATGTGCTTCGGGTTTTAAATAAAAAGTCCAATTCGTTTTATTAAACGAGCCCAATCAAAAGAGTTTAAATTAAATCCTAAGCTAGCCCAATCATTAGTTTCCTAAGCCCAACTCAAATCTCCTAAGCCTAGCCCATCAAGGGATTAGGGAGCCTATAAATAGGACTCCCCCATCATTAAATGAGCCCCTAAAATTCATAAACCCTCTTTTGTTTTTCTTGCCCCTCACTCCATCTCTCCTCTCCTCTCTTTGCTCGGCACCGCACGCCTCACAGCAGTGCTCGTGCCCTCGCGTGCTCGGCCTCACGCCCGCACGCTGCCTTGTGCCTTCGAGTGTGTCGCGCCCCGCGCTGCACTCCCTCTCGCCCTCGCTCGCTCCCTCTTCGCGCGCGCCCAGCGCCCCCACCCCCTTCCTCTCCTTGCTGCGTTGTTGTTGTGTTGTGTGGCTGTCGCTGCTTCCCTCACTCGCCCAACCTAACACCCACACTTGCTCGCTCTCTCTCTTCGTCCGCGCGCCTAGTGCCCTGCTGCCTTGTCCCGCGCGCCAGCCGTGCTCGTCGCCCCTCTCTCCCGCGCGCGCACACACGGACGTGTGTGTGTGTGTGTGTGTGTGTGTGTGTGTGTGTGTGTGTTCGTATTCGATTTCTTTTTCGCCCAATCACATTAATTCGTGGTTGTTCCGTGCTATAGGCCGGATTGGTATAAGTCTCTTCTTCCTTACCTATTCTATTTAAATTCCGTATTTTAAATTATTATATTAATATTGTTTTGAGTAATTAAAATGCTGGGAACCGGTTATGAATATCGTGGTTTGAGGATTTGTGTGTTGTGATTCATTAGGTTTGTTTTAATTATTAAAGGATGAATTTTCAGATTTGTTTATTTAATAAAGCATGGATTTTTATGATATTAAACTAGTGTTATTGGGATTTTCAAGTTGGGGATTTAACCTAGACCTAATGAGTCAATTAATTAGCATAATTAGGTGATGATTTTAATTATGATAATCAATTATATTTTCAGATTTGAATAAAGGTTTAAAGTGTTGATTTTTATTGATTTTAAATGCGGAAAAAGTATGTTTTTGTACTAGGGATTGATTTTGCAAATTGAGACGACTTTATTATTGAAAAACGATTGAATTCTAAAGTCTAAAGGAAGTTTTAATTTTTATAAAGTTGCTGGAAATTTAATGAACATGGAAATAATTTAAGTTTCATTATTTTAATGATAGGAGGTGATTTCTAGTTGAGTGCTCGTTTTTGCAAAGTGGCCCCTACGCTTAGGTATTCAAGGTACGTACAAGTCTAGGGCGACCACACCTTTTTGTCAATGACATTACATGATTGTTGATGATGTGAATTACATTATGTGGAATCATGTTTATTTTGATGAACGAGCATGTGATTTGTGATGTTGGATTCGTTGGATTAATTGTTGAACAAGCATGTTGAAATTATTATGAGTATGGATTTCATTGTCAATCATGTTGTTCAATATTCATGCATGTATGGTTCAATTCACATGCAAGGGATGGATTATTTATTTGTATGCTATCGTACGGGATGTCTAGCATACTTTGAGCCATTTATCTGTACCTCGTCGTACTATTTATTTTACCACATGTGAAGGGTTAGCTCACGTAAGCCACCGCACATGTAGGGTTCAGTTGGGAATATTATGTATGAAATGAATTAGGATTTGTCGTGCAAGGGCACAACCCTCATGTTAATATGCATGATGTGGAGTCTCACTTTGGTGAGGAGGAAGATGGTAGTAATATCACAAGTGTCTTGCTTGGTTGATCACAAGTCTTAAAGCATTAAAATAAGATTGTTTTGGTTGTCGTTTATTAATTGTATGTGTGTACGTTGTCGAGTCTTGAGTTCGCCTTTAATAAAATATTAAGAAACGTAAAGTGCAACCGGAACAAGCTTCTAAACTCTTGGAACGTATATACCTTGAGTATGAACAATGGGGGGAGTCTTGCCGGAAAGCTCGTACTCCTACTAATGATACAAGACGTTGTTTCATTTATATTATGCGCAGGAATTCCGTCGGTATGGCCCGACACTCGGTATGGCCCGATTTTATTATTTATATATTTGGTGTATGGTGGGCTCCCATCACCTTTTCCCTTTGTGGATTATTCTTTTGGCCCGTTCGAAGCTTATTCTAATTAAATTATGAGTCAAGAGTCGAGTCAAGTGTCGAGTCTTGTATTCATGATTGGCTGTTAATCATTATATGGCTATTGCATGTTGATTAGTACTTAGTGAGTGATGCATGTTTTAGTTTCTTTCACTCTATGCTTGTAAGTACTCAGCTTTTGCTGACTACGTGCTTTGTGTTTTTCTGGTCATGGCCTTTGCCTTAATGACCCTATGATGATCCATCATTTGCACTTGCATTGTTGGGGAGTAGAATAATATAGCAGGTTGGTAGATCAAGTACGATAGAAATCATGTGGCTTGGGATGATTGAGAGAGTTGCATGTTTTCGTTATTTGAAACTATTTTATTTAATATTTTAATTATGTTTGAAATGTTTGAATTATTTATATTTTGGGTTTTGGGCCATTATGGTTCCAAATTGTAGGAGGCCTCGATATTTCATTTATTATGTTTTTAAAGGTTAGTTGACATTTATTTCCGCTGCGTAATTCTGGTAATAGCCTTAGCCGTTATCACGGTGGCGGTAATACTTTTGTAATTCCTTTATTTTAAGTTGGAAAATGGTTTTATAAAAGTAAGGAATTATTAGGGTGTTACAAATTGGTATTTGCAGAGCTCTAGTTTGAGAGCTGCTTTGCATTACTTAAAAGTGCAAAGTGGTAAATCCTTAAACTACGATTGCGGAACTTTAGGATTTTCGAAAATTATTTTCCTAAAGTCAAAATGTATTATTTTGAGTACCGAATATTTTAAAGGTCAAATATCAATTATTTTGGGTCATTTGAAATAAGTTGAAAAGTTTGGATTATTATTTAATTTAATTAATTTTTCCGAATTTTTTTTTATTCGAAAATTTCGAATTAAATTCGAATTTATTTTATTAATTTCGGAAATTATTTTATTTAATTATCCGAATGATTTTAATTATTTATTTATCTATTCATTTTATTCAAATATTTTTTTTTCGAATTTATATTTTAATTTTTTTTTCAGAGTTCTTTTTATTTTTAATTATCCGAAAGTTATTCATTTATTTATTGAATTAATCGATAATTTTTATTAATTTTCGATTTTAATTTAAATAATTTCAACTAAGTTAGGAGTTATTTCTTAATTAATTTCGAAAATTAATATTATTTTCAAGTGAGAAATGGGTAGATTAAGAAAGGGCATATTAGTTTAAGTATGCATTTTATGTGATTATGTGGATTATTAATTGCCATGTATATGTTCTAACCATGTTTTATCTTGCTTTATGTGATTAATTGCATCATATTTCATGTTGAGCATATATTTGTGCATTGAAATTGCATGGCTCCACGAACTATTTATTGTATCCTTTTTGGGGTTGGAATTTCTATGGAAACGCGTTAGTAAGACTTTTGAGTTGTGAATTTTCAGGAATTAAGGATGCTACCTTCTAAGTTCACCAGTTTAGGATACTTAGAGAAGATGGATAATGAGACTCCTCGCACGTATGTTCAAAAGATCGTGTTTGCTTGTGACTATTTGGCTTCGACCAAGAATATGCCCCACCTTAGGCACAAAGATATGATGGCTAGTATGATTATACATTGTTTACCCCATAAGAACCCCTACATAGACCTCAAGAATCGGTTTAGTGACATGCATTATAGTGATGGTACCCCTAATAGGTACAAATATGGGACTAGTGATGGTAGGTGGAAGTATGATGCTGAGGTTCTTGCTACTATCCTAGAGGTTGCGGAAATTAGCTATGAGGATGGAAAGTATTCTGCGGGTCTAGGTATGGGCTATGGAGGAATATAAAGTGATGGTGAGGATGATATGATCCATGATGAGCAAGCTAGTGATGTTGAGGAGGATAGTGATGATGATGTGGTAGAGATTGAGAATCCTAACCCTATAGTTCATGAACCAACCATTGAGATATCCAGTGGATCTGAAGATGAGCTTGAAGAGAATAATGTGGTTGATAGTGAGCCACAACAAAATAATGAGGCTATGGATGAAGACTCGGATCCGGAAGAAGACTTGGATGATCCTAATGATCAAGACTTTACTCCAGAGCAATACAAGGAAAGAAATGATCGTCGTGATGACGTTAGTCTCTAGAGAAATGTAATCCTTAGTTTATATTATTTTTTTTCTTTTCGTTGAAGTAATAAAGTGGCAAAACTACTATTTATGGTTATAGTTATTATAGTTGGAGAATAAATGTTATGGCATTAGTGGATGTAAGACTTTTTCATTGGAGTTTTAATAAAAGAATAGAATTTCCTTTTTTTTTCCGTTATCCTTTAAGTTTAATTTTCGATTCTAAGTCGTGTGGGTATCGCAAATGGATTATTTGTTATTTCTTCAATGAAATTTTATGTGCAAGGTGGTTTAGTAGCAACCATCTAAATTTACTTGCATCGGATAGTGGGGTGAGAAGGCCCGAAAGTGGCGCCAACTCTTCCCCCTAGGTGGCGCCTAAGTGTGTTCTTGTTGTGAGTAGGTTCGTTGTAGAACCAGTACCTTAGTAATGTCGTGTCCAACCAATATTGAAGTTAGCCTTTTTATTTATTCAGGAGAAGGGATATGGCTAACCAAGAGATTTCTGAAGTGGTTAGACAACTAGCTGAGGTAGTTCGAGACCTAGCTCAAACCAGAGCCAACCCAGTGCATATAGCGGAGAGATTGAACCAAGTATGTTGAGGCTGGGGAAATGTTTAAGAAAATAGCTCAAAGCAAGCCTCCACTCTATAGCGGAGAGATTGAACCAAGTATGTTGGAGAACCGGTTGAGAGAGTTTGATAAACTCATTGCAGCTGTGAATTGCCCCGAAAACCATAGGGTGAATAGTGATGTGTACTACCTGAGAGGTGAAGCTGATTTGTGGTGGCAACGATGTGAAAATACCCTTAGAGCCACACTTAACTTTGGATGGGAAGCATTCAAAACTGCACTAAGGAACAAGTTTTACCCACCCTACCTAAAGAAGCAAAAGGCGCAGGAGTTCATTGAACTCAAAATGGGAAGTCTGTCTGTGACGGAATACTATTCTAAGTTTATAGAGCTGTCTAGTTTTGCACCCAAAGTGGTGGCAACGGAAGAGCTCAGGGCTCAAAGATTCGAGAATGGTTTGACCATGGACTTACAGCTGTAGTTGTCTGGAGAGACCTTTACCTCATTAGACACCCTGTACGGAAAAGCTGCTCACCTGTATGGGTTACAGCAAAGGAAGAATGGTAGTGCTGAAAAGAGAAAGGATGGTGGAAACTCAAATCAAGGAAATAACCATCAGAATCAGGGGAAATTTAAGAAGCACAAAGGAAATGGGAATTTCCAGTTTAGGGCTAACAATGGTGGTAATCGCAACAACCAAGGTGGTGGAAATCAGCCTGGAAGGAATGGAGTACGGACCTACAAATGTAGGTGCTGTAACATGAATCACCCTGGAAAAGATTGTGATGGGAACTTGGTGACTTGTAGATTCTGTCAGAAGTTAGGCCATAGGGAGTATGAATGCTATTCTAAGAATGGAAAGCCAAACCAAGGTAACCACCAAGGCAATAACCGGAATAATCAGAACCGGAACGGGGGAAATGGAGGTGGAAATCAAAGGAACTACCAAAGTGGTAACAATGGCAATAGCAATGGCAATCACCAGAACCATGGAAAGCCTGGAGGGAACCAACAGCAAAATGGGAATCGAAACAACAATGGGAACACTAATGGAGGTGGCTATAACAAGGGAGTTGCCCAAGGAAAGTTGAATGTGATATCTAGGCAAGAAGCGGAGACTTCCTCTGACGTCATAGCGGGTACTTTTTCTATTAATTCCGTTTCAGTTAAAGTTCTATTTGATTCAGGTGCGACTTATTCTTTTATATCAGTAGATGCTTTGGGGAAATTAGGGTTGAAAGAGCCTGAATCGATTGAAGTACCTATAGTCATACCTACTGGTAGTATAGTGAAGTGTACCAAAATCCATAGAGATGTGCCTATGACCATAGCCAAGATCGTATTCTTATCTAACCTAAAGGGATGGATTGGTTGGCCAAGTTCAAAGCTAAAATAGATTGTGAGAAGCAGAAGGTTCACTTGAGGTCTAGCCTAGGCAAAGTGGTGTCATATCGTCGTTTTGGTAAACCTAAGAACATAGGAATCATCACGGCAATGGAACTCGTGGAGCTAGTCAGTAAAGGGAACCCAGCTTTCTTATGTAATGTAAGGAACTTAGAGCATGTGATCAAGGATCAGCCTGAGAATATCGCAGTAGTCAATGAAGTATTTCCAGAAGAGATCCCGGGAATGCCTCCCAATCGACCTATTGACTTCACCATAGATTTAGTGCCTGGAACCGCCCCTATTTCAAAAGCACCTTATCGAATGGCTCCAGCAGAATTGAATGAATTAAAAAGCCAACTAGAGGATCTGTTGGAGAAAGGTTATATTAGGCCAAGTGCATCGCCTTGGGGAGCACCAGTGTTGTTTGTGAAGAAAAAGGATGGCAGTATGAGGCTCTGTATAGACTACAGGGAGCTCAATAAGGTCACAATCAAGAACAAATATCCATTACCTAGGATAGAAGACCTATTTGACCAACTAAAAGGAGCAGGAATCTTTTCAAAGATCGATTTGCGTTCGGGTTATCATCAATTGAGAATCGCTGACCATGACATACCAAAGACCGCATTCAGAACTAGATACGGACATTATGAGTTCACTGTTATGCCTTTTGGGTTAACCAATGCCCCTGCAATATTTATGGACTTAATGAACCGTGTATTCCATGCCTATTTGGACAAGTTTGTAGTGGTTTTCATAGATGACATCCTAGTGTATTCAAAGAGTGAAGAAGATCACGCGGAACACTTGAGATCGGTGTTGAGTACCTTGAGAGATAACCAGTTGTATGCCAAATTCTCAAAGTGTGAGTTTTGGTTAGAAAGAGTTGCATTTTTGGGACATTTTGTGTCAAAAGAAGGAGTGGCAGTCGACCCTGCTAAGATCAAAGCTGTTAGTGAATGGCCTACGCCCAAGAGTGTGACTGACATTCGTAGTTTTCTGGGATTAGCTGGCTACTATAGACGATTTGTTCAAGACTTCTCTAGGATAGCCAAGCCAATGAGTACCTTGATGAAGAAGGAAACCAAGTTTGAATGGAGTGACCAGTGTGAGGAAGCATTCCAAGCCTTAAAGACGCGATTGACAACCGCGCCAGTGTTAACCTTACCAGATGAGAGTGGTGAAGGAAATAATGCCCTTGGTCCAAGTATGCATTCTATGTTAAGTCTAATAAATGCGGTTCAGTATTAATTAACAAGTTAATAATTCAGTGAGATCAAGTGAGCTGAATGCCTAGCTAGAGGCCGCTTCAGTTCAAGTGGAATTAATGATATTAATCCACAGCTTACTCTTGACTGAACCCGTAGGGTCACACAAATAGTACGTAAACGGATCAAGTATTTAATGGCATTAGATACTCCATCTATGGATATTCGGAATCGACGGATCTTGGTTTCAGTGGGAGCTGAGATCGTCACAGGCAAGAAATGAATACTCCGGAAACGATGATATTGCCGGAAACGGAAATATGGATCGTATCGGAAATATAAATATTATCCAAGTCGTAGATGTTGCCGGAAACGGAAACATGGTACGTATCGGAAAATATTATCGGAAATGGATATATTGCCAGAATCGGAAATATTGCCGGAAACGGAAATATTGTCAGAATTGGAAATATTATCGGAATCGGAAAATAATTCCGGAAACGGAAATATTAAATATTTGTTCGAAACGGAAATTAATTCCGGAATCGGAAATATTAAATATTGTTCGTATCGGAAATGAATTCCGGAATCGGGAATTTAATCGGAAGCGTATCGTACGAATTAGCATCGGACGAGGCCCGCTAGACGAAGGCCCAGCATGAAGCCAGGCCGTCGCCCAGCGAGCCAACGCACACCAGCGCACGCCAAAGCCTCGACCAGGCCCAGCGCAAGGCCAGGCCCAGCCAAGGCCTTGGGCGCGCGCGCGGAGCACAGCAGTGGGCCGAGCGCTGTGCGCCTAGCGTGGGCCGCAAGGCTTGCGCGGGTGTACGGTGCTCGTGCATTACTTGTGCGGGAATCCTGAAGCAATCAGGATTCAAAGTGTGATTAAATCCTAAAAGTATTAGATAATGATTATTTAATTAGAGTCCTAGTAGGGTTATAATTAAATAAATTAGTATCCTAATAGGATTCCAAAACCCTTTCCATAACTCTATAAATAAGTGCCTAGGGTCACATATTTTCAGAGATTATTCAAGTATTCAAAGTGAGTTTTTGAGAGAAAATTCAGACACATTTCTTGACTATAAGTGCCGAAATTCTTTAGTACCTTAAGGGCGATTCTAGTTGGTCAATCTTAAGGCGGATCCGGACGTGCTGTGGACTATCTACGGAGGGACGACACTTGGAGTCCTAAAGACTTGTTCTTGTTCGGTTCGGGCGCAGCTAGGGAAGGCACGCAACAAAGAGTATGCATCTAAATTATGCTATATGATTATGTGTAAATAATATGTATTCCTGGCTAAATGGTTTTTCCGCATGATTTATGAATTGTCATATGTATCATAACCTTACAGTGGTATCACGAGCCTCTTATTATTTTCATAATCTAAATTGCATGAACATGGTTAAATATTACAAATTTGCAAGAATTAAAAGGGGTGATTAATTTTTGTAATTGTTAATTAATTGCAAATTGCGTTTATTTAATTATACGTACGCAGTTTTTCGGCAGTTTCTTCGTTACTCATCCAAATCGAGTGATTTTTGTGTCAATTCCGCATGTAAAAGGCATTCTAAAATTTTGACTATGACTTTTCGAAGGTTTTAGTTTTTCGAATGCAAAATTTCGTAAATTTAAAATGTTAAATTAAATATTTGCGATTCTTGTTGATAAATCTTGAATTTTTGATTGACCTACTGTATATGTTTAACAAGTTTGAATGCCTAGCCTTGTTAATTATGCAATCTAATTTGTAATTATGATTAATTTGTTGAAAATTAGAATAATTTAGAATTAATTTGATTTTCATAATTAATTATAATTTAATTAGAAACCTATGATTAAAAACCACCATAAAAATTGTAAATTTATGATAAATTTTAAATTTTTATGACCTAGGCTTGAATCCATGATAATCGGAAATCAATTGAATAATAAATTTTCGATTTTTTCGCCCTAAAATTATGAAATTAATATTATTTATTAATTTGTCATTAATTTTAAATATAAATTTTAAATTTTTATGCGATTCGTTCATATAACTTGCACGCACAAAGCAATGGACGCTTCGTGTTACCCTTAAGGGGTGTTGTATAGTGCGGGCATGCGACGACGAGCAAGGGAGCTCGTCGCCCGTGCGGCACGAATGCAATGAGCAGGGGCATGGTGCACGAGCACAAGGCAGCAGCCCTGCCTTGTGTCGTGGGGCACGAGCTATGGATGAATGGGCATGGGCGAAGGCAAGGCATGGCAGTCGCGTGTGGGCAGCAAGCGAGCTGCGCCACAACGCGCACTGCCTCGCGCAAGCGCGCGCAGCCTCGCGCGCAGCGAGCGCAAGCTCGCGTGCCACGAGCGCTGCGCCCAGCGTTGATCGCGCAATTGCTCGCGCACAGCGAGCGATGGCTCGCGTGCATCAAGCGCTGGAGCGCGCGCAGCAAGCGCTGGCGAGCGCGCACAGCGAGCGATGGCTCGCGTGCATCGAGCGCTGGCGCGCGCGCAGCGAGCACCACTTGTGCGATAGCTTGCGATGGAAGATGCAGCAGCTATGCGACGAGCGCATGGGCTGCGCGCACATGGCCAGCGATGGCTGTGTGCGTGTGGCCCATGGGCGTGCGATGCGTAGGGTGTTTGCGTTGCGATTAGATCGTTTTGAATGTTTAATTTGAAATTTTTCAGTTTACGTAGTTTTAATTAATTTTAAAATTAATAATTTAAATTATTTTCTTGGATTTTAATTTTGAATATTGTAATTATAATAAATTCTATTTATTCTAATTATTTTACTAAAATTAAAATCATGAATAAATTTAAATACGACTGAAATTAAATTAAACTTTTTGGATTCAATTATAAATTCATATGAGCTTTAAATTTTAATTAAATTTGTATGTTTCCGGTTAGACTAGAAATACATTTTTATGTTTAAAATTAGTAAAGCATATAAATTTATTGGTTTAAGTGGGAGCTCTTTTAGTCATAAACTCTTGATTAGGTCTACAAATCCTTAAGGTTAAAACAACTTGATTAGAATTAATAAGGACTGAATAATTGGTAGATTATTGGTGCCCTTGATTAATTGCTGCAAATGTTTACGTGATGCATAATGTGTTTTACTAACCAGCTATGTGGGCCATTCATGATAATGAATGGGTGAATGGTATATATTGTATATGTACTGTTTTGCAGGTTATGAAGTGACTAGTATGGCCCAAATAGGATAGAAAATATGGTCTGCGTACCATTAATTTAAATGTAATTGGTCTAAAGTACCAAAGTCGTTTTTCAATTCAAATATGGTATGCGTACCATCAAATAGTTGTAATTAGTTTTAATTATAGCTTATCCTATTTGAAGAAAATGGTGCCTCCCACGGAGATTTTCAAGACGGACTTTGAAGTCAAAGCTTCAAGATGAAGTCGGGCCATACTAGATCACATTTATCTTATGCATGCTTTAAGTTATTTATTGCTTTAAATATGTCTTAATTATGCATAAGATTGTGGCTTGATTATGTTGCATGATTAAGGATTTTAGTTCACTTAAAATCTAACCAACATAGTAAGAGCCTTAAGTTCCAAACTTAAAAAATTGAGTTAAAAGGTGCCATGCCAAAATATACACTTGCTTGGATATCCTTTACATCAATCTAGTAATAGTTTTCGCTCAGCGAAGTGTTACTTATTGGTCCTAAAGGGGCAAGGTACACAAATAATTGTGAGTACATGTTAGTTTTGGTGAAACTCAACGATATAAGTAAGGAGTCCTTTTATGTCGTGGCAAAATCGATAGGTTTACCTAATAAGTTCTTAGACGTACCTATCAACCAAGAATAGTTTCTAGACTATTAGCAAAAGGCTTTTGCTTACCTAAGATGTTCTAGGATTAAGTCGACAAACTGTGCTTAGTTCTTCAATGATTTTAGGATCTTGGAATCATTTTATTCACACCTGCCGGAACACATAACTTGAATAAAATGCTTAATAAACATTGAATTATGCATGTATGCTAGGATTTAAGTTTATTAAGAGAAACTGTGAATGGTTATTTATTTGTTTATTCTTTTCAATTGTAGTTTTTAATATGGCAAACAACAATCAAAACATCATCATGGGTTCTGAGCTTATGGTCAAGCTGAACCTGGCAAATTTTCTTGAATGGGAAGCTAAGCTAGTTGAAATAGTCAAACTCAATGGACTTGAGTATGTACTGTCACATCCCATGCCAAGCTACTATGCCAGAGACATGACCCCTGAGAGAATTTACGCCTGGGATGCGGATCTCAAAAAGGTTATGAGTCTCATGCTGAACAATATCCCTGATGATTGGGCTAAAAGGTTTGTAGCCTATGAACCTTTTACGCTCATCAAGAATCTGAGGGATATCTGTCGTGGAAGCACGGAGGACAGGGACCTGAACGTCCATGAGTTGATTGAATCAATGTCTGGTCTAAAGGTTAGTTCTCCCAACAGGTGTTATAGGATGGAGGTCCAAGAAACACATGTTCAGCTCCTTCGCACTAAACAGAGGGTAGGCGTCCTACTGAGGTTCCATGTGGATCTTATGCGTTCATACTTTGATCGCCTAAGTCTACTAGGAACACCAATAAGCGAAAGGATGGCAGTCTCTATCTTGCTCAATTCACTACACAGTGGGTTTGGTCGCTTCAAGCAACTATACCTAAGTGAACCAAGAGAAGAAACAGTTGCAGAATTTGTTCACCTTGTTAGAAAGGCTGAAATAATACTGGACTGTGAAGCCAAAGATTTACTCAAGGCTAGAAGGAGACCGTTCAAGAAAGGTGGAAAGTCCAAGAGCAATGCTAAATCAAAGCAGGACAAGTCCACATCAAGCTGTCTTTATTGTGATGGAATAGGCCATTACAAAAGAGAATGTTCAAAGCTAAAGGAAGATCAGAAGAACGGAACAGTCGTTCCATCTTCAGGTATTTTCGTTATAGACTGTATACTTGCTAATTCAACTTCTTGGGTATTAGATACAGGTTGTGGCTCACACTTATGTTCCAATCCACAGGGACTAAGAAGAAGTAGAAAGTTAAGCAAGGGTGAAGTCGACCTACGAGTAGGAAATGGAGCACGGATTGCTGCATTAGCTGTAGGAACTTACTATTTGTCGTTGCCCTCCGGGCTAGTTTTGGAACTGGAAGAATGTTTCCATGTTCCAAGTCTTACTAAAAACATCATTTCAGTTTCTTGCTTAGATGCTAAGGGATTTCCTTTTTAATAAAAGACAATAGTTGTTCGTTTTATTTTAAAGAGATGTTTTATGGATCTGCTAGATTAGTCAATGGACTTTATTTATTAGATCACGACAAACAAGTATATAACATAAATACCAAAAAGGCCAAAAAGGATGATTCAGATCTCACCTATCTGTGGCATTGTCGATTAGGCCATATAAACTTGAAACGCTTAGAAAGACTTCAAAAGGAAGGAATTCTAGAACCATTTGACTTAGAGGATTATGGTAAATGCGAATCATGTTTACTTGGCAAAATGACAAAGCAACCTTTCTCTAAAGTTGGAGAAAGAGCAAATGAACTATTGGGTTTAATACATACAGATGTATGTGGACCAATGAGTACAAATGCTAGAGGTGGTTTCAGCTACTTTATCACTTTCACTGATGACTTCAGTAGATATGGTTATATCTACCTAATGAAGCATAAGTCTGAATCCTTTGACAAATTCAAGGAATTTCAGAGTGAAGTAGAGAATCAATTAGGCAAGAAGATTAAGGCACTGCGGTCTGATAGAGGCGGTGAATATCTGAGCTATGAATTTGATGACCATCTGAAAGAATGTGGAATTCTAGAATTGACTCCTCCTGGAACACCACAATGGAACGGTGTGTCGGAACGGAGGAACAGAACCTTGCTAGACATGGTCAGGTCAATGATGGGTCAGGCCGAACTTCCATTAGAATTTTGGGGACATGCACTAAATACAGCTCCACTCACTATAAATAGAGCTCCGTCTAAAGCTGTCGAAAAGACTCCATACGAATTATGGTTTGGAAAGCCTCCAAATGTGTCTTTTCTTAAGATTTGGGGATGTGAAGTATACGTCAAACGATTAATTTCAGACAAACTTCATCCAAAATCTGACAAATGTATCCTTGTGGGCTATCCAAAGGAAACAAAGGGGTATTACTTCTACAATACATCTGAGAACAAGGTGTTTGTTGCTCGAGATGGTGTCTTTTTGGAGAAAGATCACATTTCCAAAATGACAAGTGGGAGAAAAGTAGACCTCAAAGAAATTCGAGTCGAACAACAAACTCTAGAGAATGCTCAAGATGACATTCAGGATGAAACTCAGAGATCTTTAGAAGAATCTGGTGAGAATCATGGTCAATCTAGAAATGTTACCCCGCGTAGATCGCAAAGATATAGATCTCAACCAGAAAGGTACTTAGGTATTTTGACGAACGAGAGCTATGACGTTCTATTACTTGAAAGTGATGAACCTGCGACTTACAAACAAGCTATGACGAGCCCTAGCTCCAAGCAATGGCAAGAAGCCATGCAATCTGAATTAGACTCCATGTCTGAAAACCAAGTATGGGATCTGGTCGATTTGCCAGATGGCTACCAAGCCATTGGAAGCAAATGGGTTTTCAAACTGAAAAAGGACAAGGATGGGAAACTTGAAGTTTTCAAAGCTAGATTGGTTGCAAAAGGTTACAGGCAAGTCCACGGTGTGGATTACGATGAAACCTTTTCACCAGTTGCAATGCTAAAGTCTATTCGTATAATGTTAGAAATCGCTGCATATTACGATTACGAAATATGGCAGATGGATGTCAAAACTGCTTTCTTAAACGGCGTTTTAACAGAAACTGTGTTTATGACACAGCCTGAAGGTTTTGAGGATCCAAAGAATGCTAAAAAGGTATGCAAGCTAAAGAAGTCAATCTACGGATTGAAGCAGGCATCCAGGAGCTGGAATATACGTTTTGATGAAGCAGTCAGTGACTTTGGTTTCATCAAGAACGTAGACGAATCTTGTGTATACAAGAAGGTCAGTGGGAGCAAAATTGCTTTCCTAGTATTATATGTCGACGACATATTACTTATCGGAAATGACATTCCTATGTTAAACTCTGTCAAGATTTGGCTTGGGAAATGTTTTTCGATGAAGGATCTAGGAGAAGCACAGTACATATTGGGCATCAAGATTTACAGAGATAGATCTAAAAGGATGATTGGACTTAGTCAAAGCACTTATATCAATAAGGTGCTTGATAGGTTCAAGATGGCGGACTCCAAGCGAGGCTACCTACCCATGTCTCATGGAATGACTCTAAGCAAGACTCAGTGCCCAAAAACACTTGATGAGCGTAGACGAATGAATGGGATTCCATATGCATCATTGATTGGTTCAATAATGTATGCTATGATATGTACACGCCCGGATGTTGCGTACGCACTCAGTGCTACGAGCAGATACCAGTCAGACCCAGGAGAGGCGCATTGGACTGCTGCCAAGAACATTCTGAAGTACCTAAAAAGGCACAAAGATGACTTCCTGGTCTATGGTGGAGATGATGAATTAATTGTTAAAGGCTATACGGACGCAAGTTTCTAAACCGACAAAGATGATTTCAGATCACAGTCTGGGTTTGTCTTCTGCCTCAACGGAGGAGCAGTAAGCTGGAAAAGTGCTAAGCAAAGCACCATTGCGGATTCTACAACTGAAGCGGAGTACATTGCTGCACATGAAGAAGCAAAGGAAGCTATATGGCTAAGGAAGTTCATAGGAGAACTTGGTGTAGTCCCCTCCATTAAAGGACCAATAGCCCTGTATTGTGACAATAACGGAGCTATTGCACAGGCAAAGGAGCCTAGACACCACCAGAGAGTCAAGCATGTACTTCGTAGATTTCACCTTCTACGAGAGTTCGTTGAAAGAAAAGAAGTCGAGATAAGCAAAATTGGAACTGATGACAACATATCAGATCCATTGACTAAACCTCTGCCGCAAGCGAAGCACAACTCGCACACTGCAGCTATGGGAATCAAGCATATTGGAGAATGGCTTTGATGTCTCTGTTTAATGTTTTAAAGTTTTAGAGTTTAAATCTTTGTAAAACATTATTGGTTAATCATTCACAATAAATGAAAAGAATTCATTTTTCCATTTAATTTGTGGTTTATTAAATGATAAGTCCCTTCAATTTGACGATATATTCAAGATAGACTGTCAGGACCAGTCCTGTGACTAAGAAATGTCTATCAAGTGAACTTGAATGTCAAAGGTTGAAAATGGTCCCTAGTCGGAGTTTTCTATAAAATTGGACGCATAGACGATTAGAATGCAAGATGACTAGTAGTTCTGTTTCTTGAACTATGTGGACATGGCAATGTCATAATCATTTGCATAGATACTTACTTTGGGAAGACTAGTATCGGACAAGACCTATGAAACTTTACTGTAAGAGATGAAAATCTGTCATAAGTAAATTTCATTAAAATTATTAGACACTAAATCCTCAATACCTGAGTGATTTGAGATTACTTGTTTGAGAATTGGTTGCTTTGACGTTGACCAACCGTCGCACCGTAAAAGGAGGCTATAAAGGCAACGCTCAGGTAATCACCTATCAAACGAAGTCTAATCTCAAGATCGCAAGATTGGGATTGTCCTCCCATAAATCGGGATGAGATGCTTAAAAGTTGTACAAGGCCACTCGGAGAGCTAGAAACTGTGAAATGCATGGCCGTGCTCGGATGAATCATAGGCTATGATTATCTGTTTATTTGATCAGTTGAACTCTGAAACCGAGAAACACCTCTGGACATAATAAGGATGACAACTCTTACCTTATGTTCAAGAGCAAGCATCGAGCGACAAAGGAATTAGGAAATGCACACTTGTCCCTAAGGACAAGTGGGAGACTGAAGGAAATAATGCCCTTGGTCCAAGTATGCATTCTATGTTAAGTCTAATAAATGCGGTTCAGTATTAATTAACAAGTTAATAATTCAGTGAGATCAAGTGAGCTGAATGCCTAGCTAGAGGCCGCTTCAGTTCAAGTGGAATTAATGATATTAATCCACAGCTTACTCTTGACTGAACCCGTAGGGTCACACAAATAGTACGTAAACGGATCAAGTATTTAATGGCATTAGATACTCCATCTATGGATATTCGGAATCGACGGATCTTGGTTTCAGTGGGAGCTGAGATCGTCACAGGCAAGAAATGAATACTCCGGAAACGATGATATTGCCGGAAACGGAAATATGGATCGTATCGGAAATATAAATATTATCCAAGTCGTAGATGTTGCCGGAAACGGAAATATGGTACGTATCGGAAAATATTATCGGAAATGGAAATATTGCCAGAATCGGAAATATTGCCGGAAACGGAAATATTGTCAGAATCGGAAATATTATCGGAATCGGAAAATAATTCCGGAAACGGAAATATTAAATATTTGTTCGAAACGGAAATTAATTCCGGAATCGGAAATATTAAATATTGTTCGTATCGGAAATGAATTCCGGAATCGGGAATTTAATCGGAAGCGTATCGTACGAATTAGCATCGGACGAGGCCCGCTAGACGAAGGCCCAGCACGAAGCCAGGCCGTCGCCCAGCGAGCCAACACACACCAGCGCACGCCAAAGCCTCGACCAGGCCCAGCGCAAGGCCAGGCCCAGCCAAGGCCTTGGGCGCGCGCGCGGAGCACAGCAGTGGGCCGAGCGCTGTGCGCCTAGCGTGGGCCGCAAGGCTTGCGCGGGTGTACGGTGCTCGTACATTACTTGTGCGGGAATCCTGAAGCAATCAGGATTCAAAGTGTGATTAAATCCTAAAACTATTAGATAATGATTATTTAATTAGAGTCCTAGTAGGGTTATAATTAAATAAATTAGTATCCTAATAGGATTCCAAAACCCTTTCCATAACTCTATAAATAAGTGCCTAGGGTCACATATTTTCAGAGATTATTCAAGTATTCAAAGTGAGTTTTTGAGAGAAAATTCAGACACATTTCTTGACTATGAGTGCCGAAATTCTTTAGTACCTTAAGGGCGATTCTAGTTGGTCAATCTTAAGGCGGATCCGGACGTGCTGTGGACTATCTACGGAGGGACGACACTTGGAGTCCTAAAGACTTGTTCTTGTTCGGTTCGGGCGCAGCTAGGGAAGGCACGCAACAAAGAGTATGCATCTAAATTATGCTATATGATTATGTGTAAATAATATGTATTCCTGGCTAAATGGTTTTTCCGCATGATTTATGAATTGTCATATGTATCATAACCTTACAAGTGGTGCATACGATGTGTATAGTGATGCCTCTAAGAATGGTTTGGGGTGTGTATTGATGCAAAACGGGAAAGTTATTGCGTATGCGTCAAGGCAATTGAAGCCATATGAATCCAATTACCCTACCCATGATTTAGAACTAGCGGCTATAGTATTTGCATTGAAGATATGGAGACACTATCTGTACGGTGTGCAGTGTAGGATATTTACGGACCATAAGAGTTTGAAGTACGTCTTTACACAGAAGGATCTGAATATGCGCCAACGAAGGTGGTTGGAGTTAATTAAGGACTATGATTTGGATATCCAGTACCATGAGGGAAAAGCCAATGTAGTTGCGGATGCCTTGAGTAGGAAATCAAGTCATAGTGTTAATGCGTTAGTAGTTGCTAACGAGCTGTGTAAGGACATGCAGTGTTTGAACCTTGAAATAGTAAGTGGTGAAAGCCTTGTGGGAATAATGAATGCCTTAACCATTCAACCGTCAATATTTGATGAGATTAGGGAGAATCAAGCTGGTGATGTGAAGTTGGAGCGAATCAAGGAAAAGATTTCGCAAGGTAAGGAGGTAGATTTCCGAATCCATGATGATGGAAGCTTGAGGTGCAAAGGCAGGTGGTGCGTGCCTCAAAAGTGTGGAGAACTGAAAGAGAGATTGATGAAAGAAGGGCATAATACGCCATATTCTGTGCACCCAGGGGGTGACAAGTTGTATAAGGACTTGAAAAAGGTCTAATGGTGGCCAAGGATGAAGAACGAAGTGGCTGAATTTTTGGCTAGATGTTTGACTTGTCAGAAGGTTAAAATTGAGCATAGGAGACCTCAAGGGAAAGTCCAACCTTTAGAGATTCCAAGCTGGAAATGGGACTGTATTTCTATGGACTTTGTCACTTGTTTACCTAAGTCAAAGACTGGGAATGATACAATTTGGGTTGTGGTAGATAGGTTGACCAAGTCAGCAGTGTTTATACCAATGAACGAAACCTGGAAAATGGAAATGCTAAAGCCTACATTAAGAATGTTGTGAGGTTACATGGAGTTCCTAAGGATATCGTATCAGATAGAGATTCAAGGTTTCTTTCGAATTTCTGGAAAAGTGTGCAGAAGAGCTTTGGTACGACATTGAAAATGAGTACAGCCTTCCACCCAGCCACGGATGGCCAAACTGAAAGAACTATCCAAACCTTGGAGGACATGCTTCGGGCATGCGTTATTGATTTCCAAGGAAGTTGGGAAGATAGCCTAGATTTGATTGAGTTTTCCTATAACAATAGCTATCATGCTAGCATTGGAATGGCACCATTTGAGGCTTTGTATGGACGAAAGTGTAGAAGTCCACTTTGTTGGAACGATATTAGTGAAAACGTAGTGTTGGGACCTCAAATGATAGAGGACACCATGAACCAAATCCGAACCATCCAATCAAAGATTCAAGCGGCGCAGGATCGCCAAAAGAGTTATGCAGACTTGAAACGTAGGGATGAAGAGTTCAACATAGGTGATAAAGTGTTGCTCAAAGTGTCACCAATGAAAGGTGTCATGAGATTTGGGAAGAAAGGGAAGTTAAGCCCTAAGTACATAGGCCCATATGAGATATAAGAAAGAATCGGAAAGGTAGCTTATAGACTAGCCTTGCTTATGGACTTGCATAGAGTGCATAATGTGTTCCACATATCTCAGTTAAGGAAATATATCCCGGATAAATCGCATGTGTTGCAACCGGAGACAATAGAATTAGACCAAAGTCTAACCTTTGAGGAAAGACCTGTTAAAATCCTTGATAGCAAAGTGCGTAGTACGCGTACTAAAGATGTGAAAATTGTGAAAGTGTTGTGGTCTAACCAAGAATCTGAGGAAGCCACTTGGGAAGCGGAGGACGAAATGAGAAAGAAATATCCCGAGCTTTTCCCCGAGGTTAGTTAAGTTACGGGGTCGTAACTCGTGTCTTTTAAGGGGGGTAGAGTGCGGTAGAATTTCGCGCTTTTTACCTTGTTTTCCCCTATTTTATGCTTAATTTAGTGCTTTCTATTGAATTTGCACTTATTATTGTCCTGTTTAATCATGTAAAGAGTACAACCACTTAAAACTTTTGTAAATGAACGTATTGAAAGTCTCAGAAAGTCTCAAGTTTTGAGTTGAATTTTGATTTCCGAACCCAAGTTTCGGGACGAAACTTCTTTTAAGGAGGGTAGACTGTAATACCTCGTATTTTTATAATATTTATAAATATATTTTATTATATTTATAAAGCATTTTACGATTTATTAACATTTAAATAATATTTAAAGTATTTATTTAATGTATTATAATTAATTGGAATATTTATTATTTTAATTAATTACGAAACGAATTTAATTCTTGAGTCGGGAAATTAAATGAGTTGCAAATGATTTTATGTGCTTCGGGTTTTAAATAAAAAGTCCAATTCGTTTTATTAAACGAGCCCAATCAAAAGAGTTTAAATTAAATCCTAAGCTAGCCCAATCATTTGTTTCCTAAGCCCAACTCAAATCTCCTAAGCCTAGCCCATCAAGGGATTAGGGAGCCTATAAATAGGACTCCCCCATCATTAAATGAGCCCTTAAAATTCATAAACCCTCTTTTGTTTTTCTTGCCCCTCACTCCATCTCTCCTCTCCTCTCTTTGCTCGGCACCGCACGCCTCACAGCAGTGCTCGTGCCCTCGCGTGCTCGGCCTCACGCCTGTAGACACCTACTTATGTCCCCATTCCCGCAAGGGAAAGGTTCGATGATGAAAGCGTAAATCTCCACTTGACAACGCATCTCCTATGAAATAAACGAATCTCAATTCCCCTTTTCATTTCACCCGAAACCTGCTATTTATGGAAACCAGCTAAAAATAGTAACTGCCGTAAAAGTTAGCTTCTAAAAGTGGCAAATCATAAAAGATAGAAACCTGTCAGAATTAGGTGTTGCATTCCAACATAAATCCTAAATGAGATAGAAAACTGCGAGAATCTTATTCCTAATATGATTCGGAAATAAGAGTTACGTATTAATTGAAATCCTAACGAGCCTAGAGTTCGTAACGGGCCCAGACGCATTCCGTCACAAAATTGATACGCGCTAAAAGACTCGAATTAATCTCAAACTCTACGGATTTCAGGAATCCGAATCTGACTAAAGAAAACAGCCCAGACCCTATTTTCAAACCCTGGCTCTGGGCGCCGAAATCTTCGGCGCCCAGGCCTGGGCGCTGAAAATACCTGGGTACGTGTTTTTTTCTAATTCTTTGTGGATTAGAACTCTGCAATTCTATCTTTCCACGAACTCTTCCCTATTAATATGCCCCTAAATTCGACGTGAAAGGAACACACACAACACACAATTATATTCTGAGTATTGACTCCAATCCTTAGCCTAAGCCTCACGCTGCGAAATTGTTCACGCGTTCTGTCGCAATCGATCCACAAATCGAACAGAACGTATCCTGTCCCATAATTGAGATTCGTTAAATAAAAAGGAGAAATAGCAAAGTCAAAGTGGTTAGTTTTTTGAGAACCGTGACGCACCTCTCAAGGGTGCGTCGTAATGTGTCCCTTTTCGATGATTTAACTGCTTTCCTCGCCCTTTTTATGAACTGTTAAACTAACCTAATCTGATTGTTCTATCACGCCTAACAAATATAATATTTTTGGGGAATCGGATTATCATGCTAGGTCCCTTAATGCTATTTAAATCAGATAATCACGATCGAATTAGTATTATATGTTGCATATTGCTAAAATCAATTCAGATTAGTTTAATAGTTAACGCATGTCCCTTCAATTGTTTATGTTTAGCTAGTAAGGATATCCTGCCTCTGGAGTTATCGACGAGCGAAGTACTCCTCTCGGTAGTTACAGTCCCCCGAACCCTCAATCTCTACCTTGCGGGTGTATGTTGAGAGATCCCCACACCAGGGATCACAAGGGAACCTACGGCCGTCGTGGTCAAACATAATTGCACTCCCTTTATGTCACGATAACCGGGTTTTGTCAGTTTTTCTCATTGTCGTTAAAAACTGAATGGCGACTCCTATATTACTAGTCAATTGGGTGTAAACTCACAGGAAATCCAATTACACTTGATTGAATAAAAAGAATCGTCACACCCACGAGGGACGAGGTCACGCATTAGCCTCGTGCTTTTTCGACCCCCTCACATTGGCGACTCCACTGGGGATAGTGAAGGAAATACTCGTGCTTGTAGGTAATCAAAATAGCCGAAGGGTGAAACGATCCTACCCCGCGTTTATTTCCCCATCAAGTTGGGACGACCTGAAAATCAGCATATTAATGTGAACGGGCAGAACAGCATAACGAATCTCGGCTCCCTCGGGAGTTGGGACTAAGGATACCTTTTTTTCGCCAATAGGGGGGTGCATACGCCGCGCATGTTGCCCACTCGGTACTTGTGCAGGTAGTACACCTATCCCGAACCCAATCGCTCGCTCATTAGGTCCCTCTCGCCTGCATGCCCCCTTGGCTTGCACTTGCGGGTTGGCCTCTTGGGCGAAATTCGTCTGTTGAAGACACTACCTCGACCGGGGCATGTGTTGGATCTACGATAGAAGCGGTACCAAGCCAGGCGCAAATACTACCCATAGAAGCCTATCATAAACAACGTGACATATTTGAGTTTCAAATCCATGTTTGTAATGTAGTTATGTGGAGCGAACTATGTGACTATGTTATGATTGTGCGTACGAATAATGCTAGACAAATAATGGTAGGAAACCAACGACCTTAAAAATTGCCCAAATATTCATGAACCAATTGGCCAAAGAGTTATACCAAAATACGTGTTCCGCAAGCCCGAACGATCGCCACAAAAATAAGCGACGCTCGGGATGGCCGTAATGAATCCCACAAACGCTGCACAACGCGTAAAGGACGTTATAGGGCAAGCACGCATATTTAAAGTCGCAAAAACAAAAGTAGACGAAAACTGAAAACGAGAACCAGCCAGGGACGCATTTTCAACGCCCATGGCTGGGCGCCGAAATTTCCCACACCCACTGCTGGGCGCTGAAGTTGCTGCCTGGCCTTTTGGTCAGGCACAGCAGCCTCGGTGCCCGCGCATAAAAAATATACGTAGCAAAAAAAGAAACTTTTTGAAAAAATTGCTGCGAGAGCGTATGAAAGGCACTCGATTCTAAAAAGCGACTTGTGAAAAATAAAATAACTCTTTGTGTCGTTGTTAGGCCTCCTACGACGACAATGCTCGGCACCAAAACCGAGCATGCTAAGTAAACGACCTTGAATGTCACATGGGCAAAGAATTCAAAAAAAATGGTGTTCGAATAAATTCTTCAAAAAATAATGTTCAAATAAAAAGTAAATCCGAGTCTAGACTAGGCTATGCCAAAGTACAATCTAAATCCTAAGTCTTGGTTGTCTTATCCATAGAATCGGTCCTAATGCTTGGTGTCGTTCTGCAAATTAAAAGGTTAAACCATATTGAGTCTCCCTTTCTAACATTTAAATCAATAAAACACCCATATGTAATTGTCATCCCTTGCTAAGAGTCTACGGCCTCAATACTCTCTCTCACCAATAAAAAGAATATATTATAGTATTTGCAAAATGGAAACAGTCACATTCTGAAAATCATTCCCACATAGTCGCACAACCCCCAAAGTGAACCTAAGGTGTCAACACCATTAGCAAAGAAAAAATTAATGGCCTCAAGGCTTATAATCACATTGGGTCACGACTATCATAGTCCTCTCGAGTCACTCACTCCTTGAAATACTATTAAGTACGGACTAAAAGATTTTCCATGAATGCAACATGACCAACCATGAAAATACCCAAATCGGCATACCAATAGGGCTACCATTGGGGTAAAAGCAATACACACTAAGAGAGAAGCCGCACTAATGATTCTAGTCTTGCAAAAATAAAAATTCGATCTCCCCAATTAACTACCTTGCCAACATTAAACAAAATGGCGCATGACAAATGAACACCCAAGGGTTAAAATCTAAAGTGTCAACCAACGCAAGTTATGGTCCAATTAGCCCAAGTTTGAGAGTCGCTTGGTCAAGTATTATAGGCTTACGCCATGTCATTATTTTGAGTCTAGGCCACCCCCTTGTATTCATACACGGGTTATAATCAGAAAGATTAATGAAAGTTTGAGTCTAAATCACAACTTCCAATTAAATCCCAGAAACTGGAATCTGAAAAGAAACAAAAAATTACTTTCGATGTAATTCTTTCGTTAAAATTCAATAAGGTAAAAACAACATTTTGAATCTACGCTATTTGCATATTTTAAGAAACGACTAAATACGCTTGCAAAGTAAGACAATTTAAAGGCCCACCCTAGGCCTACTAAAATTAAAGGTCCACTATAGGCCTACCAAACGAGGCCCACTCAGTCTCGCCTCGTGACTCAAAGACCACAACCATCTACCTTTTAGCCCAAATAAATAAAAAATTGATTGAAGGATTTATGTTGGGGAGAAAATCCCAAGAAAAAAGAAAAAAGAGAAAGAGAAAAGGGAGAGCGAAAAGAACGAGCCATGAAATACTTAGCCCGTACCTCCCAAAGCGCAAAATTTACCAAAGTAAACGAAGGAAAAGAATTGAGTCAACCAATCCAAATCATAAAATTCTACGATATCTACCCTTTCCAATCCTTATGCTCTTAGACGCCTTCACTCTGGGGTCCCTGTTCAGCTCATTTAACCCATCCATGTTCTCATTGCCATAACCCAAGAAACCATTACCTCAACTCTTGTTTTTAAACTTGTTATCAACCGCAAACCACGCACGGCCATTAACACGTGCGTCATGCCCATTATTTCCAAAGCCCAAACCTGTTCTTACGCCACCATTAGCATAATGACCATATAACTTGTGTGAATGCATCCTGTTGATATTCCCTTGAGCCGTCCCCATGCTACTCATTGTCCTTGGTTAATGTAAACTCATGACACTAGTTTGAGACTGCAAATTATGAGTCCTAGCAGATGTAATCCTTATGCTTGACCAATACCTATACAACTTATCCAACTCATTCAACCCATCTTTCAAGCCGTCTTGAGTCACAAATAAAAAAAAGACAAATAAAAAGTACATTCTACGCTCAACGTAAGAAAGATTAAAAAATAAAATGTGAATAATAAAAAAAAGAAACTTTGCAAAGCGCCTCTTAAGTTAGTCTAAAAAGAAAAAGAAGCATTTAGTGCACCAAAAAAAGATCCTCCCAGAAGTCATTTTCAACGCCCATAGCTGGGCGCCGAAATCTTGAGCGCCCCAGCCTGGGCGCTGAATCTCTCTGCTTGCTAAAATTTGTCCCAAAGTGCTCATCATTTTATCTGCACATGCACGGAAAAATAACAAACACTTGGAGGGGTACAACACATATTCAGATATACGTACCACCAAGAAATACATGTACTCAAAAAAAATATAAAACAAATTTTTGGCTTACGGCAAAGCAGCAGATTAAAATAATAACAAACTTCATTTATTCTACCATTTCAAATAATATGTTTTCACCTCAGAACATACTTATCGAATTCGGCATTCTAAGAAACCATTTTATAGGCTAAGAACTACGCAAGACCTGATTCCAAATTAAATCTATTTAAGGCGGATACGTAGGCAATCCATGATTCGGTCCAACCAATTTGCAAAAATATTAAAGCCTATAGAAAAACAAGAATAAAAAAATAGAAGTCCCTTATTGAAATTTAATTACTTGCAATCCAAGTCGAAAGAAAAATTTAGGTCAAAGGAAGAATCCAAGTCATCAAGATGCCAAAATTAATGAGCACACATCGAAAAATAATAAGGGCACGTACCCTTGCCAGAAGGAGCTCTCACACTCCTAGGCACTTAGCCAAGACTCAAAAGATCGCTTTGCCTCAATTGAATGGGGGGCTAGCGCAAGCGTCCATGACCTCTAAACTACTCGACTTGACCCTCCCTAAAAGCAAACTAACTCACTTAAAGACTTTCTTTCACCACTAGACATAGTCGTTCGCTTAAAGACCTTCTTTCACCACTAGACACAGTCATGATCGCCAACAAGTAGTAAGGGCAGTAAGCTTGCAATAAAGAGGATTGTTCTACGGCATCGCCCCATCGTTCCTTCGAACTCAGGGCACCCGTTCATGGTAATTCAAATGCTTGCGAATCCCCTTTGGAAAAAAAAAATCAGACATTGTCAATAGGAATTGGCACTTAACCAAGGCTCACCCTACTCAGGAATACGACACGGGCATCTAAAATCGAAATCTGAAAGCATCATTAATGGGAAGACATAACAACAACTGGGGGCTAAAAATTGAACTGAAAGAGCTAGGGAAAGAACTAAGTATACCTTGACCTTTTGTGCAGACATACTCCAAGTAAATCTAAGTTAATTTGACAATGGTTTATATTCCCGCAATTCTGGAAAAGATGGCCCTAAAAGCCTAAAGCATATGCCAAACGGGCACAAGTAATATCTTGACGCCTGCACCCTGGCTTCCAGCAAATCCTTAGACAGCATCCCAAAAATCGTAACAGTATTTTGATTCACTCATGTAATCCTGTATGAACCCTTCTATAAGTCAACCTACTTAGGACACCTCGGATTGTACACAGTAGGACTCGGATTTTAAATAATTTTCAAATGATTTTCAAAGACTTCCTCGAACATAATAAAGTGTCGTTGGTTTAAGCTAAGTATGCGTTTATCTCAATGTTGCAAGTGAGTCAAAAGATTTCTAAATACGATTATGGGTAAAGAAAGGCACCTAGCTTTTGGTCAAGGCACACTTCAACATGTGACTACCTTGACCATGGCAATGTCGCACAATACGACATTTACAAGAGAAGTAGCAAAATCACTACTCGAACATACCTCGCACTAAACGAGTCTGGTTCAAACTATTCATGATCCGTGTCACCATTAATGCATAAAAACGTATGCAAAGCATTATAGCACCAAGCCAATCCCGTAGCTACAATTGGGGGCTTGAGAAAAACACTCTAAAAATGCTCGAAATGACGGTTTTATCGCAAATTCTCGACGCTAATACTATACATACATCATAGGGGCACAACCCTAAGCTTTAATCGTGTAAAACGAACCTTAGAATGGCTACAACCCCTCCCAAATTCTAAAGCACTACTTAGAATATATAAAGTCACCCCACTAACAAGGGTAACTGAAAATCGCGAGTCACCAAAACTCCGATCAAGCTACTGCACATAACGCTCGCCCTACAAGCGCCCGTTACACAGTCTACCTCGTTCCAAAGCAAAAGCGAAAGAAAAAAAAAATCATCAAAATATACCCAGAAATCAATTTCAACGCCCAGAGCTGGGCGGCGATATCTTTAACGCCCCAGCCTGGGCGCTGAATCTTTCTGCTAGCCAAGTTTTGCCCAGATACAAAAATAAGAAAGAAACACCTATGAATCATCGCATCAACGAAGTAATAAGCCGTGCAAACCCACGCAGAAGGTGCTACACTTGTTCGAGCACCTGAACGATTCAGCACGATGAAGTACTCCAAATAATGATATCCCAACACTTGGAGGAATGTTCTAAGACACGCCGTTAGGCCACACAAGCCTGCGTTGCACCATAATCCCACAGTACAAGTCTAAAAAGGGGTAAGGCACATTGCACTAATGCAAGCACGACCAAGAGTAAGAGGCAAAGACTACTTATCGCCCAAATGCAAGCCACACGACTTCTACATTAAGGATTAAAGGTAGAAAAACATTACCTACCACGGAAGGGATAGCTCGCACCTACACGAGCGAAACCCCAAGGCATCTTTCTCGAAAGAACCTACAAAATCGTACGCCAAAAGGAAGCATCCCAACATGCATACTTGGGGGCTCCAAGCTACGAAACAACCATAACAAAATAAAAAATCTCGAAGCAAATGTTTGAACAATCGAAAGGGCACGATGTTTGAGCCCACTTCATGAATGGACCTGACCCCTATCAAGCTTCTAAGCAAACTATTCAAAATCAGTCATTGCTCAAAAAAAATGATTCAAGCAAACTGATTAATGGACCGCACACAACGGCCATTCTATGAACGCTCGTTCGCACATACATATCATCTTTCACGAACACGTTCAAAAAATATAAGAGCGATCAAAGTCTTACACCTCAAGGTATGTTCCTCGGGCCATATAGACTCGCCCGACTATTGCAATAACTGAACACCTTAAGAGCAACAGTTCCTTAAAATAATCGCCCCAAAGCGACAAGCACCGTAGTCCACCAATCGGCTACGGCTTCTCAAAAAAATCATCACGTTCTAAAAACAAAGAAAAAACAAAAGAAAAGAGAATACATAGAACTTTTAAGTGAAATAAACGAATGAACAAGAGGCCAACTGTGTCATCAAAAGACCAGCCCAAACAACACTTTCAACGCCCCACCTGGGCGTGAATTATTTTAACGCCCAGGCCTGGGCGCCGAAAATGAACCCAGGCTCAAAAAAGGCCCTAACTTCTAGTGGGCCCTGCCATACTCATTCGACTTGAAAATTACCGAAAGTCGCACCTCACGACTTTGTCAAAGTAGCACACCACTACAAAGATCGCTCGCACTTACGAGCACGATCCCAAACACGATCAAAGACATTACAAAATGCGTAGGAACCTTTTGGACAAGAAATGACCATCAAGCACGAATGCTTGGGGGCTCGAAAGAAAATATATTATGCAAAGTTAAAAACAATATTCCCAGACTACACTGTACGAAGTCCCGTGTTTGGATGTCTCAAAAAATAAAACCGGTTTACGACCTCAAGACAAAGGTCGTCGTTGATACTTATACATAGTCCCCTTATCAAGGACCCAGGTAGTGGCAAAATTGAGCCGTAAAGACTAGCTCAAAACCATGAAAGATGATGACCACGAGACAATGGTCCGTCTAAGCACGTTGTCAACCCACATTCAGGTTGCAACTAAATCCGAGCATCCCTGGGAAGAATTCGCTCCTACAAGAATGAATAAAAAGAAATTCTCAAAAAAAAATCACAAGAAAAAAATGAAATAGGGACTTGCCCACCTCAATCAGGCAAGATCGAACCACGCGAGTTCCAAATTAAAAAACAAATTCAGGGACGTCCACCCTAAGCGGACAGGGCTCGCCCACCTTCAGCGGGCGAGGTCTGCGTCACTAGCCGCGCAGGTCCTCAGTTTTCGAAAATGAAAAGAAAATAAAATCTTCAAAATAAAACAGGCTCGCCATCTTCAGCCGGCGGGGTCTGCGGCACTAACCGCGCAAGTCCTCAGTTTTCAAAAAATGAGATCTTCAAAACACAAACAGGCTCGCCATCTTCAGCCGGCGGGGTCTGCGTCACAAACCGCGTAGGTCCTTATTTTCAAAAAGCACAAACAATTTTCAAAATAGATTCGTCCACTTATATCGGACGGGGTGTCCACCCTTAGCGGACAGGTTCGCCATCTTCAGCCGGCGGGGTCTACGTCACAAACCGCGTAGGTCCTTATTTTCAAATTTCAAAAACAGATTCGTCCACTTCTATCGGACGGGGTGTCCACCCTTAGCGGACAGGCTCGCCATCTTTAGCCGGCGGGGTCTGCGCCATTAAACCGCGCAGGTCCTTAGTCGCTGCAGCGATAACTTTTGCTGGATTTTCCTTCGTTTTACGTCCTATAAAAACATGGGTGCTGGATTTTCCTTCGTTTTACGTCCTATAAAAACAAGGGTGCTGGATTTTCCTTCGTTTTACGTCCTATAAAAACAAGGGGGTTTTCTCGTTTAGCTAGCCCTGAAAATGAGAATCTTTAAAAAACATTTTTTACCTCGTGATTGGGCTTGGCCAGGCCCAATTACACTTTATAGCTTTGATTTTGAAAACATCTTTAGCTACTCCTAATGACAAAGTGAGGGAGTTTCTACGCACCTTTAGATCCTTCCAATGACAAAGTGAGGAAGTTTCTATACTATCAGTTGACAAGTCCCAATGACACGTGAGGGATATGTCGACACTACAAATGATGACCCTTAAGTCAAATGTTATCACTCGGGGGCTCGTGAGACCCTCGCAAAACAGGTCATAATACACTACGGCTTGTGTGACGCACTCCGTCTAATACTTTGACCATCGTCTTACTCCAAGACTCAGTCAAAGTGGGGGCTAACTGTAGACACCTACTTTTGTCCCTATTCCCGCAAGGGAAAGGTTTGATGATGAAAGCGTAAATCTCCACTTGACAACGCATCTCATATGAAATAAACGAATCTCAATTCCCCTTTTCATTTCACCCGAAACCTGCTATTTATGGAAACCTGCTAAAAATAGTAACTACCGTAAAAGGTAGCTTCTAAAAGTGGCAAATCATAAAAGATAGAAACCTGTCAGAATTAGGTGTTGCATTCCAACATAAATCCTAAATGAGATAGAAAACTGCGAGAATCCTATTCCTAATATGATTCGGAAATAAGAGTTACGTATTAATTGAAATCCTCACGAGCCTAGAGTTCGTAACGGGCCCAGACGCATGCCGTCACAAAATTGATACGCGCTAAAAGACTCGAATTAATCTCAAACTCTATGGATTTCAGGAATCCGAATCTGACTAAAGAAAACAGCCCAGACCCTATTTTTAACGCCTGGCTCTGGGCGCCGAAATCTTCGGCGCCCAGGCCTGGGCGCTGAAAATACCTGGGTACGTGTTTTTTTCTAATTCTTTGTAGATTAGAACTCTGCAATTCTATCTTTCCACGAACTCTTCCCTATAAATAGGCCCCTAAATTCGACGTGAAAGGAACACACACAACACACAATTATATTCTGAGTATTGACTCCAACCCTTAGCCTAAG
Organism: Spinacia oleracea; assembly: GCF_020520425.1. Taxonomy (NCBI): domain Eukaryota; kingdom Viridiplantae; phylum Streptophyta; class Magnoliopsida; order Caryophyllales; family Amaranthaceae; genus Spinacia; species Spinacia oleracea. Next base: position 76,480,520 of record NC_079490.1, read on the forward strand.
CCTCACGCTGCGAAATCGTTCACGCGTTCTGTCGCAATCGTTCCACAAATCGAACAGAACGTATCCTGTCCCATAATTGAGATTCGTTAAATAAAAAGGAGAAATAGCAAAGGCAAAGTGGTTAGTTTTCTGAGAACCGTGACGCACCTCTCAAGGGTGCGTCGTAATGTGTCCCTTTTCGATGATTTAACTGATTTCCTCGCCCTTTTTTTGAACTGTTAAACTAACCTAATCTGATTGTTCTATCACGCCTAACAAATATAATATTTTTGGGGAATCGGATTATCATGCTAGGTCCCTTAATGCTATTTAAATCAGATAATCACGATTGAATTAGTATTATATGTTGAATATTGCTAAAATCAATTCAGATTAGTTTAATAGTTAACGCATGTCCCTTCAATTATTTATGCTGAGCTAGTAAAGATATCCTGCCTCTGGAGTTATCGACGAGCGAAGTACTCCTCTCGGTAGTTACAGTCCCCCGAACCCTCAATCTCTATCTTCCGGGTGTATGTTGAGAGATCCCCACACCAGGGATCACAAGGGAACCTACGGCCGTCGTGGTCAAACATCTCCCTTTATGTCACGATAACCGGGTTTTGTCAGTTTTTCTCATTGTCGTTAAAAACTGAATGGCGACTCCTATATTACTAGTCAATTGGGTGTAAACTCACAGGAAATCCAATTACACTTGATTGAATAAAAAGAATCGTCACACCCACGAGGGACGAGGTCACGCATTAGCCTCATGCTTTTTCGACCCCCTCACAACACCCGCATGCTGCCTTGTGCCTTCGAGTGTGTCGCGCCCCGCGCTGCACTCCCTCTCGCCCTCGCTCGCTCCCTCTTCGTGCGCGCTCAGCGCCCACACCCCCTTCCTCTCCTTGCTGCGTTGTTGTTGTGTTGTGTGGCTGTCGCTGCTGCCCTCACTCGCCCAGCCTCACACCCACACTTGCTCGCTCTCTCTCTTCGTCCGCGCGCCTAGCGCTCTGCTGCCTTGTCCCGCGCGCACCTGGCGTGCCCTACTGCCTTGTCCCGCGTGCCAGCCGTGCTCGTCGCCCCTCTCTCCCGCGCGCGCACACACGGACGTGTGTGTGTGTGTGTGTGTGTGTGTGTGTGTGTGTGTTCGTATTCGATTTCTTTTTCGCCCAATGACATTAATTCGCGGTTGTTCCGTGCTATAGGCCGGATTGGTATAATTCTCTTCTTCCTTACCTATTCTATTTAAATTTCGTATTTTAAATTATTATATTAATATTGTTTTGAGTAATTAAAATGCTGGGAACCGGTTATGAATACCGTGGTTTGAGGATTTGTGTGTTGTGATTCATTAGGTTTGTTTTAATTATTAAATGATGAATTTTCAGATTTGTTTGTTTAATAAAGCATGGATTTTTATGATATTAAACTAGTGTTATTGGGATTTTCAAGTTGGGGTTTTAACCTAGACCTAATGAGTCAATTGATTAGCATAATTAGGTGATGATTTTAATTATGATAATCAATCATATTTTCAGATTTGAATAAAGGTTTAAAGTGTTGAATTTTATTGATTTTAAATGCGGAAAAAGTATGTTTTTGTACTAGGGATTGATTTTGCAAATTGAGACGACTTTATTATTGAAAAACGATTGAATTCTAAAGTCTAAAGGAAGTTTTAATTTTTAAAAGTTGCTGGAAATTTAATGAACATGGAAATAATTTAAGTTTCATTATTTTGATGATAGGAGGTGATTTCTAGTTGAGTGCTCGTTATTGCAAAGTGGCCCCTACGCTTAGGTATTCAAGGTACGTACAAGTCTAGGGCGACCACACCTTTTTGTCAATGACATTACATGATTGTTGATGATGTGAATTACATTATGTGGAATCATGTTTATTTTGATGAACGATCATGTGATTTGTGATGTTGGATTCGTTGGATTAATTGTTGAACAAGCATGTTGAAATTATTATGAGTATGGATTTTATTGTCAATCATGTTGTTCAATATTTATGCATGTATGGTTCAATTCACATGCAAGGGATGGATTATTTATTTGTATGCTATTGTACGGGATGTCTAGCATACTTTCAGCCATTTATCTGTACCTCGTCGTACTATTTATTTTACCACATGTGAAGGGTTAGCTCACGTAAGCCACCGCACATGTAGGGTTCAGTTGGGAATATTATGTATGAAATGAATTAGGATTTGTCGTGCAAGGGCACAACCCTCATGTTAATATGCATGATGTGGAGTCTCACTTTGGTGAGGAGGAAGATGGTAGTAATATCACAAGTATCACAAGTCTTAAAGCATTAAAATAAGATTGTTTTGGTTGTCGTTTATTAATTGTATGTGTGTACGTTGTCGAGTCTTGAGTTCGCCTTTAATAAAATATTAATAAACGTAAAGTGCAACCGGAACAAGCTTCAAAACTCTTGGAACGTATATACCTTGAGTATGAACAATGGGGGGAGTCTTGCCGGAAAGCTCGTACTCCTACTAATGATACAAGACGTTGTTTCATTTATATTATGCGCAGGAATTCCGTCGGTATGGCCCGACACTCGGTATGGCCCGATTTTATTATTTATATATTTGGTGTATGGTTGGCTCCCATCACCTTTTCCCTTTGTGGATTATTCTTTTGGCCCGTTCGAATCTTATTCTAATTAAATTGTGAGTCAAGAGTCGAGTCAAGTGTCGAGTCTTGTATTCATGATTGGCTATTAATCATTATATGGCTTTTGCATGTTGATTAGTACTTAGTGAGTGATGCATGTTTTAGTTTCTTTCACTCTATGCTTGTAAGTACTCAGCTTTTGCTGACTACGTGCTTTGTGTTTTTCTGGTCATGGCCTTTGCCTTGACCCTATGATGATCCATCATTTGCACTTGGATTGTTGGGGAGTAGAATAATATAGCAGGTTGGTAGATCAAGTACGATAGAAATCATGTGGCTTGGGATGATTGAGAGAGTTGCATGTTCTCGTTCTTTGAAACTATTTTATTTAATATTTTAATTATGTTTGAAATGTTTGAATTATTTATATTTTGGGTTTTGGGCCATTATGGTTCCAAATTGTAGGAGGCCTCGATATTTCATTTATTATGTTTTTAATGGTTAGTTGACATTTATTTTCGCTGCGTAATTCTGGTAATAGCCTTAGCCGTTATCACGGTGGCGGTAATACTTTAGTAATTCCTTTATTTTAAGTTGGAAAATGGTTTTATAAAAGCAAGGAATTATTAGGGTGTTACAAATATGATTGAGATTGAAAACTTGAAAAAGTTGTTGGCAAGTGAGTTTGATATGAAAGATCTTGGTGAAGCCAAGAAGATTCTTGGTATGGAGATTATTCGTGATAGGAATGCGGGTGTTTTGTATCTTAGTCAAAAGAGATACATTGAGAAGGTGCTTGAGCGCTTCTCCATGGTGCATGCAAAAACCGTTTCCACTCCATTGAGTTCTCACTTTAAGATCTCAAAGGAGCTTAGTCCTCAATCCAAGGAAGAAGAAAAGTCCATGACTCACATTCTATACACTAGTGCGGTTGGAAGTGTGATGTATGCCATGGTGTGTTCAAGAACGGATATAGCTCATGCTTTGAGTATGGTTAGTCGGTATATGTCAAGACCGAGAAAGGTCCATTGGGAAGCCGTGAAGTGGTTGTTGAGGTACTTTAAGGGTACCTCAAACGTTTGCCTTGAGTTTGGTAGAAATGCAAACGGACTTGAAGGCTTTTGTGATTCGGATTATGGAGGTGATTTGGATGACCGGAAATCTACTTCCGGCTATGTCTTTACTTTGGGCGGTACGGCCGTGAGTTGGAAATCAACGCTACAAGATGTTGTAGCTCTTTCAACTACGGAGGCCGAGTTTATGGCCATTACCGAAGCATTCAAAGAAGCAAAGTGGCTCAAGGGTCTTGTGGGAGAGTTTAGTCCATGTTCAAGCTTGGTGTCCGTGTTTTGTGATAGTCAAAGTGCCATACATTTGGCTAAGAATCAAAACACATTCTACAAGAGAACCAAGCACATTGACATCAAGTACAACTTTGTTCGAGATGTGATAGCTAAGAAAGAATTTCTCTTGAAGAAGATTGGTACCGAGGAGAATCCCGCCGACATGTTGACAAAGCCTTTGCGACAACTAAGTTCACTTTGTGTGTGGACTTAGTTGGTCTTTCTCCATGGTCGATGTAAGCCCATAAGGGCTTGTTGGGAGTGTGTTTGGAGTATAGTTTGGTATTACATTATGAGGAAGTGTGGAGGATTCAAGTCAAGGTGGAGAATTGTTATGTGTGCCTCGAATCTTCCTTGAAGGATGTTAGGGTGTTATAGTGGAAGGTCTGACTTCAAATGGACATATCTCATGATCTACTCATTAGATTGAGTTGATTCAAGTTGGAGATGAAAGCTTGGCTCAATAGCTTTCCAACGCCTGGTCATAAGCTCATTTTGGATGAGAAATGAGGGAATTATGACTGTATTACGAGAAGCTGTCATGCAGCAGTGGAGGTTCGGTCGAACCTGCTGGAGGTTCTGTCAAACCTGCTCGAAGTTCGGCCGAACTCTTAGGTGGTTTGGCCGAACCTGAAGAGATCAGTAGCTATGATTTTGGAGGTTCGCCCGAACTTTGGGTAAGTTCGACCGAACCTGACCTTGGCTCGGCCGAACCCTTTAAAGGTTCGACCGAACTCTGCTGGTAAACTGTTTTCTTCTCCGCAAGGTTCAATCGACGTGGCCTTTTCTTGTCCCTTAGATTGGTTTGATGTTCAACACTATAAATACCAAATGTAATGAGATTTTCAGTATTAAGAGAGAAAACATACAAGTGAGGTTGAAACCCTAGATCTAAGTATACATAGAATTCTCTCCTCTTCACCTTTGAGAATTCCTCTTTGTAATCCTTTCTCCATTGATGAGTAATACAAGCTCCAAACCCTCCCCCATGGTGGATGTAGCTCATTGAAGAGTGAACCACTTAAATCTTTGTGTGTGTTTTTAATTTCTATAATTATTCTTTCTCATTATTCAAACATCATATTGTCAAAAAAATCAACATTCAAGCCTAAAAGGTCCTTCATTTATAACAAAAATTGACACAATCGCGGATGAGCAAAAAGTAAGTGTATCACTATTCGACGTCCTAATCCGTTAAAAACGCCGCGTATTTCACTTGAAAGGACAATTGTTCCCTTATAAAAACTACCCACAAAATCACAATTTACCATAACATTTCACCCCCTCTCTTTCTCCGGTATCGGTAAATCAATTCCGGCAGCCACCACCACCTCCCCAGCACCACCACCTCCCCTTCACCACACCCCTCCCCACGTAGCGGCTCAACACCCAAATTCCGGCAAATTGTTATTCCCTATCACCACCACCCTCCCCTTCACCACACCCCTTCCCACCACGCAGCCAACCACCCTCCCCTTCACCGTTACCTCTGCTCACCACCACCCCCCTTCCCTACACCTTCACCCTCACCATTGCTCACCGCGCACCACCATCCTTCACAAGCATTCACGGATTAGGACGTCTCACCGCGCACCACCATCCTTCACAAGCCTTACCAGTTCCTTTCCCACGGTCGACGACGCTCCTCCAACGTCGTGGTCGTCGGCCATGTGGGCACCCTCGTCGCCGGATGTTCGATTTTTTTTTTTTGTATGTTAAGTGCCGCCCAGAAAAAACAGACAGTAGCCACGGTGGCTCGCCCAGAAAAGGCGGAACCCACCATGGCTCAGCCGCAGATCTGGGGTGGGTGAGCCGTGGTGGGTGCCGCCTTTTTTTGGCGAGCCACCAGGGCTGCTGCTTGCTATTTTTAGGCGGCACTTTAGTTGAATTTTAAAAAAAAATTGTTTTTATCTTTTCTGGGTTAGCAGTTATACAAAAAAATACGAAAAAAAATTCTTAAATATTTAAATTTCATTATTGTTTGATTCTGAAAATATTTTTAAAATTAAATAAATTAGTTAAATATTTTATTTGGAAAAATTTGAAAAATTAAAAATATTATATGTGAAAATTATTTGTTAAAATTAAAAAAATTTCTTTGTATAAATGTGAAAATAAAAAAATAAAATAAATGTTTGTATTTAAAATAAATTAATTAAAAAATTTCTTTGTATATATGTATGAAAAAATTAAATTAAATATTAAATTAAAAATAAATGTTTAGTTTTTAAATTTATTGACATGTTTAAATAAAATACTTAAAATAAATGTTTAATTAATGACATGTTTATTTGTTTAATGTTAGTAAATTATATGTTTAGTTATATAATGGCATAGAAAATAACTAAATGATAATGTGTAATTAATAATGGCTTATAATATAACATTTTTAAATATATGTAATTATATATGTAGTTATTTATTTTTGTAATTTAATTTCATGTGCAAACTTAAGAAAATGGTGTTTAATTATGAATTCAATGTACGTTATTTAATATTGTTAATATATATAAAAATTGTTAGTTATATAAGTGTGCGTGTAATTATAATTAGCCAAAAATTAAAGGTGAATGTAATGTTTAGTTATTATTATTATATGTTCCTAACACCGCAACTCCAATTCCTGATTATGGTGGTGACGGTGTCGATTATAGCGATCAGTGGAGTAATGGAGGTTGTGAAAGGTGCTCTTGTGTTGATGAAGGGTGCCAAATTGGGTAGCTTGTACTCATTGCAAGGATCCACCATGGTAGGCTCGGCAAATGTTTCCACGGGTGTAGACACCTACTTTTGTCCCCATTCCCGAAAGGGAAGGTTCGATGATGAAAACATAAATCTCCACTTGACAACGCATCTCCTATAAAATAACGAATCTCATTACCCCTTTTTCATTTCACCCGAAACCTGCTATTTATAGAAACCTGCTATTTATGGAAACCTGCTAAAAATAGTAACTGCCGTAATGGGTAGTTGTTAAAAGTGGCAAGTCATAAAAGATAGAAACCTGTCAGAATTAGGTGTTGCACTCCAACATAAATCCTAAATGAGATATAAATTGCGAGAGAATCCTATTCCTAATATGATTCGAAAGTAAGAGTCACGTATTAATTAAAATCTTAACGAGCCTAGAGTTCGTAACGGGCCCAGACGCATCCCGTCACAAGGTTAATACGCACTAAAGGACTCAATTAAATCTCAAATGCTCCGGATTCTAGGAATCCGAATCTGACTAAGAAAAACAGCCCAGACCTTATTTTCAACGCCTGGCTCTGGGCGCCGAAATCTTCGGCGCCCAGGCCTGGGCGCTGAAAATACCTGGTAAGTGTTTTTTCCTAATTCCTCGTGGATTAGAGTTCTGCAATTCTATCTTTCCACGAAATCTTTTCTATAAATAGGGCCTTAAGTTCGACATGAAAAACACAACAACACACAATTATATACTGAGTATTGACTCTAAACCCCTAAGCCTAAGCCTCACGCTGCAAAACTGATCACGCGTTCTGTCGCAATCGACCCATAAATCGAACAGAACGTATCTCGTCCCATAATTTGAGATTCGCTAATTAAAAGGAGAAATAGCAAAGTCAAAGTGGTTAGTTTTCTGAGAACCGTGACGCACCTCTCAAGGGTGCGTCGTAATGTGTCCCTTTTCCATGGTTTAATTGATTTCCTCGCCCTTTTATGAACTGTTAAACTAACTAAATCTGATTGTTCGATCACGCCTAATAAATATGATATTTTTGGGAAATTGGATTGCCATGCTAGGTCCCTTAAAACAATCTAAATCAGATAATCGCGCTCGATCTAGTACTATGTGTTGCATATTGTTAAAATCAACTCAGATTAGTTTAATAGTTAACGCATGTCCCTTCAATTATTTATGGTGAGCTAGTAAGGATATCCTGCCTCTGGAGTTATCGAAGAGCGAGTACTCCTCTCGGTAGTTACAGTCCCCCGAACCCTCAATCTCTACCCTGCGGGTGTACGTTGAGCGATCCCCACCACCAGGGATCACAAGGGAACCTACGGCCGTCATGGTCAAACATAATTGCACTCCCTTTATGTCACGATAACCGGGTTTTGTCAGTTTTTCTCATTGTCGTTAAAAACTGAATGGCGACTCCTATATTACTAGTCAATTGGGTGTAAACTCACAGGAAATGTAATTACACTTGATTTGACAAAAAGAAGCGTCACACCCACGAGGGACGAGGTCACGCATTAGCCTCGTGCTTTTTCGACCCCCTCACAGTGGCGACTCCACTAGGGATAGTGAAGGAAATACTCGTGCTTGTAGGTAATCAAAATAGCCGAAGGGTGAAACGATCCTACCCCGCGTTTATTTCCCAATCAAGTTGGGACGACCTGAAAATCAGCATATTAATGTGAACGGACAGAACCGCATAACGAATCTTGGCTCCCTTGGTGTTTCATCGTGGGAGTTGGGACTAAGGATACCCATCGCCAACCGGGGGGTGCATACGCTTCGAATGTTGTCCACTCGGCACTTTCGCTAGTAGTACACCCGTCCCAAACCCAATCGCTCTCCCATTAGGTCCCTCTCGCCTGCATGCCCCCTTGGCTTGCACTTGCGGGTTGGCCTCTTGAGCGAAATTCGTCTGCTGAAGACACTACCTCGACCGGGGCATGTGTTGGATCTACGATAGAAGCGGTACCAAGCCAGGCGCAAATAACTACCCATAGAAGCCTATCATAAACTACATGACATATTATTATTGCCTCATGATGGAATGTTAGTTATGTGTAGCGAAATATATGATTGTGTGTGACAAACTGTCCTAGAAAAACCAACGACCTTAAAAATTGCCCAAACATTCATAAACCAATTTGCCAAAGAGTTATGCCGAAACACGTGTTCCGCAAACCCGAACGATCGCCACAAAAATAAGCGACGCTCGGGATGGCCTGTAACGAATCCCAGAAACGCTGCTCAACGCGTAAAGGACGTTATTAGGCAAGCACGCAAAATCGAAGTCGCATAAACAAAAGTAGACGCAAACAAAAAACGAGAACCAGCCAGGGACGCATTTTCAACGCCCCTGGCTGGGCGCCAGAATTTCTCACGCCCCTCGCTGGGCGCTGAAGATGCTGCTTGGCCTTCTGGTCAGGCGCAGCAGCCTCGGTGCCCGCGCAAAAGGAAAATACGTAGCACAAAAAAAAAGTTCGTAAAAAGAATTACTACGAGGGCGTAAGAAAAGTACCCGATTTCAAAAGCGACTCGTAAAAAATTAATAACTCTTTGCGTCATTGTTAGGCCTCCTACGACGACAATGCTCGGCACTAAAAACCGAACATGCTAATAATTATGAATTTACACGGGCAAGTGTTTCGAAAATCCAAAGAATGACCAAAAGAAAGAACTAAAAAGTGTACCAACAAAAGAAAGAGTAAAAAACCAATAGAGAGAGTCGAAGTCTAGACTAAGTAATACTTGAAACTTTGGGACCTAAACTTTAGCTTTATAGGACTGGTCCTGCCACTTGGTGCCCATCAGGAAATCAACGGTTAGTGCTCTTCGAAGATACATCGCCAACACCAGGTTTGGTGACTCCAAGCTCCGTCCGTCATCCCTCATTTCAAGGATCTCCGCTTCCCCAACCTCGATTCGCACCCTCAAACATGTCCATCGAAGAATTGCAAGAGCAGATGGCTCAAATGACCCAACTCATGGGCCAACTAAAAATGGAAAACGAAGCCTTAGCGGCTACACAAGCCAAAAACGACCTCGATAACGAGAAGAGGATTGAAAAAATGGTCCTACAGCAAACCATGGGGAGCAAGTACTTCTCCCTCAATCCTGAACCTTTTCCTGGCAAACTACCAGAAAATTTTAGTTCATCAGACTTACCAAAGTTTAAAGCCACGGATAATCCCCATGATCATCTATTGAGCTTTGTGAATGCCATGAACTTGAAAGGCGTGGACAAGTCCATGTATTTACCTGCCTTTCCTTTGTCCTTGGAACCTGTGCCGCTCACATGGTACTATCACCAGGACCCTAAGCTCTTCCCCACTTGGGAAGACTTTGTCAATGTCTTCATCAAGCAATACTCGTCGAACATGGATTTTCAAGTCACCATGCGCGAGCTGGAAGTTCTCTTCCAAAAGAAAAATGAGGGTTTCACAACCTACTTTGCTAGATGGAGGGATCAGGCGGCCCAGCTAATCAATAGGCCTCCCGAAACAGAATTGGTCCAAAAATTCATTGACAACCTGGACCCGGGCTACAGACAGCACCTTAGGTACCTGGGACTTGACACTTTCAAAAGAGTTTATGATGTGGGAATAAAGATCGAGGATGATCTCGCAAAAACAATACAAAGTAAACCCGCATACAAAAGCAATACCTACAACAGGGGCAACACATCCCAAGCCCAAGAAGTCCATGCCGTAGAGGAGACTCCTGCCCGAAGAAGCCCTAGAAGATGGGTCCGAGACCGAAAGTTTGCCCCACTCGGGTTGACTTTGGTACAAGCCTTTGAAAGACTAACCAATCAAGGAAAGTTGAGACCTATAAGCCCCACCCGTGACCCTCCTGTCAAGAACAAATATTGGGTCGAAGGTACTTACTGCAAATTCCATCAAGGAAATGGGCATGACACCGAAAACTGCTGGAATTTAAAACATACGATCCAGGACATGAGGGAGGATGAAGTGATACCTCTCCCTAACGTTGGCAAACCCAACAACAACAAGAGCCCACTCGGCTCTTGTCACATCTCTCTCGACCAACCAGAAAATGAGAACTTCGACCCTACGGTGTACATTACGCCCCAAGGTGCACCACCCGCTGTGGTCCCTATGGATCGAATCGAGAGAGAAGTGTGCGGTGTGTGGGATGATGATGCTGAAGATATTTACCTATCTCAAGTGTCGGGCCAGGACCTCTTTACTGAAACTTGGCCCGGGTATGCTCTCATTGACACCACCCCTCAGGAGCCCGAGGTCGACAACCTCACCCGATCCGGAAGGATATACCAACCGGATATTCACCCACCTCCTATGGACGATATCCCAGTTAGGCAAACTCCTGAGAATGGACGGCACACCACCGTCGCGGAAGTCATTAAAAATCCTCTCTTAAACAACTAAAAAGAACCAAAGCCGAAATTACCATCTGGGATCTCATGTGTACTTCAAAGGAACATCGCGAAAAGCTTATTCGCTCATTTGACCTCATCTCAGTACCAACAGATATCACACCTGACTCACTGGTTAGCCATGTCACGGGAGATGCCGGAGAAAAGGCCATAGTTTTCACTGACATAGACTTGCCGAAACAGGGGGGTGCTCACAACAAAGCCCTTTATCTAGTGGTTGGATGCAAAGGACAAAACATCCCCCTAGCGCTCGTAGATAACGGTTCGGCGGTCAATGTTTGCCATTGCGAACCGCCCATTGCTTGGGGCTAGGAAATGATGACTTCCAAACCTCCACGCAAGGGGTACGAGCTTATGATAACTCCCGAAGGCTTGTGTTGGGAAAAATCAACCTCACCATACAAACCGGGCCTGTGGCACGCACCACGGAGTTTCAAATAATTGACATCAAGCCCACTTTCAACCTCCTCTTGGGGAGACCTTGGCTCCATGACTTAGGAGGTGTGGCTTCTACCTTGCACCAAATGGTTAAACTTAACCATAACGGGGTAATACTAGAAATCCGCGCCCCTCCTCTCGACGTCAGTTGTACTATGGTTGGAACGGCCGAAACTGCAGACGACCTTTACGGGTTTCAAATGGAAGAAACAACCCAGTTCATCGAAGATTATGATCCAGCATTCCTAGACCCGCATGCATCCCGAGTCATCCCTAGAATGCTGTTAGCTCAAGGTTATTTCCCTGGAACCCCATTGGGCATAAGGAAGAAGGAATGCACATTCCATCCTTTACCCAACAAATCTACTCCCTTTGGCTTAGGCTATGAACCAACGGAGGAAGATATTGCTGACCGCCTGTCTAGGCTACGCCTTAACAAGGCCAAACAAACCACCCTCCTTCCCCCATATCAAAGAACCCTTAACGGGATGTTCGTTCGGGAAGGAGAAAGACACCCATGCTGTGATTTCCCTGAACCCTTCGTTCAGGATGGCTTGCTAAAACCAGGATTTGAAATCTTCCATGACTGCCACACCTTGGATGAGGCACCCCACCTCACCAAGACTAAAACAACTGAAATATTGGACGACCAGGCTCTATGGACATTGTTTAACGAATCGAGGCCTATGGAGGACGAGACTGTGACGACTACCCTAGCTTCACAAGATGAAGGTTTCGATCCAACCCGGTTAATCGCTCCTTCATCAACACTAGAAGAGATCGAGAACCGATGGGTGAAGACATATCAGTGGGTCAATGCAAAAGGAATAGAATTCAAGATGAGTACCGGTGAAGGACCAAAGTTTTATGAGACTAAACCCAAGGCTTGAGCCACATAGAGCAACGTAGTAAAAAGCGCCTAGTAGTTCTTTAGATTGGTAGAAAAATAATAAAGACTTTAGATGGTCCTTAGACCCCTTAGAATATAGGTCAAGTTTGTTTCAGTGTGTTTTCCTTACTTTCCAAATTAATAAAGGCGTAATATTTCTCCTAAAATTTTATTCTAACACTAGGTAAACACTAAATGTACTTGCAAAATACAAAAATAAAGAGGCGGCCCACTCTAGGCCCAACAAACGAGGCTCATTCGGTCTTGAAATAGTGCCATGGGAACCAGTTCCCGAAACCCACAAAATAAACCGCACCATCCCATTCATATCCCCAAAAACCTAAAAAGTCAACCAGTGTTATCACAAGAGTCAATCCATGCAACCCAAAGAAATCAAAGGAAATCAAAATCCAAAACAATGCAAATCTTACCAAAAAACAGATTCATAAAACATAATTCCATCATACCCTTCACTAACAACGCGCACCTCAATCCACCCAAAAAGCCTACACAAAGATTTTCATATCTTCCACACCCTAACTCCATTTTTAAAACCGTTTCGAGTCACGGATAGAAAAAATAATCCGGACAAAAATACATCTCACGCTAGCAGTCAAAGAAGCCTCCGAAATAGCCTCAAAATTGATTTTAAATACGAGCAAAATCAAAGCACTAAAAAAGGAGAAAAAAGAAATAAATGCAAGAACACGTGAAGCAAAGCGTCAAAAACGACCGCCCAAGTCATTTTCAGCGCCCAGAGCTGGGCGCCGAAATCTTTGACGCCCCAGCCTGGGCGTTGAAACTCTCTGCCTGCCTAATTTTTTTTTAGAAGTGCTCGTCATTTTGTCCGCACATAACGGAAAAATAACGAACACTTGGGGGGTACAGCACGTATCCAAATAGGCTCACCAAAAAATATAGCCATACAAAAGCCATACAAAAAGTAGTCGAATTTCATTTTTTTACGCGACTTACGGCAAACAAAAAACGGTAGACGAAAATAATGATAATACTTCACTCATTTGACCGATTAAGTAATATGCTACCACCTCAGGGCATATCTATTAAAATCTGGCATCCTAGAACTTATTCTAGCCAGAACTACGCGCGACCTGATTCTGACAAGATACGTAGGCAATCCTTACCAAGGATTCGGTCCAATCAAAAAACAAACATACATAAATTGTGCAAAAAGTGTTAGACATGTAAAAATATAAAAAGAAGGAGAAACGAGAAATGAAAATGAAAAAATAAAATACGCCTTTATTGAAAAATAATAAGAAGGAAAACAAAGTGCTAAGAAATGAAAAAACAAACACAACTGAAATAAATAAAGGGCACCTACACCCTAGCAAGAACTACACTACTCTAGTTCTTCCGGATCATCAAATAAAGTCTTGTAGAGGGCAATGTTCGCAGGATCCACCCCCACAGTCTTCTGCGCTGCCCCAATATCAATCTCCATAAGAACCGGCTCCTGGACACTAACTTCCAAAGATGCCAAGGCTTCATAAACATTCTCAGTTATAGCCCGCTCAGCCTCAAGGGCACAGACAATGGTGGGAGAAGGATTATTATCATCAACTAGACTAGCCACTGTTTCTACAGGCGGCTGAGCCTTCCTAACCCATACATTGTTCCGGCGACGATCTCCGCGAGAGCTTGCATTTCTTTTAACAACAGCAGGCCCCTTCATGTTAGGCATCTTTTTAGGCCTGAAACTGGAACGGGGAGGAACTTCCTTTCGCTTTCGATCAGGACGAGCTTTCACAGTCTTAATACCATAGGTACGAGGTTTGGCAGAATCAGGACCCTCATACTTAACACGAATACGAGGTATCAAAAGCTCAGCCGGCTCCCCATTTCGAGCCTCGGTCCTCACAGCTCATCCACAACTTGTAGTTTTCAGAAAGACCCACAAAGCCATTTGTAGCTATGGCCCAACGCGGGAGACCATCATAATACTTAGCCCACGCTAGAACCCGTGCTTGTGAAAAGGCCGCTACCTTAGGTGGTACCGTATCAGAAAAGGGGATAGTCTGCCTTAAACCATATTGACGCATGACTCGGTAAGGGAGAATATAAATGGGTCGAGATAGCCCCAACAAGGAAACATAAACCGATACATCAGAACCCCCCGTCATAGTAGTCAAACCCCACCATGGTACCACCCACTTAATAGAACAGATGCCATAAGTAAAAAAGGAGGCCCATTTGGCCTCGTCCTGGCCTTGGTGCAAGTATTTTCGGTTACCCAAGCCTATAGGGCGATAATGTTTAGGATCGGCAGGAGCTTCCAAGAGCCTAAGCCGTTCCACGAGCCAAATCTGCAAAAAACGGGTACGATCAAAAAAATAATAATAAAAAGAAAACGGTTCCTGGGGCGCAGTTTCAACGCCCAGGACCAGGCGCCGAAAATTCCAGCGCCCAGCCCTGGGCGCTGAAACTCAGCCCCAAGGCAGGACGAATGAAAAATATATATGAAAAAAAACGTATACGTGCGCAAAACACTCGATTACCTGCAGTAATAGGGGGCTTCCCTTAAAATATTCAGATTTGGCGTCCTTCTTCAGCACATCCGCACTCAGCAAAGTCTCGGCAACAACCAACGGCATAATAGAATAGCAACTTTCCATCTGGCTAATCAAGGGGATCAACCTTATATCACCGAACTCACCATTGTTATTCGACAGCAAATAGTGATTCAACAAGCAAAATACAAGGGCTCGAATATTCAATTTCTGTTCGGTCATATTCTTACTAGGTCTAAAGTGATGTTTTACAAGTTTTGCCAAATTAACTTCATCACCTACAACAACTTCAGCAAGCATGTTAGCATCTAATCCTAGGAAAGCCCCTATGGTTGTTTTACTCTCTTCAATAGTGCCAGGAGTGGCAGGGGTAGCATTAGTAGGATAACCAAGGATCGCAGCAAATTCATCTGGCAAAGGACATATTTCGTTGCCCCGAAAGACAAAAACATGATGATCGGAATCCCAAAAGCTTAGGGCTGCGTGCAGAAAATTATAGTCAATGTTAATTTGTTGTAAGCCTAAAAGTGCCTCTAAGTGGTATTCTTTCAACTAAGCCTTTTCTGTAGGATTAAGGGCCCGTAGCCAACGCCTAACAGTCCATTGGAGTGAGAAAGTGGGAATTGACATGACGAAAGCAAGGAGTAATTAAAACACAGCAAAGAAAGAAGGAAATTGAGAGTGATGGAAAATAAGGGACGTATCTAGCCCCTATATATAGCTGAACGCATCAAGTGACATCCTGATCCCATTCGGAAACGCGTTAAGAAATCCGAAAGTCAAAATTCGCCAGGAAAAGACTTTCAGCGCCCGAAGCTGGGCGCCGAAATATTTAATGCCCAGCCTTGGGCGCCGAAAATGCAGCCCAAGGCCCAGATTTCACAAAATGCGGAGCAGGAAAAGGCTTAAAACCGTGTTGCTAGACACGAGGCCCTATGTACAATTAAGATCAAGCCCAAAAGCACCTTTAAGCTCCCAAATAGCATTAATGAATGGTAAAACTTGGTCGAAACTTAGACTTGTCTCAAGAAACATATATGTACACTTTTCAAACAAAAAAATATCAAGGTCATTCTTCGAAACACCAAAAAATGTTGGTTTCTCAAATAAAAAATGTTTGTCTGTCAAAGGATTAAATCGGGCCAAGCTAAACCGAATGATATTAAACCTTGTCGCCCGAAGACTGAAGTCGCACCCCATGACTTCGCCAAAGTAGCACACCACTATGAAAGGTCGCTCGCACAAACGAGCTCGACCCCAAACATGATTAAAAGACGTTATGAAGTATGCGAAAAATGACCACCAAAGCCCAAGTGCTTGGGGGCTCGCGAAAAGTATACTCCAACAGAGTGCGCGTGATCAAAATCACATTCCCTGGCTGCGCTATACACAAGTCCCGTGTTTGGATAATCTCAAAAAAAAAGAAAAGAAAAAAAAAACGGTATTTTAAAAAAATCTTTAACAGAAATATACTTAGTGTGGGCCCACTTATAGGACACACCTAATCAGGAAATATTGCGACCCACCAACAGGTTGTAATCACAAAAGCCCTTCTACATAGGCAAAATGAAAAGAAACTAAGAAATTCAAAATGGGCTCGCCCACCTTTAACGGGCGGGGTCTGCGTCACTAGCCGCGCAGGTCCTCAGTTTTCGAAAAATAAAGTCTTCAAATTCAAAATAGGCTCGCCATCTTTAGCCGGCGGGGTCTACGTCACAAACCGCGTAGGTCCTTATCTTCAAATTTCAAAAACAGATTCGTCCACTTCTATCGGACGGGGTGTCCACCCTTAGCGGACAGGCTCGCCATCTTTAGCCGGCGGGGTCTGCGTCACTAAACGCGCGGGTCCTTAGTCGCTGCAGCGATAACCTTTATCGGTTTTCCCTTTTTCCAAAAATTAAAGAATCGGTTTCCCCTTTTTCCAAAAATTAAAGGATTGGTTTTCCGTTTTTCCAAAAAAGAATGATGTGATTGGTTTTCCCTTTTTCCAAAAATTAAAGGATTGGTTTTCCGTTTTTCCAAAAAAGAACGATGTGCTGGATTTTCCTTCGTTTTACATCCCATAAAAACAAGGGGGTTTTCTCGTTTAACTAGCCTTGAGAATAAGAATCTTTAAAAATATTTTTACCTCGTGGTTGGGCTTGGCCAGGCCCAATTACACTTTATAGCTTTGATTTCGAAAACATCTGTAGCTATTCCCAATGACAAAGTGAGGGAGTTTCTACACTTCTTTAGATCCTTCCAATGACAAAGTGAGGAAGTTTCTATACTATCCGTTGACAAATCCCAATGACACGTGAGGGATATGTCGACACTCCAAGTGATGACCCTTAAGTCAAATGTTATCACTCGGGGGCTCGTGAGACCCTCGCAAAAACAGGTCACCATGGCTTGTGTGGCGCACTCCGTCTAGTACTTTGACCATCGTCTTATTCCAAGACTCAGTCAAAGTGGGGGCTAACTGTAGACACCTACTTTTGTCCCCATTCCCGAAAGGGAAGGTTCGATGATGAAAACGTAAATCTCCACTTGACAAGGCATCTCCTATAAAATAACGAATCTCATTACCCCTTTTTCATTTCACCCGAAACCTGCTATTTATAGAAACCTGCTATTTATGGAAACCTGCTAAAAATAGTAACTGCCGTAATGGGTAGTTGTTAAAAGTGGCAAGTCATAAAAGATAGAAACCTGTCAGAATTAGGTGTTGCACTCCAACATAAATCCTAAATGAGATAGAAATTGCGAGAGAATCCTATTCCTAATATGATTCGAAAGTAAGAGTTACGTATTAATTAAAATCCTAACGAGCCTAGAGTTCGTAACGGGCCCAGACGCATCCCGTCACAAGGTTAATACGCACTAAAGGACTCAATTAAATCTCAAATACTCCGGATTCTAGGAATCCGAATCTGACTAAGAAAAACAGCCCAGACCCTATTTTCAACGCATGGCTCTGGGCGCCGAAGATACCTGGTACGTGTTTTTTCTTAATTCCTCGTGGATTAGAGTTCTGCAATTCTGTCTTTCCACGAACTCTTTTCTATAAATAGGGCCTTAAGTTCGACGTGAAAAACACAACAACACACAATTATATTCTGAGTATTGACTCTAAACCCCTAAGCCTAAGCATCACGCTGCAAAACTGATCACGCGTTCTGTCGCAATCGATCCATAAATGGAACAGAACGTATCCCGTCCCATAATTTGAGATTCGTTAAATAAAAGGAGAAATAGCAAAGTCAAAGTGGTTAGTTTTCTGAGAACCGTGACGCACCTCTCAAGGGTGCGTCGTAATGTGTCCCTTTTCCATGGTTTAATTGCTTTCCTCGCCCTTTTATGAACTGTTAAACTAACTAAATCTGATTGTTCGATCACGCCTAATAAATATGATATTTTTGGGAAATTGGATTATCATGCTAGGTCCCTTAAAACAATCTAAATCAGATAATCGCGCTCGATCTAGTACTATGTGTTGCATATTGTTAAAATCAACTCAGATTAGTTTAATAGTTAACGCATGTCCCTTCAATTATTTATGCTGAGCTAGTAAGGATATCCTGCCTCTGGAGTTATCGAAGAGCGAGTACTCCTCTCGGTAGTTACAGTCCCTCGAACCCTCAATCTCTACCCTGCGAGTGTACGTTGAGCGATCCCCACCACCAGGGATCACAAGGGAACCTACAGCCATCGTGGTCAAACATAATTGCACTCTCTTTATGTCACGATAACCGGGTTTTGTTAGTTTTTCTCCTTGTCGTTAAAAACTGAATGGCGACTCCTATATTACTAGTCAATTGGGTGTAAACTCACAGGAAATCCAATTACACTTGATTTGACAAAAAGAAGCGTCACACCCACGAGGGACGAGGTCACGCATTAGCCTCGTGCTTTTTCGACCCCCTCACAACGGGTACTATGAGTGATAGTGAAACCAAGTTATGGCATTTGAGACTTGGCCATATGGGGGAGCATGGTATGTCGGAGCTTAGCAAGCAAGGTTGTTTTGGAATCTTGAAGCTTGGAAGCCTTTGCTTTTGTGAGCATTGTGTGTTTGCTAAACACAAGAGGGTTAGCTTCAAACCCGCGGTAAACAACACAAGAGTTCCTATAGAGTTCCTTAAATACTTAAATACATCCATTCGGATTTGTGGGGTCCCTATAGAGTTCCTTCGATTGATGGTTGTAATTATTTGCTCACTATAATTGATGATTTCTCTAGGAAGGTTTGGGTATTATTTATAAATCATAAAGATGATGTCTTTGATGTGTTCCATGATTGGAAGACCATGATTGAAAAGAAGACCGAGAAAAAGATCAAAACCTTGAGAACCGATAATGGTCTAGAGTTTGTAGAGAATAAGTTCTTGAAGTATTGTCTCAAGCATGGCATTGTGCGGCATTGAACTTGTGCGGGTAGACCTCAACAAAATGGGGTTGCGGAGCGGATGAATAGAACTCTCTTAGAGAGGGCTAGATGTACGCTCTCACAAGCAAATTTGGGGAAATCTTTTTGGGCGGAAGCCGTTGCAACGGCTTGTTACTTGGTGAATCGCTCTCCTCACTCGGCTCTTGAATTGAAGTCACCTCTTGAGGTATGGTACGGAAAACCCGTTGATTATTTTAGTTTGAGAGCATTTGGTTGTCCGGCTTATATTCATGTTAGTGATGGTAAACTTGAACCTAGAGCTAAAATATGTATTTTTGTTGGCTATGGTTTAGTAGTTAAAGGTTATAGAGTATGGTGTAACCAATCTAGAAGAGTCATAACTTCTAGAGATATTGTTTTTGATGAAAATTGTATGATCACTCCGGGAAAGGAGCTTTATATTTGCAATGATGTAGGTTCACACCATGATACCGAGGAGGAGGTGGAGCTAGATGAGCATTCACGTGAAGATGATCCATCATCAAGGAGACCTCGTGAAGCGACACCACAAGCTCAAAAGAAATCTATTGCCGAAGAAAGAGAAAAGAGAACAATCAAGCCTCCAAGTAGATACATTGAAGAGTGTGATTATGTCCAATATGCTCTCTCCGTTGCAAGTCAAGTGGAGACCGATAATGATGATCCTTTTTCATTCAAGGAAGCAATGTCTCTAAATGATGCCGGCAAGTGGTTGATGGCCATGGACCAAGAAATGGAGTCCTTGCACAAGAACAATACTTGGAGCTTATGCATTGCACCGAAAGGAAAAAGAATTGTTGGGTGCAACTGGGTGTACAAGAAGAAGGAAGGTACACCGGAATCGGGCGGTCCCGTCTACAAGGCAAGAGTTGTTGCAAGAGGTTTCACACAAATTGAAGGCGTTGACTTTCATGAAATATTTTCTCCGGTTGTGAAACACTCATCCATAAGGGTGTTGCTTGCCTTGGTAGCTATGGAAGACTTGGAGTTACACCAACTTGATGTGAAGACCGCATTCCTCCATGGGGATTTGGCCGAAGGAGGAGATCTACATGAAGCAACCGGAAGGTTTTGAGGAGAAAGGGAAGGAAAATCATGTGTGTCATCTTTTAAAGTCCTTGTATGGATTGAAGCAATCTCCAAGGCAATGGTATAAACGATTTGATTCGTTCATGTTGGCACATGATTTCACAAGGACCTCTTATGATAGTTGTGTCTATTACAAAGAACTTGTGAGTGGTTCCTTCATCTACTTGCTCTTATATGTAGATGATATGTTGGTGGCTTGCAAGAATATGATTGAGATTGACAACTTGAAAAAGTTGTTGGCAAGTGAGTTTGATATGAAAGATCTTGGTGAAGCCAAGAAGATTCTTGGTATGGAGATTATTCGTGATAGGAATGCGGGTGTTTTGTATCTTAGTCAAAAGAGATACATTGAGAAGGTGCTTGAGCGCTTCTCCATGGTGCATGCAAAAACCGTTTCCACTCCATTGAGTTCTCACTTTAAGCTCTCAAAGGAGCTTAGTCCTCAATCCAAGGAAGAAGAAAAGTCCATGACTCACATTCCATACACTAGTGCGGTTGGAAGTGTGATGTATGCCATGGTGTGTCCAAGACCGGATATAGCTCATGCGGTGAGTATGGTTAGTCGGTATATGTCAAGACCGAGAAAGGTCCATTGGGAAGCCGTGAAGTGGTTGTTGAGGTACTTGAAGGGTACCTCAAACGTTTGCCTTGAGTTTGGTAGAAATGCAAACGGACTTGAAGGCTTTTGTGATTCGGATTATGGAGGTGATTTGGATGACCGAAAATCTACTTCCGGCTATGTCTTTACTTTGGGTGGTACGGCTGTGAGTTGGCAATCAACGCTACAAGATGTTGTAGCTCTTTCAACTACGGAGGCCAAGTTTATGGCCATTACCGAAGCATTCAAAGAAGCAAAGTGGCTCAAGGGTCTTGTGGGAGAGTTTAGTCCATGTTCAAGCTTGGTGTCCGTGTTTTGTGATAGTCAAAGTGCCATACATTTGGCTAAGAATCAAAACACATTCTACAAGAGAACCAAGCACATTCACATCAAGTACAACTTTGTTAGAGATGTGATAGCTAAGAAAGAATTTCTCTTGAAGAAGATTGGTACAGAGGAGAATCCCGCCGAGATGTTGACAAAGCCTTTGCCGACAACTAAGTTCACTTTGTGTGTGGACTTAGTTGGTCTTTCTCCATGGTCGATGTAAGCCCATAAGGGCTTGTTGGGAGTGTGTTTGGAGTATAGTTTGGTATTACATTATGAGGAAGTGTGGAGGATTCAAGTCAAGGTGGAGAATTGTTATGTGTGCCTCGAATCTTCCTTGAAGGATGTTAGGGTGTTATAGTGGAAGGTCTGACTTCAAATGGACATATCTCATGATATACTCATTAGATTGAGTTGATTCAAGTTGGGGATGAAATCTTGGCTCAATAGCTTTCCAAAGCCTGGTCATAAGCTCATTTTGGATGAGAAAGGAGGGAGTTATGACTGTTTTACGAGAAGCTGTCATGCAGCAGGGGAAGTTCGGCCGAACCTGCTGGAGGTTCGGTCGAACCTGCTGGAAGTCCGGCCGAACTATTAGGTGGTTCGGGCAAACCTGAAGAGATTAGTAGCTATGATTTTGGAGGTTCGCCCGAACTTTGGGTAAGTTCGGCCGAACCTGACCTTGGTTCGGCCGTACCCTTTAAAGGTTCGACCGAACTCTGCTGGTAAACTGTTTTCTTCTCCGCAAGGTTCAATCGACGTGGCCTTTTCTTTTCCCTTAGATTGGTTTGATGTCTAACACTATAAATACCAAATGTAATGAGATTTTCAGTATTAAGAGAGAGAAAACACAAGTGAGGTTGAAACCCTAGATCTAAGCATACATAGAATTATCTCCTCTTCACCTTTGAGAATTCCTCTTTGTAATCCTTTCTCCATTGATGAGTAATACAAGCTCCAAACCCTCCCCCATGGTGGATGTAGCTCATTGAAGAGTGAACCACTTAAATCTTTGTGTGTGTTTTTAATTTCTTTAATTATTCCTTCTCATTTTTCAAACATCATATTGTCATAAAAATCAACATTCAAGCCTAAAAGGTCCTTCATTTATAACAAAAATCGACACAATCGCGGGTGAGCAAAAAGTAAGTGTATCTCTATTCGACGTCCTAATCCGTTAAAAACGCCGCGTATTTCACTTGAAAGGACAATTGTTCCCTTATAAAAACTACCCACAAAATCACAATTTACCACAACATTTCACCCCCTCTCTTTCTCCGGTATCGGTAAATCAATTCCGGCAGCCACCACCACCTCCCCAGCACCACCACCTCCCCTTCACCACACCCCTCCCCACATAGCAGCCCAACACCCAAATTCTGGCAAATTGTTATTCCCTATCACCACCACCCTCCCCTTCACCACACCCCTTCCCACCACGCAGCCAACCACCCTCCCCTTCACCTCACCTCACCTCTGCTCACCACCACCCCCCTTCCCTACACCTTCGCCCTCACCACTGCTCACCGCGCACCACCATCCTTCACAAGAATTCACGGATTAGGACGTCTCACCGCGCACCACCATCCTTCACAAGCCTTACCAGTTCCTTTCCCACGGTCGACGACGCTCCTCCAACGTCGTGGTCGTCGGCCATGTGGGCACCCTCGTCGCCGGAGGTTCGATTATTTTTTTTGTATGTTAAGTGCCGCCCAGAAAAAGCAGGCAGTAGCCACGGTGGCTCGCCCAGAAAAGGCGGAACCCACCATGGCTCAGCCGCAGAACTGGGGTGGGTGAGCCGTGGTGGGTGCCGCCTTTTTTGGGCGAGCCACCAGGGCTGCTGCTTGCTATTTTTAGGCGGCACTTTAGTTGAATTTTAAAAAAAAATTGTTTTTATCTTTTCTGGGTTAGCAGTTATACAAAAAAAAGAAAAAAAAATTCTTAAATATTTAAATTTCAGTATTGTTTGATTCTGAAAATATTTTTAAAATTAAATAAATTAGTTAAATATTTTATTTGTAAAAATTTGAAAAATTAAAAAAATTATATGTGAAAATTATTTGTTAAAATTAAAAAAATTTCTTTGTATAAATGTGAAAATAAAAAAATAAAATAAATGTTTGTATTTAAAATAAATTAATTAAAAAATTTCTTTGTATATATGTATGAAAAAATTAAATTAAAAATAAATGTTTAGTTTTTAAATTTATTGACATGTTTAAATAAAATACTTAAAATAAATGTTTAATTAATGACATGTTTATTTGGTAAATGTTAGTAAATTATATGTTTAGTTATATAATGGCATAGAAAATAACTAAATCATAATGTGTAATTAATAACGGCTTATAATATAACATTTTTAAATATATGTAATTATATATGTAGTTATTTATTTTTGTAATTTAATTTCATGTGCAAAATTAAGAAAATGGTGTTTAATTATGAATACAATGTACGTTATTTAATATTGTTAATATATATAAAAATTGTTAGTTATATAAGTGTGCGTGTAATTATAACTAGCCAAAAATTAAAGGTGAATGTAATGTTTAGTTATTATTATTATAGGTTCCTAACACCGCAGCTCCAATTCCTGATTATGGTGGTGACGGTGTCGATTATAGCGATCGATTCGTGACAAATGAAATATTCGATGATTTTTAGAACGCAGCGAAATGGGCAAGGGAAGTGGCTATCGGATTAGGATTCATCTTGGTAGGTAGCTCGTACAAAAAGACGCGAAAAGATGGTCGAATGTACCGGTACTTGAAATGCGACCGTGGAAGGAGAGAAAACAATTCTAAGGATCCAGAGACCGCAAAATGGCCAAACACCAAGAGTAAGGCATGTGGTTGTCGGTTTGTGATTAAGTGTGAACAACAACGAGTAGAAGAAGATAATTGGGTAATTGAGTTGCTTAATGATCGCGGCACACATAACCAAGAATTAATTGTGTACCCGGAGGGTCACCGCGGTGTTAGTGGTCTTAGTCAAGGTGCTAAGGAAGTTATTCGTGAGATGAACGATGCACAAGCTAAACCAAAACACATTATGGTGTCCATTAAGAACAAGTATCCAGAAGAACATCCCAACATGAGGCACAATTACAATTTCAAAGATAAGATTCGACGAGAAGGTTCTGAAGGAAGAAATGTGGTTGAACAGATGTTGCATCTAGCGAGAGAGCACGGCTACATAAATTGGGTCTCATGTAATGACCGTTCGAATAAAGTCATTACTCGTCTCTTCTTAGCTCACCCTGCCATGGTGGAGGTGTTCGCACATATCCACTTGTTATTGGTTTGGATTCGACGTACAAGACAAACAGATATGCTTTTTTGAAGATTGTTGGTGTGACACCGACAAATCAGAATTTCATGATTGCCTACGCATTTATGAAAGACGAGACTTCAACAAGCTACCGTTGGGTGTTAGAGAAGTTGAAGCTGCTCCTCGGGGAGGGTGTCACTCCCACGGCTATTCTAACGGATAAAGAGGGTAGTCTAATGAGACCGGTCGCCGAGGTTTTCCCACGTTCGAGACATTTGCTTTGTACTTGGCATATCAACAACGACGTGGAGGCCCATGTTGCACTATTGTGCAACAAGAACAAGGATGTTGGTGCTGCGTTCAAGAACGGAGTTTGGAAAAGAATCATGGAGGCAGCAACTGAGGCAGAATACGAAAGTGCAGTTGTGGTGATGGAAGATCGTTACGGGAGATGGCCGGCCGTTATCGATTATGTGCATAAAACATGGCTTACTCATCATAGACAGAAGTTTGTTCTAGCTTGGACAAATGAGGTCCTTCACTTCGGCAACATCATGACTTGTCGGGTGGAGAGTCAACACTCCGTCGTTAAGAGTTGGCTTGGGAGTTTGCAAGGGTCTTTGGATACTGTTTTTAGAAAAGTGCATGCGTCAATCAACTATCAAGTTACAGAGATTAAAATTGGTTTAGAGATCTCGAGACGACGACATGGTGTTCTGTTCAAGCATTATCTATACCAACAACTTATTGGTCGTGTGTTTCATCATGCTTTAGAGCTTATTTTGGATGAACGTACGAGAATGCTACATTTAAGTACAGAGGTCTTTGAGAGGTGCGGTTGTGCTATGTTGACGACCCATGGACTCCCTTGTGCTTGCCGCATATTTACGGTGCTCCAAGGCGGAGTTGGGATATACATTGATCTTGTACATCGATTTTGGAGGACCTTGGAGATTGGAGAAGGGGATAACATTCCAGAAATCGTGGCGGACTCCGCCCAAGTTACTGAGCAGTTCCGGTCACTTGTCGATGATGTATTGGCTCGAGCTATTGTCGTTATTCGAGACATATCAAGGATCGTTCACGATGAGTTACATCCAGAGCATGCGGGTTATGAGGAACCAGTACCCAACTTAGTACGGAGAGGGAGACCACGAAGACAAAGAAACTCAACAACAAGGAACTTGAGTTTCGTCGAACATGTGCGTAACACGGGCCCTCGCACGAATTGTGATCAAGGTGCTACGTCTTCGGGCAACACACAATCCAGAACTTCATTAGGTACAAGTTATTTTATTATTGTTGCTATATTTTGCATGCATTGAAAATAATTGCATATGTTGTCGATATGTTACAAGAAGTTTCATGAGCATTGTTCTAATTCCCCCTCGTTGGAAGGAATTGATACCGGACTTCATGTTGCAGTATATTAGAGGATACACTGATGTTATACCTGATGGTAACTGCGGATTCAGATGTGTGGCAGAGTTCTTTTTGGGTGATCATGAACGCTATGGCGAGATTCGATCAACGGTTGTTGGAGAGATTAAAAAACTTCCACAACAATACACCAGAGTCTATCTTCCAGAAACTATATCTAACACATTGTATCGAATAGATTGGAGAGGTGGACGTTATGGAGAGGAACATTGGATGGTTAGTGATCCAGACTTATGGCCGATCGCTACACACTTCAATGCAGTTGTTATCATCTTCAGTATCGGCGGTGTATCCAGTTTAATCCCTAACATGACTATTCTTCCGTTGGAAAACAGATATGCAGCAACTAGGCCCTCAAAGGAAATTGTGATGGCACTTTATAATATATATAATTTATTTTTCAAGATGATTTTTCATGAGGATGCAATTTCGTAGGAAACAAACAGAAGATACATAATGCCCAATTTAGTTAGTGTTCCTGATTACACAAAAAAGGGTCAGAAATAAAATAAAACTCATACAGGTATAATAGCAACGTAACATAGATCATGTTGTTTGGCACTAAGACAAAGTAGACGTAATGCCAAAATGCGACATAGATTACAACATTAATGGGTTTTGGTTTTATATGTCAAAGACTTGGTGTAGCATGTCAACTAGCATGAGAAAAGCCATTAGTCGAGCATGTCAAAGGCAGTAGTTTGCGCGGAATGACACCAGTAGAGTCTCGAATTGAAGTACTAAATTAGGTTTGTCAAGATATGCAGACTACTATTTTTTTAAAAAATGTGTTAACGGTCTTGTCTTTAAATAAACTCAAATACAAAAAGAAAGTCATTGTACAAGCAAATTAAATCAAGCCAAATCAAATGAAGATGGTGTGTGATCAGGCGTTACAAAATACATAATACAAAAGTATCAAGGATGAACTTGGCCAGTTAAACAATTTTCCAAATACCAGCAGAAAAAAAAAATAAAAAAAAAAAAAAAAAAAAAAACTGGACTGTAAGTCTGTAATACTCAATAACTAACAAGTGTTTCATGATAACACTTGTTAAGCTATTCATCAGAACTAACCAGCTGCTTATCCAACAAGTGAACTCAAGAATACTTGTTATAGATATTCTTAATGTCTCTTATTAAAATGCCTACACTGGATATGAGTCCCGATTTTCCATTACCATCAATACCACATTACTGGAGAGGATTGGCAGATTATGACGTTCGTGATTGGGAATCAAGATATCATACAAGGATTGAAGCTTGGACTCGATATGCCAATGAGTTTAATTTCAGGATGGGCAGATCATAGTGTAATGAATTTGAAAGTTTAAAGCATTTTGATGTAATAGAACTTTGATGTAAAAGTTTAAAGCATTTTGATGTAAAAGTTTAAAGCATTCTCCTATTTGTAACGTCTTCGAAATTAAATTAACGATTCCAAGAAGTTAATCACAAATTACATAAAAACTTCACACAAAGGACATAAAAAGTTCAAAAAACATAAAAAGTCCATAAAACATAAAAAGTCCATAAAACATTACATAACAAACTCAACGATTCCAAAGAAGTTAATCACAAATTACATAAAAACTTCACACAAATGACATAAAAAGTTCATAAAACATAAAAAGTCCATAAACATTACATAACAAACTCCATAAAACATTCCGAGTCCAATCACTGGGTATCACAAACAACCTTCCACTCTTGCATTAACTTTCTAGCGGCAACTGTAGTCGGGTGATCCGGATCATTCTTCTCTTGCATGTATGCATGAACCACTTGTTCATAGCGCCCAACCCACTGCAATAAAATATGAATTAAAATTATAATAACACATTAATGATATTAAATTTATTAAAATTATAAAACCAACAAAAATTTTTCTAAACTTACATATTCGACATGAGTCTTATCATGTATAGGTGCGATCACTGGAACATCACCAAAACCAGGAGAAATGTGTGGATGTGTCCGTTCAAGGAACCATTCCATGTATTGCTCTACAACAGCGTATGGCACACCATCCGGAACAGGCGTCATAGACGTGAGAATCAGACTAGAAGAATAAACATCTGATGAAAAACGGTTCCACCAATCCTCTAAATATGACAAGTCATGGAAATCAATCTCATACTGCCTCCAATTAGGTGGCCTGTGTGCTTTGCCGTGGAACATGAAAGCTTGCGAAATACGCTGCACATACCCCAACTGCCGAGTCACTCGATCAGGGCTATACATCTCACCGATATGACGGTAACATATCGGACCCACATAAGATGTCCTCGGACACTGAGCGACCGGGTTGTCGTAATATGGCGTCCACGCAATCTACAAACAACATCAAATGTTACAACAACAATGTTAAAATACAACAACACTAACAATAAAATATATGACTTTTACATTACCTCCTCTGGTGTCAGCCTATCTAGCCGAGCACGGAACGAAGCCAATCTACTCTTGTCCTTACTCTCAGCAGCATAAATCCATCTCGATGCTCGAGGATCACCAGGTCCTACATCCTTTCGGATCGAGCGAGGTCGGAAACAAGGAAAATGCTCATATATCCAAGCATGAAGAAGCGTCCGACATCCTTCGATACCTCGTGACTCTGACCGTGAAGCAACACCCAGCTGGCGATAAAGATAAGCTAAGCAAGCAGATCCCCAAGAATATTCACGCACATCGTCTAGTGTATCGAGATCAAGCAAGACCTTTGCAGGTAGCCGACTCTTACTCTTATCAGTAAACAAACAACACCCAATAGTAGACATCAACCACCCAGTCACTTGGCACGTTGCATCCCTAATCGGTGCTGAACACAAGTCAATAATAGACTTAGTCTTCAAACCACCTTTATTCCAATGGACCGGTTTCAGCATATCCTCTCTCACCGAAAGCAACTCACAAACCCGAGTAATCAAGGGCCTACCATGGTCGGTAGGGCGGGTACTCAATGCACGCCCCTCAATAGGGATGTGATGAAGTTAATTTATTTTTTCAAGCCTTCATGACTAAAGTTTATAGGACCATTTCTTTTTTAAGAAAAAAAATATACATTTATTATACTGTAACCATGATTTATGGAAAGTTTATTATCCTAGCAACCAGATATATTGGAATATAAAATTGATTGTATATTATAATGAACATACTTTTATGATTACACGAGGGATACTAAAATATATAACGATACCAAAAAATAGTTACTGATCTCGAAGATGATTTTTCATGACGAATGTTTAACACTTTATAATATATATAATTTATTTTTACTTTCTCCAACTACCACCAGAATTTTTTTAAACTTAAACCATGATTTGTAAGATAATTTTTATTGACGTATAAATAATCTAAGTTGTACTTCTTTTGTAGCACAAAATCACTATCCACCATCAAGACATAAAAAAATACGCTACTTGAGCTTCTAAACTATTTGCAATTTTTTTAAATAACTTTAACCATGATTATATATGATCATCTCACCTTTAATGAAATCATACTTAAATAAAATAAAACTCAAAATAAAATAGATTAAAGAAATTTCTGTTGCAAAGTATGATGTGCTGATACCCCTTGCCACAATGGTCACATATTACTACACATCTTGAACTTATATTCTATTTGTGTGCACCAGTAGTCAAATCTTGCCAAAAACACAATTCAAGTTTTCGGAATCAAGCCATATAATAAACAAGTGAATCTTCTGCTTCTCACAGTCAATCTTAGCTTTGAACATTGCCAACCAGTCCATTCCCAAAATCACATCTAAATCTCCTAACTCAAACTCAATTAGGCTAGACAAGAATATGGTCTTGGCAATGGTTAAAGGTACATCCCTATGGACCTTAGTGCATTTCACAATCTTACCGGTTGGTATCACTATGGATACTTCAATCTCTTCAGGTTCTCTCAATCCTAACTTCTCTAAGATACCCTTTGATATAAATGAATACGTCGCACCAGAATCAAATAGTACTTTAACTAAAATGGAGTTAATAGAAAAAGTACCAGCTATGACGTCAGACGAGTTTTCGGCTTCCTGCTTAGTGATCACATTCAGCTTTCCTTGGGCAACTCCCTTGTTATAGCCACCTCCATTGGCATTTCCATTGACATTACGGTTTCCATTCTGCTGATAGTTCCCTCCGGGCTTTCCATTACCCTGACCATTATTGCCATTGTTACAATTCTAGTAACCCTTTTGGTTTCCACCATTGTTCCCTCCATTCCGGTTTTGGTTATTCCGATTGTTGTTCTGGCGGTTGCCTTGGTTGACTTGGTTGGGTTTCCCATTCTTGGCCCAACACTCAAAATCTCTATGGCCTAGCTTCTCACAAAACCTACAGACAACTTGGTTTCCATTACAGTCTCGACCTGGGTGATTAGTATGGCAACGTCTACACTCATAGACTCTCGTTCCATTCCCTGTAGACTGATTCTTATCAACATTGTTATTTTGGAAGTTGTTTCTGTTTCCACCCTGGTTCCCCATGAACTGGAAATGGTTGTTTCCCTTGTTTTTCTTAAAGTTCCCCTGATTCTGCTGGCCACCACCTTGGTTTTGGTTACCAACATCCTTCCTCTTCTCACCAATTCCATTCTTCCTTTGCTGCAGGCCATACAAATGGGCAGCTTTTCCATACAGGGTGTCAAGAGATGTAAAAGTCTCTCCAGCAAGAATCAACTGCAAATCCGTAGTCAATCCACTCTTAAATCTCTGAGCTCTAAGCTCCTCCGTTTCCACCACTTCCGGTGCAAATCTAGACAGCTCTATAAACTTGGAATAGTACTATGTTACAGACATCCCTTCCATTTTCAACTCGATGAACTCTTGTGCTTTCTGCTTCTTCAGATATGGTGGGTAAAACTTGTTCCTTAAGGCTACCTTGAATGATTCCCATCCAAATCCAGGTGTAGCTCTTAAAGAATTCTCACACCTTTGCCACCACAAATCAGCTTCTCCCCTAAGGTAATACACAGTGCTATTAACCCTAAGGTTTTCTGGGCAATTGACAGCTACAATAAGCTTATCGAACTCCCTTAGGCAGTTCTCAAGTATAGTTGGGTCTATCTCCCCTTGATACAAAGGAGGCTTACTTTGGGCCACCTTCTTAAACATCTCACCAGCTGGATCAACTCCCTGGTTATTCCTATTCTGTGCTAAGTTCTGCACTACTTTAGCTAGTTGTCTAACCACATCGGCAATCCCTTGGGTAGTCATTTCCTGGCCTTCTCCTAAATAAAACAAAAGACTGACTTCAACAACTGAGTTTGGACACTGCCTTGCTAAAACATTGCACTAGCTAGCCATACAAACAGTACACATACATGAAATTTTCGGACCCTAAGCAAGATAGGCGCCTATTATGGCCTCTTTCTCCCTTAGTCCGCATCACAAAGTTCAAGTGGTGAAAATTGAACCACCTTGCAAGTATAATTTCATTGAAGAAATACATGAAAGTCTTTTGCGGTAATCGCTCAAAGAGAACGTAAACTTAAGATTGGAGGCAAAAGAAAGAATTCTAAACTTTATTACTTCAATGGGAAAATATTACATCCTTTGGATCGTACTTTATTCGAAAAACCACAAAACTGAACTACTAAAACCATAAATAGTAGTTTATTACTTCACTAAAATTTAAGCACTAGCTATTACATTAGTAAAGTCTCCAAATTGCTACTCTACTATCCAACCTCCTTCACAAATTGGTGAAGAGTGCTCATGGCCTTCAAAGTCATCAAAATCTTCCTCTGGATCAGACTCATACTCCATATCCTCATTATTCTGTTGTAGCTCACTGTTCACTTCATCATTGTTAGTCTCTGGCTCAATTTCTGTACCACTGGAGATCTCAATAGTAGGCTCAGGAATGATAGGATTAGGGTTCTCAATCTCAACAACATCATCATCACTATCCTCATCCATCTGAGTTTCTGTCTCATTATCTAATCCTGTAAGGTTGATGTTTTCCACTGTTTTACCATCATCAAAACATTCCTCCGCAAGCTCTATAATTGTGGTCATAATCTCCAAATCATATCTCCATCTACCATCTGGAGTGCCATACTTGTAGTAATTAGAAATACCATTTTCCATGTGCATATCACGAAATCGATTCTGAAGCTCTATGTATGGGTTCTTGGAAGGTAAGCAACGAATAACCATCTTTGCCATAACATCTTTCTTCCTTAGTTCGGGTAGGTTCACTAGTGGAAAAAGGGTCATTTGCATCGCACTTTTAAGCACATTTGCGTCGCACATCGTGCGTGGCAAAAGCTCTCGACGCAAATGACTAAAAGTCATTTGCGTCGCACATTTATGCGACGCAAATGAACCTTATTTGCGTCGCACAATTAGCTAATGTGCGACGCAAATAACTTTTCAGGCATGGTGCTGAAAAGTCATTTGCAACGCACATTAGCTAAATGTGCGACGCAAATGACTTTTCAATATGTTAAAAAAAATGTCATTTGCAACGCACATTAGCTAAATGTGCGACGCAAATGACTTTTCAATATGTTAAAAAAAATGTCATTTGCAACGCACATTAGCTAAATGTGCGACGCAAATGACTTTTCAATATGTTAAAAAAAATGTCATTTGCGTCGCAGATTAGCTAAAGTGCGACGCAAATGACTTTTGGATATTCTAAAAAAAATGAGCTGCTGATTTTATTTAATCCATAGATTAAATAAAATAAGCAGCTTTCAGTACTAGTATATTCAGAGCATAAAAATAAAAGTAAACTAGGTGAAAATTTTGACAATATTTCCTTTGTAATTTGACCCTCCCCAATACCGGGAATGTTATAATACATTAATATATACCTGTCAAAACAGTTTACAACCCAATAAAAGGCAAATTCACCATAGATCAACCAACATGTTGATAACCTAACTACACTTTAAACATAAAAGTTTAAGTAAATATTACAATAAACTAGCTAAATATCGACATTGCTCATAATGTAATCAGCCCAAAGAAAACAAACAAAAATAGCAGAACAATCACATTCTTAGCAACAAAGGCAATACATATTCACCCTTATTAAGAAAAGAAAAACATTAGAGTTGCATAACCCCAAACCTACTCTCAACAGGAGGTATAATAGTCTGCTAGTCTTGCTACCATTTGCAGTTTGAATTGCATTCAGAACAATTATATTCATATAAGGAAACAATAATTAAACCTCAATTATATGGGAACATTTCAGAAAAAGTAATAAACGCTAGCAAGAATTGGGGAATCAACCACAGAACATTAAAATTTGAACTTAGACCTCACAATAATCAAACACACGAGCTGTTATTTATTGTATGCACAAAATGGCAATGTGAAAAACATGTATCATTGGATAAGCAACTGAACATTTCAAACATAAGACATCCAAGGTGAGCAAGGGTGAAACCTGTAATCAGGTCTAAAGTCATGTCCCCATTTTGAAACACAATGTACTTCATCGATGGCAAATAAAGCTATTCCACGGTTCTCCGCAAGCCTCTGAAGTGGACTTATTAGTATGCATTATACACCTCATCAGACAGTGAAAGCTGACATCATACAGTCCCAAGTGACAACATCAGGGCATTTAGAAACAATTCAAACTACAAGCAATACCAGATGATGTACAAATGTGTTCACCTAAGCAGTGTTTCGAGGCAAACGTATACAACGGAATACATGCCGTTCATTGCTTTCTTCTCAACGGTGTTATCTGGTTGTCCTGATCCAAGGAAACATGCAGAGATGCCATGTTTTGATAGCTTTAAGCACTGGTCATGCATCAAGCTTATCAATGGAGAAATCACGACCACGACCTTCCTTGTCAAAAGCGCAGGTAGCTGAAAGCACAGAGATTTCCCTGTAGAAACATTAAAGCCTCAAAAACATTGACACAGTATATACATTGTACAAAGGATTCAAGAAGAAATGCACAGAAAAGGGAGAATAAGAATCAGAAAATAAATACCAGACCATGTTGCTGCAAGAACAAGACAGTCTTGCTGAGAAAACCAAGCACCAAGAGCTTCCATTTGAAAACTTTTCAACCCGGAGTACCCAAAATGTTTACGCAGCAGGCTGTTGGCTTTCTGGTCCCAGTCTGGTCCAAGTTCTACATCCTCTACTGTTCTATGGGCTGAGTTCAGACTGTAAGATGTCAGCGAAGATTTCTTCAAGGTTCCAAAAGACTAAATTAGTTGTTTTTTCTGTCATATATGTGGCATATGTGTGTCTATTAAGTTCTTGCTTCTACTGCAGGGTTGCCTAGCAATCATGGTAGACAAAGAAAAAAATCCAAAGGTAAATCTTACTGAATTTTTTCAACTGGATGGACTATATGTTTCATGATATTGTCTTAGCTAGTTAATGAATCTCTTTTAAGAGTTCGACATAATCAAAATCCTAAAATCAAAATCAAAATCTAGGGTTCAAACAATCAAAATTTAGATTCATCTGAAATCAAAATCCTAAAATCAAAATCAAAATCCTAAACAGATTCGACATAATCAATAACAAACTACAACATCTGAAATCAAAATCCTAAAATGAAGAGTTCAAACAATCGTAAAATAAATACTCAAAATCACCAACTAACTAACATAATTAAGCCCTAGATTCATCAAAACAATATGAAAAAGTTGCAAAATTAATTAAACATGGAAATCACGGTAGGGAGAGAGAAAATACCTTTAGATCGAAACAAGGTATTCAAGGTCGGTGGCGATAAAAACCGAAACTCCAGCACCAACACTTCGGCGTTGTTATGGCGGTGTAACTCGGGACCAACTCGGTCTGAGTCGACTCAACAGATTCCCCAAAAACTCAGCCCCACTTCCACCGCACCCAGATGAGTCGCCGCCGAGTCATCCACCTCAGAGCTGGAGTTTGCAGAGAATGCGGCTTGAAATCCGGCTGAAGACGTCATCGCTTTCAGATCTGGGTTTGCCTCCTTCGTATTCGCTAAGCTTGAATTTTAAAACAAATTTGAGATATTGGGATGATTTGGTGAGAGGAGACTTTGAAGGGAAAGCTCGATACTGATTCTGAAGGAGAGACAGAGAAGCTTTGGAATTTCAACAATGGAGATCTGGAAATTATGAGAGAGAAAGAGTTTGGGGAGGCAGGAAATGTATGAGGGAGAAAGGGAATGGGAGCAGGGCGTCGCACCAAATTAAAAAAGAAAAGGAAAAGGTAATAATTAAATTTTAATTAGAAACCGAAAATTTTTTACCTCCTTTGCGTCGCCGATTAGTAAATCTGCGACGCAGATGACTCTAAGAGTCATCTGCGTCGCAGATTAGTAATTCTGCGACGCAAAGGAGGTAATATTTTGCGTCGCATTATTATTAATCTGCGACGCAAATGACTTTAAGAACATCTTAGAGTCATCTGCGTCGCAGATTAGTAATTCTGCGACGCAAATGACTAATTTTAATGCTTAAAACTGTCAATTGCGTCACATGTTTAAATGTGCGAGGCAAATATGGTGATGCAAATGATTGTTTTTCCACTAGTGGTTCTTCACTGTAGCAAAAATAATTGCAAGCAAATTCGATCTTCTTCACATAAATGTGTGGGGTTTCACAGTCTAGCTTCTCTAGGTTTCCTAGGTTTGCGTACTTTGAAATCAACATCTTAAATCCTGAAAATTAACAACTACAAAGTCTTACTAAAGTGTTCCAAAAAAAAAGTAATTAAGTTCGTTGAGCCATACAATTTCAATGCACAACTACATGCTTAATCATGAATCGTGATGCAATTAATCACATAAAGCAAAACAAGACATGATCAAACTTTAAATAAAAGATCACATAGTCAAGGCATAATCACATAAACACTTGATTAACAATGCATACTTAAATTAAATGCATACTTAATCTAACTATGCCCTTCTTAATCTACCATTTCCTCACTTAGAGTAAATAAAAAATTTCGAAATTAATTTAAATAAATAACTTCAAATATACACGAAATTATTAAAATTAAAATCGAAAATTTAAAATAAGTAATCGAATAATTTAATTAATTAATTCGATTATTTACAAAAATAACTAAAATAAATAAATAAATAAATATTTCAGAACTTTTTTTTTTTCTTTTGAAAAATCCGAAAATATTTCGGAAAAGAAAAAAAATAATTCGAATTTTAATAAAACTCGAATGATTAAAATGACTTTCAAATACTTGAAATAATTGGTATTTGGCTTTTCAAAATTTTGAGTACTCAAAAACAACATTTTGACTTTAGGAAAATAATTTTCGAAAAATCCTAAAGTTCCGCAATCGTAGTTTAAGGATTTACCACTTTGCACTATTAATTAATGCAAAGCAGCTCTCAAACTAGAGCTCTGCAAATACCACTTTGTAACACCCTAATAATTCCTTGCTTTTTATAAAAAAATTTCCGACTTAAACACAGGAATTACCAAGATATTACCGCCACCGTGATAACGGCTAAGGCTATTTACCAGAATTTCGCAGCGGAATTAACTAAGTTTCAAAACACATTAAATAAATAGTTAATGGGTATTAGAACAAGTTGGAACCGTTGAGGCCCAAATCCAAAGTATTAAACCATTTGAAAATCCATTAACTATAAATAGTATTAGTAGTAGTATTCATAACTATAAATAAAAGTAGAGTTTATAAAATACGGAAGAATAAAGCTCTCAACTTGAATCCCATGATAACTTCTCCCGCAAGTTATCTCTACAAACCTGCTTTATTGAAATCTACTCCCCAACAACGCAATTGCGATTGATGGATCATCATAGGGTCATTAAGGCAAAGACCATGACCAGAAGACATGAAGCACGAGGTCAGCAAAAGCTGAGTACGAACAAGCTAGAATAACATTCTATCCTAACATGCTTCACTCGACGAATAAATAATCCACATGCAAAAGTCATATAATAAACAAGTAAACATGGAGGCAAGACTCGACACTTGACACGACTCTTGACTCACAGTTTAATAAAAAGTAGCTTCGAACGGGTAAAGTAAAGTATGCTCAAAAGGAAAGAAAAGGGTGATGGGAGCCAACCATACACCAAAATAAGTCGGGCTACTACCGAAAGTCGGGCCATACCGACAGAAATTCCAATGCACAACGGCATAAAAGAGAATGAAACAACGTCTTGTACGTATCATTCTAGGAGTACAAGTTTTCCGGCAAGATTCCCCTCATTGTTCATACTCAAGGTATATACGTTCCAAGAGTTTTGAAGCTCTTTGGGTTACACTTTACGTTAATTAGTATATTATGTTCAAGGCGACTCAAGACTCTACTCAAGACACAACATACAAACAATTTAAACAACTAAACAATTCAACAATTCAACAATGACACTTCATTATTTTACTTCTTTAGGACTTGTGATCAAACATAGACTCAAGTGAAATTACTCCCATTGTTCCTTCTCAAAAACATTGTTTGAGATAACCCGACATTGCCTATTAACAACCGGGGTGTGCCCTTAGCACGAATTGTCCTTAATTCAATTCACATAGACTCTCTAACATATTCTACCCCTTGGTATAATATATATTGCTCACTGGCAATATTCGACTGGCTCAATATTTATGCTAGACATCCTGTACTATAGCATAATAATAATAACAACTTGCATGCGCAATACTCATACATGCAAACCAACTTGAACAACATGCTTGACATAATTCAACGATTATAAAAGTCCATAACATGATAGTTCAATAGAATCTATAAAGCATAATTCAATTCATAACATGCTCGTTCACATAGATTCAATAACAATAATAACATGCTCGTTCTCAAAATCAAACATGAATTCACAACAACATACAAGTTCACATGATTCGCATTCAATATACTTCACAAAGTCCTCAAGGGATGGGTGGTCACCCTAGTCTTGTACGTATCTGGAATACCTAAGTACGGGGGCCACTGTGCGAATCACGACTCACTAGAAATCAACTCCTATAAACACAAAAGGCGAACT
The DNA here is from genome assembly GCF_020520425.1 of Spinacia oleracea. NCBI lineage: Eukaryota > Viridiplantae > Streptophyta > Magnoliopsida > Caryophyllales > Amaranthaceae > Spinacia > Spinacia oleracea. Next base: position 76,518,580 of record NC_079490.1, read on the forward strand.
AAATTATTATCCATGTTTACTAAATTTCCAGCAACTATTTAAGATTCTAAAACTCTTAGTTTAATTAGAAATCATTCATTAAACATTAATTTAATAGTCTCAAATAGTCAACTCAAGCCCTAACATAAAAACATTGACTTTTTAGCTTTAAAACCATTAAAAACCAACTTTTTAAAGCTTATAACCAATCTGAAAATTTAAGTTGATTCCCATATTTAAATTTTCATTAAATTATGTGAATCAATCGCTTAATTACTTGAAATCAAAACCCTAATAATAGTTTATCATAAAAGCATGTTTTGACTTCAAAAATCGACACTTTATAAACTTATTAAATCTGAAAATAATAATTTCAATCATCAAAACTAATCTCTTTAATTAAAACACAACTCTAACCCAATACGGTGTTCATAACCGTTCTAATCAATTTAAACAATCTAAATATTTAAAATAATCACAACAATTAAAAAAATTTTAAACTGAAAATTAACTTTTTTGAAAATAAAATTTGGTTGAACAATTGATCAACACACACACACACACAACGATTAATTGCTCGTGTGTGTGTGTGCGTCGTTCAACGCAACACAACGAGCAACAACACATCAACGCACGCAACGCAACGCACCGTAAGCGAGGGCGCGCGCGCACGAAGGGACAAGGCGACGAGGCTGGTGGCTGGGCGCAGGCGAGGCACATACGCACACAGCAATGTTGTTGTGCTGCGACGCGACGCGGGGCAATGCATGGAGAGGGCAGCGAGCTGGGCTAGCACGACCACACAGCACGCAGGCACGATGTGCTACGCTGCGGCTGCGGGACGGGCGAGATGGGCGAGCACGGCTGCCTTGCGCCGCAAGCAAAGACGGACGAAGAGAAAGGGGTGTGGGGCGTGGAGTGTGCCGCAAGGAGAGGAAAGAGAGGAGAGAGAGAGAATTCTGAATTTTTCTTGTGAGGGTTTGATATGAGGTTTATTTATAGGTTTTCTCTCCCATGTGGGCTAGGTTAGGGAAACTTTGAGTTGGGCTTATTACCGGGCTTATTTAACTTTACTCCTTGCAAGCTTTGTTGGGTTTGCTTAAGACAAAACGACCGGGCTTTAATTAAATTAAATTCGTTTTCGAAATACGACCCAACAAATCCAGATTAAATAAATTCATTGAATTTATTTAATAAAAATACGGTTTTCGAAATAATTAATATTTAAATTAATTAAAAAAATAAAATGCATTTAATTCTCATTAAATGAAATTAATTTATAAAAATACTTTATAAATACAACCAAATGCTTTATAAATATAATAAAATATATTTATTTATAGAAAGATACCAGGTATTACATTTATTGTCACAATTATCAAAAGTATATGTTGGAATTATAAAATTTGTTGTATTTTATCACATGTTTATATTTTTAGGCTAATAATAGATCGAATATAATGATACCAATGGATAGTTAATGACCTTGAAGGTGTTGTTTCAATTCATGGCGTATGTTTGACCTTTAAAATAATTACGATCTCAAAATTTTAATACTCCGTATGTTTTAAATAAATTGTTTCAAACGTAACTTCGAAAATTAATATGATGTGACACATTATGTATATCGTACTTGGTGGTAATTGTCCAAATTAGATATGTAACTCCTAAAACTTTTATTGGCGTGTTAATAATATAACTTGTTTACATCTTATGTAGCACAAAATGACGATCCACCACCAAGATAGAAAAAACATATGTTGCTAGAGTTTTTAATCAATATGTGAAATAATTTTTTTTATTAACTTTGACCATTTATGATTATATATATAAGATCATTTAACCTTTAAATAAATTGTACCTAATTTTTTTTTAAAAACTTTATCTAAAATAAATTAAAGGAATTTTTGTTGCAAAGTATTATGTGTTGATACCCCTTGCCATAAAGGTCACTACTACACTACTTAAGCTTCTATCCCATATGCGCACACCATTGTTCAAATTCCGACAAGAGCAAAAAATAATTTATTCTTTTTAACTTTTAACTAAGATTTTATGAGATCATTTTAGTTATAAGGAAATCAAAACAATAGGTGTATTTTTCAACTATGATTTTATGGAAACTTGTTACTCCTATTGGGAGTATTAGAATATTTATTGTCCCCATTATGAAGGAAATGTATCGGAATTATTAATATATTTATATTTTTCATGATAAAAACAAGGACTATATAACGATGCCAAAAAATAGTATCGAAGGTGATTTTTCACGACGTATGTTTAACCATGTAAAATTTTCACAATATCCAAAATTAATAATCCATATGTTGTAAATAACTTATTTAGATTGTAACTTCAAAACAAATATGTTGTCTATAAATTATGTAGTAAGAATTATGTAGATCGTATTTAGTGGTAATTGAACAAATGAGATACGTAACTCCTAATATTTTTATAGGCGTGTTAAATCTAATTCATTTATATTTTCTGTAGCAAATAATGATGATCCACCACCAAGATAGAAAAAAAAAGCGCTGCTTGAGTTTCTAATCTATTTGTGAAATATTTTTTTTATTAACTTTAACAATATGTGATTATACATAATCATTTCACCTTTAACTAAATCATATTTAAGTTAAATAGATTAAAACAAATTTGTTGCCAAGGATGATGTGTAGATACCTCTTTGCCACGATGTTCACTATTACACTACTTGAACTTCTACCATATTTGCAGACACCTGTTTTCGAATCTAGCAAGAGCCATAATTTTTTAATATATAAGATTTATTGGATCATTTCAGTTATAAGGAAATCAAAATATTGGATTATTTTTCAACTTTAACTATGATTTTATGTCAAGTCGTTATTTTTATGGGGATTTTTAGATTATGTTTTATCCCTATTATAAAAGGAATACATTGAAAATATAAAATTGGTTGTATCTTATAATGTATTTTTATGATTACACAAGGGGATAATAATAAATTATAACGATATCAGAAAATTGGTAACCGATCTCGAAGGTGATTTTTCATGACGTATGTTAACCCTTTATAAAATGTGGAAACATTTATTACGATCTAATATGTTGTAAATAAATGGTTTAGACCTTAACTTCAAAAATTAATATGTTGTACATGATTTATGTAGATCATATTTGGCGTGTGATTTTGTAAATGAGATGTATAAATCTTAACTAGCTTTTGAGCCCGTTCTACGAACGACTTGGGCTAGTCACATTGGGGTTTATTTTGTTCATTTCCTCTTTGATGACAACAAAATACGTGATATTTTTGTGTATCAATTGACGTTCGTGTCCTTATCCCTATTTGAATAAGAAAGTAAAGAAACATTACACTGAATTTGATGTTTGTACTACAAAAGTACATAGGGAAAGTCTTTTCTTTGGATCTTTAATTATCAATATTTTTTTGTGGTGAAGGAGGGTCAAGACCATAAAAGGAACCTAAATAATAAGCCTATTTTACTTAGTTTCTTGATCAAGCTTCTTTGTAATTACGTGACAGTTCGGTACTTTTATGCCTAATTATTAAAAAAATTCTAAATTATTTACGCACTCCTATATTTTTTTTATTGCCCTTGCCATTGTCATTGTCCTGAACAATTGTATCATCAGGCTTAGGAAGTAAAAAAGCTATCAAGCCAAGTGCCCAGCCAACAACAGTAAATCAATACCGAAGAAGAGACTTAATAGTTGTTATGAGTTTGAAATGCTCAATGAAAAAAGGAATGCAGATTTGAAATAGCAGTATGTCAGCAAGTATCTCAGTAAATGGATCTGCTACATAAGTCGTAACATCATCCCCAACAGCCCTACTATATGCCAAAAACGTTGAAAAAATATTGCGTGTATACCATTTGGATCATGTGCTTTACAAATCGCAAAGGTGCATTTGTTGTAGACTTGTAGGGCCGAATATATCTCGCCTTTGAAAATGGACATTGAAACTCAACATTAACTTAAGGGAAAATAACTTTTGTGACATGCTTTAGTACTTCCTGCGAAGCATCGTGGAACAATAGAGGTAAATAATTGCATATAAATTTTTGTTACAGTATCCTCCAATTATCCTCCTCTGTTTGCCAATCGTCATCACCATCAAACAACCCATTAATAGTATTCCAAGACTTCCTTTGCGAGGTCTTGTGGTGAAATTAACTTGTGTCCATATCTCTATCTCACACCCCAGAAACTCTAGAGCATAGGTACCAGTACACCTCATATTTTATATTGAGTTTAAGTCTTTTAAAATGTCGCTAACAGGACATCCATTCTCGAAATCGCACCAATATGCACTTTTAAATTTTCCTTCTTGATTAGATGTAATAGCAAGACTATACATTTCTACAAACTCAATAAACAAAGAAGAGAAATGAGGTCATATTTTCCTAGGAGCTTCACAAATCCAACACACCCAAGGGCCTATATCCCAAAATAAATAATTTTAAAAAGTAAAAGTAAAAAAACACAGAGAGTAAATTATCCAGGAAAAAAAGGAAAAATAAATTCACTATGAGATTCATAAAAGAAAAGATGAAGACACAATGTATTAGCAAAGTTGCTGAAATAATATCACAATTAGACATGCATTTGAATTTATTCACCTTATCAAATACATTTAGTGGTAGTAGAAATCCCCATTCTTTAACCAATTATTATTGCAGAAGCTGCCAAAATTGCTTAAACTTCAACCAACATAAAAATCTCAAAATTGCAGAAATCACTTTTGTAAGAAATCGAAAATCGACAATTGACAATATGAAGAAGAAACCCTGATAATTGGTTGATGGAAGAATGAGTAACTGATGAAATGATTAAAGAAGGTATTAAACATTTTTTGAGGAAATTAATTTGCAAACTAAATAGAGGTTGAATGGAAAGTTTAGTGTGGCAATTTAATACAGTGCTTGGAAGTTGGAATGTTGAATTGAACTTTATGAAATTGGAGGAATTAAAGAAATTATGGAGTATGAATCAGTAATGGGAAGATGAAGCGATATTAAAGAAAACAGGGGAGATGAAAGTTTGCTAGGTTTTTATGTTTTTTTTAATAATTCAAGGGGAGAATATTAGAGTAAGACATGTGTTACTTGTGGAGTTGTGGTTTTACTTTTTAAATACTAGGTATAGATATTTCCTTAAAAAACAAAAAGATCCTATAAGTTAATACGCAAAGGTTTTTTAAAATTTGTTTTTTTTCTCTTGTTAAGATTCGAACACGGGTACAATTACATTATAAACTCAAGCAGTGTTGCAGTGACTATTATGGCAAGGGGGTATTAGCACATCCACATTTGCAACATATATATTTGTTTAAATCTACTCTTGTGTAGACCGAGTATGATTTTAGTTCATGTTTTGACTTCCTTAAAACTGAAATGATCCGATAGCTTCATAGTCAAAGTAAAATAAAAAATGTTTTTCCTCTTGTTAGGATTCAAACACAAGTGCACACAAATCATTAAAAAGCTCAAGCATCATATCGGTGACCATTATGACAAAGGGGTATCAACACATCAACTTTTGCAACGGAAGTTGGAAGTTGTTTTAATATATTTGCATTGTGTATGATTTTACTGTTGTGAGGGGATCAAAAAAGGACAAGCGCACTTTTCCTAAGAAATGGCTCGAACGACATCCCTCTGGATGTGACGTCATATTAAGTAAGAGCGGAACTAACTGTGGGCGTTAGCCTCTTTTTACTAGTCTTTAGGAGTCACCATTCAATTTTAAAACTACATTGAAGAAAATTGACAAAACTAGGTTATTGTGATACACCAGCAAAAACGGAAGCCCATGCAAACGTATTCGACCACAACGGCCAAATGTTCCCTGGTGATCCCTGTCATGGAGATCACTCACATCCAGCGGAGTAGAGATTGAGAGTTTGAGGGACGTTTAGTAATACGGGGAGTGCCCGATATTAGCCCACGTGGCTGTCCTTACTAGTTCAACGTGACGACGAACAGGAAGTGTAACACCTCCTATTTTTCGTAATTTATAAATATATTTTATTATATTTATAAGGATTTTTATGAATTTAATTGCATTTAATGGGAATTAAATGTATTTTATTTTTAATTAATTTAATTATTAATTATTTACGAAAATCGGATTGTTATTAAATAAATTCAACAAATTTATTTAATCGGGAATTGTTGGGTCGTATTTTGAAAACGAATTTAATTTAATCTAAGCCCAGTCAAATTTCATGATCAAACCCAACAAGGATTGCAAGGAATTAATATTAATTAAGCAAGCCCAACCTTAAACCCTAAAACCTAGCCCATGAAGGGATGAGAACCTATAAATACCCCTTCCATTCATTAAATCCCCAACCTTAATTTCCAGAATTTTTCTCTCTCCTTCTCTCTCTTCTTTTCGTCCACCCCTTTCCTTCAGCCCCAAGGCACGGGTGCCTTTGCTCGTGTGCTTCCCGTGTGCCGTACCTGCCAGCCACGCCTCACGCGCACAACCACACTCCCTCATCGCTCCCTTGCTCCCTCGTAGCCCTCGCAGCCCTCGCGTCCCTCGCTGCCTAGCAACGCACGCTGCTGTGCGTTGTTGCTGCGTCGCCCCTGCCTGCAGCGCCCACTCGCCCCTGCCGCAGCGCCCAGCGCACCTCACTCGCCCACGAGTGCTTGTGTCGTTGCTGCTTGTGCCGAGCTGTTGTTGCTTCGTGCGCTGCTGTTGCTTCATCGTTGCTGCCCACACACGCAACACATCAATTGTTGTGTGTGTGTGTGTTGTTGATGGTTGATAATCAAATTGTATACTTTTAAACTTTTCAAATTTTAGTTTTTAAATTGTTTTAATTATTTAATTGCGATTATTTAATTATTTGGATTGTTTAAATTGCTGGAAACGGATATGAACACCTTGTTTTAATATTTAGTATTTGAATTGATGAGATTGGTTGTGATTCAAAAGAATTATGGTTTTCAGATTTAAGGGTTAATTAAAGTGTCAATTTTTAAGGTCAAAACATGATTTTATTAATGACCTATTAGTAGGATTTCAATTCCGATTGTTCAAGCGATTGATTCACATAATTTAATGACTATTTAAATTATGGGAATCAACTTAAATTTTCAGATTTATTATTAAGCTGGACCGTCTTTGAGATAAGCTTTACAAATTTGATCTCGATCTTCTGATGTATACTTCCAAATGGATTTTCTTTTTCTTGGACCTTTCTCTACAAATACTTTAGTGGAGGTTGGTTCCGTTCGAGGGATTTTAGGTGGAGGGTCTTGACCAATCGGACCACTAGTAGGATTTACAGCAAGTTCTTCACTAGGATTTTCATCTTGAGGTTCAATTGTTTCATTAGAATTCAGAATTGAAGTACTAGCATCAACAATTTCAAAATTTATTTTCTTGAAAAAGTCTGAAATTTTCTTGTTTCCCCTTCCCATGTTACAAATAACAATCTGAAAATTAAAATTGTATACATCTAATCAAATAATCAATCAAAATATCTCATAGATTTATAGAACAATTGAACAAAGAAATTATCTCAGATAAATTAAATACATGTATAAACAAATTATAATAAATATTTACTTTTGCGATTGGAAAAGGAAGACTAACCTAATCAAATTCGTCCCTTGCTGCTAACTTGCAATTGAAAATTCTTTACTTTGTATTTCGTACTGAATTCCGATTTCAAGCAATTGAATTTTTAATTTTTCTATTTGAATTTAGAAATTTCGAATTGGAAAATTGCAAATTGCAATTTGGGAATTTGGACTATTAGGTTTTTCAGAAAAAGCATAAGGTTGAAAATGACTTGTTTGCGTGGCTTCTTTAATTGACTAATCTTGTAAAGGAAAAAAAATGATAAATAATTTTATATTCATTTTATGTGTATCATAAATGTAGTAGTGGCCCCTGCCCTTAGTTTAAAGTTAAAATTTTGGGCTCTTTCACGTGGAGTAAAGTCCTTGAAACTACAAATCAATCTCATATCTGATTAAAATAGCTAGATAAGTTGTATTTTTACTGTAATTTTTTTTAATACAATCATTAATTTTTTTTTTAACCTTGTAGGGGCGGCGACCCCCCTTCCCATCGCCACTGCTCTCTTAGTTGCACACTCTCACCAACCTTTATTTGCTTTCTAATTTAGTTTAATTCCTTTCTTGTCTTTAATTTCTGAATTCTTGGAGCAAGATCACCATTTTAATTTCAAGTAATTGTTTTACCTTTCATGCTTACTTTCTTTACAACTTTTATTACCTTGCATTAGTTTTGGTTTTTAGTTGATGATTGTTGGTTGAAGTTCTTCACGCAAAGTAGTATGTTCTTGGTGTTCATCCCCAATAGCATATCTTAGGTTGAGTTTCTTTACCCGAAATAGTAAAATCATGTTTTCATGTGTAGTTTTCTTAGATCTACATGGTTAGAGTGTAGCTATGTGTGCGTAGTTAGCTTGGTCATAGAGGTTGGGTGACCCCTACTAGAATCATGGCATGAAAGGTGTTTCTCTCTACTTGTGTGAGTAAGTTTGGTGTTAAGGTTGGCTTTGCTAGTTGTTGTTGGATTATGTCTTTGCTTGAGATGGGTGTGTGAGCATGTTAGGACCTTTGGTGAACTCTTGCTTGCTAGATACCTTAGGTTGATCGTAGCTTGCATTGGAGAAGGCCTAGGACTATGCCTTGCTTGTTTGTTTCCTTGTTTAAAATCCAAGGAAAAGTATGATTCATGCGCTATAGTTATTCTCCTAGATAGGCATTGAGCGCGGAGCCGTTGACATCGGAAACGCTCCCTATTGACACGGGAAAACGCATGCTCTTCGCGTTGACCCTAGGAGCGTGGATATAGTGTGAGTTGAGCCTCATTTCAATATACCTAGTTGTCACCATGACCCCGGGACCTAGGTAGGAAATCGGAAACACAACGCTAGATTCTTGAACAAATCACCGTTACCATCGGTTGGGAATAAATTGCAGTAGTGTACAATGCTCCCTATATAGACTTACTTGTATTCACCAAATGACCATGCTTAAGTAGAGTAGAGAGACCTTGACTTGCCATAATTATACTAGGTGGAATCCCTCTTCCCTAGTCCTACCCCTTTATATTGATTACACCCCTCGTTTGTACAATTAGTGACAAGTTGTGCAAACAACTCAACATTGATTGTTGTGACCAATTAAAGTGTCTAGTGAGTGCATGTCCCTTGCTAGTGTGGAAAACGCTTGACCCCCTAGAGTTTGACCCCTTACTTACCTCCATGCTACTATACTTAGTGTAGTAACACAGGATCGAGTCAAGTGGAGAAAAATCTTATCACTCTGGTGAGCTCCCATGACTAACGACTAGTGGGAGCGCATCAACCTCTCAAAAGCAGGACCATCAATGCTTCTATAGTTAGCCATCATTCGAATACATTCGGGACTTAGAAGGTGATTATGCTTCAAATCAAAACTAATTATCATAAAGTGTCCATTTTCAACGAACCATAAAGAAACATTTTGCAACCAGTTACATTAGACCAGACAGTTGGTTTTACACCTCCCTTCTTAAATTTTATTCTTATTCGTTCCATCATATATGGCCTTGCCTCTAATTCTCCAACACCTATTATACTAATACCAATGTTCTTGTACTCCTTTATTTGACGTATTACTTAATTTTAACAAACATCTTAAACCCTTCATTATAAGCATAACGATGACAAAATCCACAAAATTCAAGACTCGAATCAAGACACATCCCTTCAATATGGGGGTTGGACGTAATACCATTTACTCACTTCCTTCTTCTATGTCAGGTGCACCATTAAGGTCGATTGTAATCATTACACTGTTGAATACATTATTATTTAATTATACAATTATTTAATAATTTTAAATATAATAACATTTAATTCATCGGTGTAAAAAAATTTTTCCACACTACAGATAACATCATTATTAATGCGACATACAAATAAATAATTACATTCCTTGACTGACATACATGATTTAAGAGATTAATGAATTACTACACAAAAACATATGCACATTGTTATCTCAGCCATAAACAACTAAGAATATTATTTTCTCCGCCAACTAATTTACCAAACAAGATCAATATGAGATGATTAAATTTCAAATCAACACAATACTAAATTAGATTGTCAACGGGAATGAAACATATTGTGTAGTTGTTTATGTTTATGTGTTGTAAGAAAAATAATTGAATTACAAGTAGAAAAAGTGATGTAGAAAATCACCTTATTTAAATGATGGTCAAGAAAATGATAGATTTGCAATGTCAGTGTTGAAATAACTTGAAATATAATTTTTTAGCTGAAATTGGGCGGTTAATTTGGAGAAGGATTTTTGGGTAATAAACTCCCGCTCAACATGACCATTATGGTGGAAAAAGTGAAAACATTCCCCCCCTTCCCCCTATTACATGTTTTCCCGCCAAACCAAATTTTACACTGATGAGTTTGCAGCCCCTGATTGCATGGTTAGCTGATTGGATTTAAAGCATTCTCCCCTGATTGCAGGGTCAGTGTACATTCTCCCCACAACTCTAGGCTCTAAGGGACCATTTGGGTCCCATGGGGTAAACAGAATGGAATCAAGAAAGGGATAGATGGGGAATGGAAAAAAAAATCCTTTGATTTGATTGTCGTTTGGTAACCATATTTCATCTTCCACCCAATTCATTCTCTCACCGTTGCTCAACAAAATCCACAACGACACTTTCGGTGAAACCACCGCAGACCAAATTTCTGTCGTCGCCACCCTATCTCCTTCCGCCGTCGCCACTCCATCTCCTTACGCTGCCGACCTTCTCTTATTACTGTCGTTGACTACTTGATCTTTTCTACAGATGTTGCCACCTTTATATCTCCATTCTCTTGTTTACCCACCATCTCCCATGGCAAATTTGATGTTTTAATGGTCTAATTTAAACATAAAAACTCCAGATCTGGAGTGTTTATAGTCGAATTTGACCATTTAAAGCATTATTAATGACTAAGAAGGTAAGTTTTTGCGGCGGGGGTGGATTTTCGTGGCGGAGGGGTATTTTTTTTCTAGGGTGGGTAAGCTTTATCAGGTGAGTTAGGTCGGGTAGGTCGGCGACAATGGAGTGGGCGGTGGGTGGGTTGCGGTAGTGGAGTGGCTCCGATGGGTGGGTAGGTAGTTTTTCAGTCTAGGGTGGTGGCTGGTAGGTGGTGTGGTCGGGTGGGTCGGCGGCAGTGGAGTGGATCCGGTGGGTCTGGTTTCGGGGTGGTTGCGGGTGGGTTTCAGGTGGGTTTCAGTGGTTGCGAGAGTGACAATTGTGGCGTTGGAGTTGGGTGGTGGTGTGGTGTATAAGTTGGTCAATGTTGGTCAAGATGAGTTGAAAAGGAGTTTGGGGTAAGGTTGATACCTTGAGGGGTGGGGAATCAAGGTAGAAAGAAATTGGGGGAATGAGAGTGGTAAAGGGAATGATTAAAATGGATAAACAAACAACCACAAAGGGAATGAGAGGTGTTGATTCCCTTTCCCAGACCCCAACCAAATGCCCCCTAACAATGCTTGCTTCTAACTTCAAGACTCCGATGTAAAGCATTCCCCTCTCGGATATCCGCCCAGTCAATCTCCATGATTGGCGAGCAAAGCATATCAAGGGGTGTTTTCATAAATATATTGTCAAACTATAGAATATAAATATTAAATATACAATCTTTTTAAGATTATTTTCTTTTATTTTTATTTTTTTTAAAAGTATCAAATACACTGTATATTGCAATTTTCAGATTATATATTTGTTCTTCATATTTACGAGAATGCCACTTAATATATGCCAATAAAATTGATTGTTTAAGAAATTTCTACCCCTCTCAGCCCTGACGAAGTAAGTTTTAAAAGTCTCACTCACTCACCCGTCAGCCGTATTCTGTATTTACTTAAGATCGAAATTTTTGATCCAGGTGCCGGACGGGTTGCTTCATAAAGGCAACGCTCGGATTATACAGGGGTGTGCACGGTGCTCTTCGTGCACCTGCCCAAAAACGCACAAAAATAACAATAAAACGCAACAAACATAAAAACCGCAAAAAAAAAAGGAGAAAAGATCAAAGAAAATAAACCAGAAAAGAACATTAACAAGTAAACTTAAAGAACATTAACAAAAACCCATAAAGAACATTAATATTGACAAATCAGACAAAAGGTACAAGTATAAAAAGTAGTTATATTTTAAAATATAAAATTCAAAAAGGAACAACTATTTATCTCTCCTCTAAAAAACATTGCTATAAATACCCAAAATGCAAAGTACACTGTTACATGCAATTTCTCAAAACCGATTTCACAAAATAACTTATGAACTTTCTTCTACTTTCTACTACATTTCTAACTTAATTTCTACAACAATTCCAACTCAATTTCTACTACAAATTAGCAAAATGGGTAAAGCGAAGAAAGCAGACGAACCAAAGACGTCTGTCGAGTAAGTGTTGATTTTTTTTTCTTCCAATTTTGGTTCATTTTAACTCAATTCTTATTATTTTGGAAATTATACTAAAGAATTTGCAATTGTAAACAGAAGTGATGAGATTCCTTTGAAGGATTTAAAGAATAAGAAGAACAAAGAAAGTTCCAAACCAGACGAAAATCCGGAAGATAAGTAAGTTGTTTGTTTCAATTTCAATTTGAAAATCCAGATCCAGATCTATATTTAAATTTAAATTGTTCTTCTCCAACCAATTTGTGTTCTAACCACCAAAATGGTGATATTATTCTAGTTTATGCATTTTATATTTAAATTCAGTAACAATTTAGTAGTAAAATTCTTAAAATGTTAGATGTTCTTTTAAATTCTTAATTTGTTCTTTTTCAACCGTTTTATGTTCTAATTAAAATATAACGACGAACCTTTGATGAACTATAAAACCAGATCTATATTTTGTCTTGTTCTTTTAAGTGATGGAAATGTTCTTTTTCAGCCATTTTATGTTCTAACTAGAAAATAAAACGACGAATTTTTGATGAACTATAAAACCAAATCTATATTTTGTCTTGTTCTTTTAAGTGATGGAATTGTTCTTTTTCAACCATTTTATGTTCTAACTAGAAAATAAAACGACGAATTTTTGATGGACTTTAAAACCAGATCTATATTTTTTCTTGTTCTTTTAAGTGCTGGAATTGTTCTTTTCCAACAAATTTATGTTCTAATTAAAAAATAAAATGACTAACCTTTGATGAACTTTAAAACCAGATCTATATTTTTTCTTGTTCTTTTAAGTTTTGGAAATGTTCTTTACCAACCAATTTATGTTCTAATTAAAAAAATAACACGACGTTGAATTTTAAAGTCGTTAGTGCACTTCTGATACAATTTATTTTTTAAGATTAAAAATATGTTTTAATTCCGTTATTTTATTTATCAAAAAATATCTGAAAACAACACTGTAAATACATAAAAAGAACAATTGTTGATTGTATAAAAGAACACACTATTTTGATGCCACAGAAATAGAAAGTTATAAGAAAAGAACATTAAAATTTAAAAAGAACATAGAATTAAGAACGAGAAAATGTACCTTAATCACCCGACGATGCACCTTCATCAACAACATAAACCTCTTTGAATGAATAAAAAAAATTCAAAAAATAGCGAAATTGAAATAGTATTTTTCTTAATAAACTAGTTTTTTGTAAACGTAATTCAATTAAAATCACATTTCAGAGAAAGAAGGAGGAGAAATTTGTTTTGAACTTTCTCTCTCATAAAATCTCTCTTATGTTGGGAGAAACTAAAAATTCTACTCTTTCTCTCTCAAGAATGTGTTTCTAAAATGAGAAGTTATGAATCCAATAGGAGAAATATTATATATATAGAAAATGAAAAATAAAACAAATAAAAAAAAGAGGGGGAAGGAGAAGAAATACAAGCCATGTTCATGATAAGAACGGTGCACTTGTTTATTTTTTTTATTTTTTTGTGTTTTGTTGTTTTGTTCTTTTATGTTTATTAGATATAAATCTTAATGTTCTTTTATGTTTTTTCTTTTTTCAGAAAGTACAGTATTGAAGAGCAAAGGAAGCTTCTACTTGAACAGCAACAAATGCTGTTAAATCTTAAAAAACAGCTGAAAGAACAAGAAGAGAGGCTGAATGTACAAAGCAATGCCTCAAAAGAACAAAAAGAGGATGAACCTCAAAGGTTTGTGTAACATTCTTTTTCTAATTCAATATGTTCTTCTTATTTAATCATTTGAACTTTTCTCATGTATAAAATGTTCTTTCTCGATCTTGTGTTTGCTTTTTGTGTTTGATATAACTTTTTTTCATAAAAAGAAATCACGAAGAGACACAAGAGGGACAATATGAGGGGAAAAACACGCCATTAAATGCCAAGGATGCACCTCCAGAAACCCAACCAAAAAAGAGGAAATTAATTTTTCGATCGAGGTATTCTACATATCATATCCTTTATAATCATTATTTTTGTTTCTCAAAAAAAAAATTCTTTGATTAGTAGGGTAAAAGAAGATGATGCACAGAAGGTTGATGAACAACATGAAATTCTGAGTAAGAAAGAGACAGTGAAAAAAGGATCATTAAGGAAAACTATTCCAAATAGAAAGAGAACAAGATAACTTTTGATTTTTTTTTATTGTTCTTTTATTTTTTGACAATGTTCTTTTACTATTTTATTATGTTCTTTATTTTATCACTAATGTTCTTTTGGTTTCTAAACAGATTACAAATTTATAAGGAAGAATTCCCTGAAGTGATAAAAGAAGTCAAGGAGGCATTTGATGCTCTAAAAAAGAAAGAGAGTAAATGCCCAGCTGAGAAGGTTCAGAAAGGGGACAAACAGAAAACTGAAAAAGAGTCTGCCCCGGTTGTTAAGAAAGGGAAATGAATTTCTAAGAAAAAGGCAGCTGCGTCTAAGGTAAAACTTCAAATATTCTTCTTTGAAAACGGAGTTACTTAACACATTTATATAATAAAATATGATAATACAATTTTTTTTTATGTTCAGAAGGAAAAATAGATTGCTGTTCATTCTGATTATGAAGAAGATGAAGAACAAGTGGAAGAAGAGTCAATATCTTCCCCTGTCCCTTTGATGAAGAAGGTCAAATAACTCACTCAATATATGTGTTCTTTTATTATTCTTTAATGTTCTTTTAAAATATAGCTAATGTTCTTTTCTTTTCATTTAGTTCAGAAAGCTGGTATAAGCAAATAATTGGTGGTTATTTTGTTCTATTTCGTTCATTTAGTATTCTTTTACACCCTAACTAATGTTATTTTCTCTTTTGTTTCTGTTTTTCAGAGAGGTAATAAAATAGTGATTGCTGATTAAAAAATGGATAAGAAGGAAGGAGATAAACCTTTGATTGATGCCAAACCAAAGACTCATGAGCGCAAACTGAACGTGAGGCAAACTGCACAAATGCTGATGCGCTTTTGAAAGAAATTTCACCTGATTCGGATATCAATAGCGCAAAACAACAAGTTGTCATAGAGTTAGGGTTCGGATCTTTTCTAAACCTCAACATACCACCAAATGTAAATCCATTCCCGTACGAGTTGTTTTCTCATTTCAACTCGTCAGACCGGGCCCTACATCTACAAAATTCTTCTTTTAGAATTACAATAGGGGACATATACCTTGTGTATGGTATCCATATTGGAGGAGCCCCGGTAATAGAATGGATAGATGAAGCAGATCCAACAGTAAGGAAAGTATTTTCTGATTTTTGGAACTATTGGGATGTGCAATCTGGATACCCAAAATTGGTGGTAATGATAGATAAACTGGTCGAAGAAAACACTCCACTTGATGATAACTGGAAAAGATCTTTCCTAGTGGTTGTTGTTAACACTATGATTAAATCCACTACCAACATATCGGTACAATTCAAATTCTTTTCTTTCTACTTAATGTTCTTTTGTCTATCTTTGCTGTTCTTTTTGGTTTTTGTTGTTCTTTTAATTTTTAGTTGTGGACATGATTCTTATGTTGTGTACTTACCTTTATTTGGATTTAAGTTGTGTTCTTTTGTGTTGAATTTAATGGTCTTTTCTTTGACTATCATATCATTGTTCTTTTAATCTCTCTTTCATATATTGAATTTAATGTTCTTTTCTTATAATTTTTCTTTAAATCTTCCTATAATGTTCTTTTCTTTCTACTTAATGTTCCTTTCTCTATCTTTGTTGTTCTTTTTGGTTTTTATTGTTCTTTTGATTTTTAATTGTGGACAGGATTCTTCTGTTGTGTACTTACCTTTATTTGGATTTAAATTGTGTTCTTTTGTGTTTAATTTAATGTTCTTTTCTTTGACTATCATTGTTCTTTTGATCACTCTTTCATGTGTTTCTTTAATGTTATTTTCTTATAATTTTTCGTTTAAACTTCCTCTAATGTTCTTTCTTTTGAGTGAATGTTCTATTTTATTATTCAATGAAGAATGATTATTAATGTTCTTTTATTTTATGTTTTTCTATTTCCAAAGCCAAACTTCAAATTCCGTGCTAGCACGGTTGATCTCAAGTAAGGAATCTGAATTGGTGCCAATATGCATATACCAGTCTTTTGTCAGCAGCTAAGTACTGGAATGAGGACCGAAGCAGATGGTTTGCTGGTCCGCTGCCATTTTTAATGGTATATTTTAAACATTAAGCTAGCATTTCCGTTTTTTGTAAATTACTTTCATGTTCTTTTTCATCTAACTAACCAAAAAGATATGTTGTTTTTCTTAAATTACGTGTGTTATTTTGATCGAGTGCAAATTATGAAAGAATATCCTCACATGAGCTTCCCCCTCATTGATGCTGGTCAAGACAAATGATAAGCAGAAGGGTAAAGCATGATAATGAGTCAGGCTCTGGACATGGTATCATTCTTGACAGAATCGAAAGTCCACCAGAGCTACAACAGTATAGAGAGGATATTCTTCATCAACCACTTCTTCAACAACAACCACCACAACAACAACCACCACCACCACCACCACAACAACAAAAACCACCACCACCACCACCAGCACAACAACAACGACATCTGCAACAACAACCACAACAACAACAACAACAACAACAAAGGCCACTGCCAAGGTTTCTAAATGATGGAGCACATCAAAGTTCACCGGTGGCTGAACTCGATGAAGATCAGGAGATACCACAGCAACAAGCACACTCCAACACCAACGAGGAAGTCAAAATACCCTCGACATTTGAGGTAAAAATAAAATTTAAACAGGATCTTTATTTTTAATATTCTTTTATTCCTGTAAGATGTTCTTTTTCTTGTATTTGTTCTTTTACTTTTACCCTATGTTGTTCTTATGTTCTTTTACTGTATTGCGTTTGACCTTGCTTGTTACAACCTACTGTATCTTGGGACTTGCTTATAATTTCAAACATCCCATTGAGCCGCCCCGCTATTGACCTTCACTACTGGCCTTTTGACCAGTCCTAGAGATAATAGTGTAGTTTAATCTATTATTTCAAATTAGGCCTAAGAGAGAAGTTGAGGGTGAACATCACTTGATTTTTCATCTTGACAAAACAAACAGAAGAATTGAATTTCCTAGCCTGTAGCCCTGTGGGTCTCATATTGGATAATACAACAGTATTTGTAAGCTTCCAGATATTCGTGCTTTTTCCATGAGCCAAATGAGTCCGGCCTTGGTCGATCTCATGAGTGGCTAATCTTGCAAGCCTTGGAGTAGGATCGCAGGCATTAATTGTTCTGAGAGCCTTAGGGGTTCTACATTACACTTGTTTGACTCGGGTTTTAGTTCTTCTATGATTCTCAGACCTGCCTTTATACGTAGTAATAGCAAATTGCATCTGCAGCCCTTTGCATACTTAACTCGGCTAAAAGTAAGATCTATCCATGTTCATTCTTTTATTACTCTTTTTCCCCGTGAGTGGGTTTTTTTGTAAAGATCTTTAAACTATGTTATTTGAAAGGGATTTTCCAAAAGTTATTCTCATTATTAGTCTAAAATCCTCGTGGCAGAGGCTTGGACTTTTCTATTCAAATCATACATAAGTTTCAGTCTCAGTACACTTCGTAGCTTATTAGAAATACTATGTGTGTCCTAAAACGGTAGGCTTTGCCCAATTTTCATTCTCTTAAATGGTTTCTAGGAAAAACATTGCGTATAATATACGTTTGTAGCTAGTCTTTCAAGGATGATTAATTTGTATACAAAGTAGGATGCCTCAGAGTCTTGGTCCGCCAAGAGAGACACCACAACCCAGAGCTATGGCAACCCCTAGCCAGGGCCAGGGCATCCCAGTTCCAACCAGTGCCTCACTAGCACGGTTGGGGGCACAATTCTCACCCGACCAGATGCGCACAGCCATAGAAGTCCTGACCTTCCTTACTCAGACAACACCACAAGCCCAGGTCATGAGGACAGCCCCAGAGGTTGAGGTTGAGCAGAGGAGAAAACGTTCCAGACCCCAAAACAGTCCGAACGTCTGGAGGAGGAATCTGCAGCAGGAGATGGAAGGGGCTGACAGCCAAGAATATGAGGCAGAAAGTATCACGCCTAGCAGAGCTCAACCCAGAGCAAGGACCGAACAAGCACCCAGTCAGAGACACCACTCCGGGTCAGGTATGCCAAATCCCACCCGAGCAATAGTTAAACCTGATAATTCCCCCTTCTGTGATGAGATACTCTCGGAAAAAATGGAAAAGATAAAAATGCCCACTTGCAAATATTCCGGAAAGTCAGACCCAACGAATCACCTCTCTGCCTTTGGAGGACACATGATGCTATATACCAACACAGACTCTATGTGGTGTAAGGTCTTCCCTTCCACTCTGGAGGGGATAGCACAGAGCTGGTTCGGTAAAATACCCAAGGGCACCATAACCTCTTTCCGGCAGTTAGCCATCTTGTTTCGCACCCAATATGTGGCAAACATTGCCAGAGAAAGGATGACAGGGGAGCTGATGTCAGTCATCCAAGGACCTCAGGAATCTCTGAGGGAGTACATATCCAGATTCAATATGGAGGCATCGAATATACCCAAGTTACAGCAAGAGGTAGCAGTCCTGGCTATGATGACTGGTCTGCGGGATGGAGAATTCAAGAGCTATCTGGGCAGAAAGTCATTCACAACCCTGGCAGAGGTACTGGGGAAGGCAAATGAGTTTATAAAAAGTGAAGAGATTGGCAGAGCAACCTCACGACGATATGTAGCAAGTGAGAACAATTACGGTAGTCAGAGCACAAAAGAGCCGTACAAGAAAGAATACCCAGACAAAAGAGAAAATCAGCAGCCCAGAAAAGATTGGCACGGGCAGGTTAGAGGAAGGGGTAGTGAGTTCAGAACTGAAAAGCGAGGCAAATTCAACGAATACACTCCTCTGGTTGCATCCAGAACCCAGATTTTTGCTATCAGCAAGGAGGATGAGAAATGGCAGAGACCACCGAAAATGTACAACAAATACAGGGACACGAAGAAGTACTGTGATTTTCACAAGGATCATGGTCATCTCACAGAGGAATGCACTCACCTGAAAGATAACATTGAGGACCTGATCCGAAGGGGGTACCTAACACAATTTAAGGCAAAGAGCTCATACAGCAGGACCTACGAAAACAGGGATGATGAGGGTCGATTTGATAACAGAAAGACAGAGCAAAAGCAGAACCACCCAGCAGATCAGAAGAGGTCGAATGATATACTGGTCATAACAGGAGGACCAGTTTACGCTGGTACTACAGCCAGCGGTGCTAAGGCCAGTGTGAACGAATTTAAACACCAGGTTAATTACCATAACTCAGGAAAATGGCCTGCCCCTCCAAAAATCCCACAGTGCACTTTTACAGAAGATGATTGTAAGGGCATAATTTATCCCCATGATGACCCAATGGTGTTAGCTCTGGATGTGGCTAACAGAAAAATCCATCGAATCCTGATAGACGGAGGAAGCTCTGCAAACATTCTATTCTGGCCAGCTTTCCAAGAGCTGCAGATTGACGAAAAGCACGTAAAACCAGTTAGCTACCCAGTAATTGGTTTCACAGGGGCAACAGTGATACCAGAAGGAATAGTTAGCCTACCTGTCCAAATTGGGCAGGGGAAAGATATCAAGGATGTCATGGTTGATTTCATGATAGTGAAGGTACCCGCAGCATACAACGCCATTCTGGGCAGACCATTCATCCATGATGCAGGAGCAGTGGTGTCTACTTATCACCTCACCATGATGTACACAACGAATGATAACAGATCAGCTAAGGTCAAGGGAAACCAAGAGCAGGCTAAGAGATGCTACCACACAGCCCTGAAACAACCACCCAGACCTCCACCCCTGGCAGAGGCAGACATTCCCTTGTCCAGAAAGAGAAAGAGAGCAGAGCGTAAAAAAGACGCACTACTGGACATGGAGAATTTTGAGCATCGTGAAGAAGGACTGTTAAAACCAGCCCCAGCAGAAGAAACAGAAGAGATAGAGCTGGAAGAAGGAGTAGAGGACAGAACAGTCCGAATTGGCACAGACATAGACCTTTCCCTGAGGGTAAATATCATAGATCTGTTGCGAGAGCACGCGGACATATTTGCCTTCTCTGCCGACGAAATGCCAGGGATTGATCCCAACGTCATGGTCCACAGGTTGAATGTTAACAGAGAAGTCAGACCGGTAAAACAGAAGAAGAGAACTTTTTCGACAGAGAAGAATGTAGCCATCCAGGAAGAGATCAGCAAACTGTTAGCAGCCAAATTCATAGAAGAGTGTGACTACCCGGAATGGTTGGCTAATGTCGTGATGGTAAAGAAAGCAAATGGTCAATGGAGGATGTGCGTAGACTTTACAGACCTAAACAGGGCTTGTCCGAAGGATTGTTACCCGCTACCCAGAATAGATCAACTGGTGGATTCCACCAGCGGGCATGCCCTGCTGAGTTTCATGGATGCCTTTTCGTGCTATCACCAGATCAGTTTGTTAGAATCAGACCGGAAAAAAGCCGCCTTCATCACAGACGCGGGAGTTTACAACTACAGGGCTATGCCGTTTGGTCTAAAGAATGCAGGGGCCACATACCAGAAACTGGTAGACAAAATATTCGCAGGACAAAAGGGCCGAAACGTGGAGGTGTATGTAGATGACTCCATAGTCAAGAGCAAAAAGGAGGGCGATCACATTAAGGATCTGAAGGAAACTTTTGCAACGTTGAGGCAATTTGGTATGAAGTTAAACCCAAAGAAATGCGTGTTCGGTGTTAAGTCCGGAAAATTTTTGGGATTCCTGGTCAGTGAAAGAGGAATTGATGCCAATCCAGAAAAAGTAGAGGCCATACTCAACCTACCAGAACCAAGAAACATACGAGACATCCAGAGGTTGACTGGGAAAATGGCAGCACTCACCAGGTTCATCAGCAAGTCCGCGGATAAGTCTCTCCCCTTTTTCCAGGTGCTAAAGGGAAACAAAACATTTAAATGGGGAGAAGAGCAGGAGAAAGCATTCAAGGGGGTGAAGAACCATTTGAAAAGCCTCCCAACCATAGCCAGACAAGAAGTGGGGGACATATTACAGCTATACATCTCTGCCTCCAAGAAAACTGTAGCAGCAGCTCTGGTAGTCGAGAAGGATAAAATCCAGCAGCCAGTCTACTTTGTCAGCCACATCCTCAACCCAGCAGAACAGAGGTACCCCCTGATTGAAAAAATGGCCTTCGCCATCATGATAGCTGCCAGAAAGTTGAAACCATACTTTGACGCACACAAAGTGCAAGTGTTAACTAATCAGCCTTTAGAGAAGTCATTGCAGAGACTAGATACCTCTGGTAGACTCCTGAAATGGGCAGTGGAACTCTCAGAATATGACATCGAGTACAAACCTAGAACCGCCATAAAAGCACAGGCACTGGCAGATTTCATTGCAGAGGCATCATACGAGGAGGAGGAAGAACCATTGGGGACTTGGCAGATCTCAGTAGACGGCTCCGCCGCAGTCACAGGGTCGGGTGCAGGTATCATAATGGTGTCACCAGAAGGCAACATTTTCGAATATGCTATAAAATTTAAATTCAAAGCTTCAAATAACGAAGCAGAGTATGAGGCGGCAATCGCAGGAATCCAGATGTGTAAAGCAGCAGATGCTAAGAAAATAGTGCTCAAAACCGATTCACAGCTGGTGGCCAGCCAATATAGAGGTGAATATGAAGCCAGAGAACCATCTATGCAGAGGTACTTGGCCTTGATGAAAGAAGCAGTAGCCCAGCTAGAAAGCTTTGAGATTCAACTGGTTCCCAGGGCAGAGAACAGTCAAGCAGACGCCCTATCCAAATTAGCAAGTTCGACGCTACAGGACTTGGAAAGAACAGTGATGGTAGAGGTCCAGGAAGAAAAGAGCATTGACAAAAAGCCTGCAGTCAACTTCATTGACACTGAGCCACAGTGGTATGATAGTATAGTCTCATACAAGCTGGGAAGGGGCCTTCCCACAGCAGAGCAGGAGCAGAAAAAAGTAAAACGAAACGAGCATTGGTTCGTCATTTACCAGGGTAAACTGTACAAGAAATCATTTTCATTGCCTCTGCTGAGATGTATATCAACAGAGGAGTCACAACGAGTCATTGAGGAAATACACGAGGGAATATGTGGAAACCACATAGGTGGCAGGACATTAGCCTTGAAAGCTCTCAGAGCAGGATATTATTGGCCAACCATGGTAAGTGATTCTCAAGCATATGTTAAAAAGTGCGACAAATGCCAAAAATTCGCCCCAGTGATCAACCAACCCTCTAATGACTTACAGCCAATCATCAACCCCATACCATTTGCCCAGTGGGGAATGGATATTCTGGGACCATTCACAGCAGCAAGCGGGGGAAGGAAATTCCTGATCGTGGCAGTTGACTATTTCACTAAGTGGATTGAGGCAGAGCCCACTAAAAGCATAACAGCCAAGCGGATGAAGGATTTCATCTGGAAGAACATTGTGACAAGGTTCGGCATCCCAGAAAGTTTGGTCTTCGATCATGGAACACAGTTCGACTGCACTCCGATAAAGGATTACTGCGCTGAACTAAGAATAAAATTCGCATACGCATCTGTGTGCCATCCCCAGAGCAATGGTCAGGCAGAGGCAGCAAATAAACAAATCCTGGGAGCATTGCGAAAGAAGGTAGAAGATTTTAAGGGTGCATGGGCCGACCTCATTCCAGAGATCTTGTGGTCCAACAGGACCACTGAAAAAGAAGCAACAGGAGAAAGTCCTTACAAACTAGCTTTTGGGGCTGAGGCGGTCCTGCCTGTCGAAGTGGGTCTACCTAGCTTTAGAGTGCAGTACTATGAGGAAGGCACTAACGAGCAGCGTATGAGGGAAGCATTAGATTTCTTACCAGAAGTCAGGCTGCAAGCAGAGCTAAAGTTGGCAGCAAACAAAGAAAAAATGAGCAGGGCATACAACAAGAGGGTAAAGCACAGACCCATGCAGGTGGGGGATCTGGTCCTCAGAAGAACAGCTGCCACTGGAAAGGGAAAGGCAGAAGGAAAATTCACTGCCAATTGGGAAGGACCTTACCAGATCACAAAAGAAGTAGCCCCAGGCTCGTACCATCTAATGACGATGGAAGGAAGAGAATTGAAGAACAGCTGGAACGCCAACATGCTAAAGAAATACTATGTATAGACACAAGAAGTTAATACTATAACAAGGCAATAGAAGCCAAAGTGAATCTCTTTTCTTTTGTAACTTTCCACGCTCACAAGCATAATAAAAATTGGCCCAGCTACCTTCGATGAGAAGAAAGCGCGTCAGGTCTCTTGGAAAAATAAAAGGTGAACGGCTAAAACTCGGAGAGAAACGCTACCCACGAATAACTTGGTCTGATCAACCAAGTTATTGGGTAAGTTTTTTCTCAACGAGATTTAAGCGAAAACGTTTCTCGAGTTTTGTCCTGGCCAAAGCCAGGACAATTCAATAATACGCAGCCAAAGTAGGCTGGAATAAATATGAAGATACTTCTTGAGCTTTGTCCTGGCCAAAGCCAGGGCAATTCAATAATACGCAGCCAAAGTAGGCTGGAATAAATATGAAGATACTTCTTGAGCTTTGTCCTGGCCAAAGCCAGGACAATTCAATAATACGCAGCCAAAGCAGGCCGAAATAAATATGAAGATACTTCTTGAGTTTTGTCCTGGCCAAGACCAGGACAATTCAATGATACGCAGCCCAAAGTAGGCTGGAGCAAATTTGAAAACACTTCTCGGTTTTTGTCCTGGCCAAAGCCAGGACAATTCAACAATACACAGTCCAAAACAGGTCGAGGCGAATATAGAAATACTTTTTGAGTTTTGCCCTGGCCAAAGCCAGGGCAATCAAGCATGCAAAGCAGGCCAAATGGAAATATGGGGGAAACAAAACAGTAAAAAATAGCAAGCAAAAAGCAACAAGGTAAAACGCAGCATAAGCACGACGAGTTAACAAACAATGGGACCGACGGCTATACCTCAAAAACTTATGCAATGTACAGCCCTACAAAAATGGCCACTGTTGATCAAAACTAAAAACGATAAATATTATTCCCAGAAACAAATTCTTACTCTCCACGCAGGGAGGACAAAAACAACCAAAAGAAATAAACTATGCATTGGCTGAGGTAGTGCAAGATGAACATGGGGACAGCCGCCTGTGCCATTATTGCCCAACATCATCTTCGGCATCAGACAGAGGCAATTCCCCAGGGTGAACATTTTCAACACAATGATCAGGCACCCCATCATCCTCTGGCACCGCACCGCCTGCAGCCAGAGACGCTTGCTCGGCCTCCCTCTTCTTTCTCAGAAGTTCAACATGGAGCCCAGCCAACCAAGCAGCTTCGATAGGAGACCAGTCAAGATCAGGATGCTTTTCTTGCACTATTAGCGAAGCAGCCTTCCACCCGCCATCATAGCTCTGAGTGCGCACAGCATACTGCTCATCTGACCGACGGAAGTCGCGAATGGCAGCCGCAAGTTGATCTTCGATGGAGTTCTGCAGTTGGGCCATCTCATTATCATGAGACTGCTCAACAGAGAGAAAGTCTTGCTGAAGAGTCTCAATTTTCTGCTGTCCGGTGACCAGATCAATTTGGGCCTGGGAAAAGCTAGCCTGCAGCTGATCACGCTCTTCAGTAACAATCTTCAATTGATCATTAGCCGAAGTGAGACAGGTCGAAGATAACTCCAGATCAGCAGTTAGCTCCTCAATTCTCTTCTTCTGGGCCTCCATGTGAGCAACGTTGGCAGCAAGTCGTTTCTGGTAAACTATGAAAACTTCTGTCAACTCACGAACAGCGTTGCCACACTAAGAACATAGAAAAAGAGACAAGCATTATAAGTTAGTGCATAACAAAAGAAAACGAACCAATGTACCAAAGGAGAAGAGAAGTAAACCAAGTATACCTCCATGACCTTCTGGCAGGCATTCGCCCCAGGAGTATACAAACGCTCTTTGGGCAGGTCGCTGGGCAACTGCAAACCTCTTAACATCCTCAGGGCAAGCGTCCCGCCTTTCTCTGGGTAGTTCCCATATAAGCTCTCTGATTCGGACACATCCCAGCGCGGGACAAAAGTACGATCCGAAGCAGAAGGACCAGAGAAGATAGCAGCCAGCTCAGGGTCGGCCTGGGGACGAATGTCGAGAAATTCTTTCTCAACAAACTCCTTATGCCGACCCGTGATATGCAGGTCAAGATCATCAGCAGCCAGATCACTTCCTTGAAGCTCTTGCTCCAGAAACTGTCGAAAAGAGCTACCAGAAGTGTTGCTACGATGGGGATCAGCCGCAGAAGGGGAGGCCCGAAGTAACTCAGCTCCACTATCAAGCCTAGGTTGTTTCCCAGGACGCTGAACAAAAGGCGGCTCCTCAGCTTCGATATCCACAGGTTCCGACGCAGAGCCCGAACGACCTGGCTGGTCACATACCTCACCAGCCACTTCCCCAAAATCATGGCCTGCATCCTCTGTCGGAGCTTCGAGCCCAGCCTCGAAATCAGCTCGGTCACGACGAGAGCCTGACAGAGCACCACGATGGGAAGCTCCGCGAGAGGTCTTCCCTCGGCGAATAGGGGTGCTCGCAGAGCCAGTGTTTGTAGAGGAGACCACCCGAGACACTCTGGGAACGATCCCAGAACCGCCACCCCGACCAGATCGGCGTGTAGAACTTCTCCTGCTGCCCTCTATTTGGTCCGCCAAAATTTGATACCCATTCGCAGCAGGATCTGGGGGAGCAGCGCAGATGAAAGAACCATCAGCCCGAACACCCAATTCCTCAAGATTCAAGAATCGACGACCTAACAAAAAAAAAAAAAAAAAAAAACGTAAGGAAGAGAAAAAACAACTCGCACAAAGAGAAAAGAAAACATGAAGTGAGAAAGTAACGCAGAACTAACCTTGAGGGTGAGTAGAACAAAGAAACATAGCGGACAGCACGTCATTCCGCAGAACATAACTTGAATGCGGAAGCCAAACACGAGGCAACCGCCCAACCTCTTTACCAGCAGCATTAAACTTGGGCTCAGATGAAAAATGCTCAAAAGCCCTCTCCTCCAAGACAGCACCATCCAAAATCTCGACTCCCTCTAGCCGAGTCCGAGGTCGAACAAAGCCCCGAGCAACAGGAAAGTCAGCAGGGACAGCGAGCCAGTAAAACCTATCCTTCCATTCCTTTTGACCGGTAGGCATCCCATGGCAGGTCAATCTTCCACGATTGCAATAGATGGAAAACCAACCAATCTTGTTCCCAGTACCGCTGTTGCGCAGATGATGGACTCGCTTACAGAGAGAAAGGGTCTCAGGAAACTCCAAAAACCGACAGACCCAAATATAACTGATCAAAGTACGAACAGCGAAGGGATGGAGCTGAGCTAGGCAAACGTTAAAAGCACGAAGAATCTTCACCAGGGTAGGATCCAGAGGAAAGCGCAGACCAAAATCCAGACTATAGGCATAAACGCCTATGCACCCCTCTGGTGGATGAGTAATCCGAGCATCATCGTCTGGCACGATGAGTCGATAACCATCAGGCAGACCATAAAACTCTTTACCAACAACAGCGTGATTCTCTTTTCGCGCATCATCAGTCCACTTAGTGTTCAGCTTCGCGTGTAAGGGATCAAAAGCAGAGGCCTCAGAAAGGAAGGGCGTCGAATCCCCAGGAACGACATTCTCTTCCACGTAGTTCGGAAAAGGCCTCATCTCATTCACCTGGGCCAAAATATCCTCCCCACCAGCTTGCCCACCCACAGAAATAGTGACATGGTTGGCCATCATAGAACGAAAAATAGATTCCCGGCGTCTGTAAACACGCAAAGACAGTTCAGACTCATTAGCTCCAGCAAGCTGCTCAAAATCATCTAACCAGGCCTGTTCAGACAGAGGCTGAACATCAAGCCCTGGGGGGACATTGGACGGCGGATTTATCCTAACTATCCGCGACAGATAATCATGGCGCATCTCCCTAAGAGTTTGACGTAAAGATGGGGACAGGTCGGCCGTAGAGTCAGGACACCCAGAATCACCCACATCTGGGGGGGGCGGCTCCTCCCCAGAGGATTCATCGTCAGAGGACAAAGGAATCACAGCAGGCACAGAGCGAGACAAAACATCATGCATTGATTTGGTTCTGTGCTCAGCAGAAGCCCGAGTCTCCTCATCAGAAGATAAAGAGACAGAGGAGGGAGAAGAGGTAACATAGGAAGCAGAGGAAACGCTTTTAGCGCCTGAGCTACTAAGGTTTTGGCTATCAGATGCATCAGACATTATGAACTGAAAGTCACAGGACAAGGGAAAAGGGCACAAAAGTAAATAACAAAAAAAAAAAAAAAAAAAAAAAAGAAAAAGGGGAAAAGCTACTCAACAATGGCGGAAGTTCAAAAACGACTTAACAATGGCGAAAAATACCAGAAATTGAAACCCCAAAGACACTAAAATCAAGCGAACAACAAACAAAAGTCGTGCAAAAGAATCGAAAAAACAGCAAAAAATAGAAACTTACCGGAAAAAGAAGATAGAGTTAGAATCAAAAGGAACACAGCAATGAAAACCTCCCTTCGCGAAATGGCAAACGAAAACACGAGGGACAAATAACCACCACAAGCAACAAGAACACTAGCAATCGACCGGAAAAGCGACGGCAAACACAAAAATGTGCAAAAGATCGAATTTTGAGAAGACTTTTGCAAACAACAAGCAACGGAAAATGAGAGCACTCGAGTGTTTTTTCTCAGAAACACCAAGGAGAGAGAAGGTAAGAAATGAAGATGAAGAAGGAAGGAAGTTACCTTTTCCTTTTAAAAGCCAAAGAAGAACGGCTAAGATGCGAGCAACGATACAGTTGCACAAGCAAGATGAAGGACACGTGTAGACCTCAATACAACCAAACTTAATCATGATGAAAGACGGTCCAGATTGAGCGACGATTCCGATTGACTCTTCAGATGGGCAACGCGTGGCACGAGGAAAAGCCGGTTAAAATCCCCAAAGATTTCTTACCATTCACCTCAAGGAAAGCCCGCCCAAAAAAAAAAAAAAAAAAAAAAATCTACTCTGGAGGGACTGGTAGCAAGAAAGTACACAGCCAGAACAAAAGCAAAAAACCAACAAAACAAGCATTGCAGCCCCAAAGAGTCCAGATCAAGGACAGAAGAGCAGACCTGACTTAAAAGGTCAGCTCTACTCTTGAGGGACTAGTTGTACGGGGTCACATCCAGATCAAGGACAGAAGAGCAGACCTGACTTAAAAGGTCAGCTCTACTCTTGAGGGACTAGTTGTACGGGATCATATCCAGAGAGGACAGAACATCAACAACAGAGCAAACCCTGACACCCAGGGCACACCCAAGTCAAAGAAAGACTCTAAACCCCAAGCCAAGTATATGCAGCCCAGGCAGATCAAACCTCCCCAGATCACGTGTAAAGACACAGAGCAGAGCTAGGCAAGGCTGCATCAGTCCAAGAAGGGACCTGCAGGCTAAACGACAACGACAAGGAATAAAGTACATCGCCGTCATACACGTGGCGGCATCTAAGTAGGCCAAAGTACAGAATAGTACGCCTATAAATAGCACCCACATCATTCATGATGGGACAGATTCTTACACACGGTACTTGCTCCACCTTCTCTCTATATTCCCTCTCTAAAGACTTCTTATCTATTTGCTGACTTAGGCATCGGAGGGGGTTTCCTCGGTTAAACCCCCGAGGTTAGCTCACGTTTGCTCTGCTTGACAGGGCCAAGGTACTTCGGAACGTCCTCCCAGTTCCACACTCGGAACAGTCATTATGGATTTATGGGATAGGGGTGCAGGTAAAACCAGAAGGAAAAACAGCCAACTTACAGAAAGAAGCTCTTATTCAGGAAGACTAATTTCTAACGTTGACAAAGACGTTTTTGATGACTATATGTGACACTCTTTTTCTAGTTTGTGATAAGTCTTCGTAGTTGATTTATCGTTTTATCATTTCTTCTCTTCTCTTACTCGTGCTATATTTTAGGTCTCGGAAAATGAAGCTAGAAGAAGTGAACTGTTGTCAGATTCAAGAATGGTATCCACAATTTTAAATCTGTCTCTATAAAGACCGTTATCCATGAACTCCAAGAATCCTTTATTCAGTATCTGGTTGAAGATTTTGGCGCCTTTTTGCTTCCCACGTCTGTGTCAAATGAGAATGGCATGCCCAATAGGATTCATAAACCTGAAGATGAGGAGGACTACCAAGTGTTAGAAAGATCTGAAGATGAATCAGAGTACCCATCACCACCCCCTTCTTTCCAGGAACTTGAATTGAAGCTCAAAGAATCAATTGAATCCCTTGGTGGTACTGTCTTTCCCAAGCTAAATTGGAGTTCGCCCAAAGATACTGCTTGGATCAGCTCCACTGGAACACTTAAATGCACATCTTTTAGTGAGATATCTCTCTTACTCAAATCCTCTGATTCAGTGATCCATGATTTGCGTCATCCATATGATTCATGCAGTGATAAGACTTTGTCGAGACCACCTCATTTCTACCTTGCCCTGCGCAAATGGTACCCCTCTTTGAGACCAGAAATGGAGTTTCATTGTTTTTTTCTGTGCTCACTAACTTGTTGGAATTTCTCAACGTGAAGTAACTGCTTTTTATTGATACAGTTCGCCCAGGTTTGAAGACTGCAGTTCCTTATGATTATATAGATATGAGCCCTGGGAGTGGTTGGGACAACTATGAGGAATGCTGATGAAGAGTTGCAGCAACAAATGAGGTCTTCTGAAGCAAGTGCATAATCATTTGGTTGCTGGAGCTTACTGATTTCGGTGTATTGTTTGTCGTTTTCGTCTTAGGTTCCTTTTCCCTACTTCAGTGTATGCTTGCTAACTAAGCTTTTAATTCAGTTTTATTACCTATGAGTTAAAGTAGAAGTACTAATATAGGTAGTAGGATTGAGGTTGTATGAGCTCCAAAGTTTCCTTTTTAGTAAATATATATAGGTATATTTATCAGAATACGTGTTCTCCAATGATTACTAATCTACCCCTGGAACACTTAAATGCACATCGTCAGCCAACAGGGCTTATGGAAGCTATTAACTTGCATTGTTTCTGCCAAACTTACTTTCCCTAATGCAACATGGTTCAGTGCATTTGAGCAGTTTATCGGTATATTAAGTTGGTGTGCTGTTGAAAACTTTACTTTGGTAGAAAGCTGTTTCAACTTTTGTACGAAATATATGTTACCTTTGTGTTTTAGTATCATTGACCTCATTGCAGTCCTATTTTGTTGGTTAGTAGGATTTTATTATGTAATTTATTTTGTATATGTGAATTAAATGTCATTTTTGTAATCTCAGATAACATCTGAAGGTCTCAACACCGAGTGTTTGAGATTTCGCTGGCTGATCTTCAAAATGAGATCAGTTTTTCAGAAAGATTTTGTCTGAGAGCTGAGGATGTTCAGGGCCTTAATGTGCCCATCAAAGTCTGAGAGTGTATGTATTTTACCTCTGTATTTATGTTTATAATGTAGTGGATGCTCATGCTAATGAGTAAGATTTGTTTTTTTGGTAAACTAGGGTATTGACTTCACCACTAACAAGTTGAGGTACCTGGTTCACAAGTGTAAGACTTTGACTGAGGCTCATGTTGATGTCAAGACGACTGCCAATTTCACCCTGCATATGTTCTGCATTGTATTCACCAAAATATGTTCCAACCAAGTCAAGAGGACCACCTATGCTTACTCTAGCTACCCAGATCTTCCAGGTTTTTCTGTCACACTAATTGACATCCCTTTGTTTATGTTCTCATTTTTCTGGGGAATTAAGTGTTGAATTATGCATTTTCCTTTGCACATCCGCGGCAAGATGCGTGACGTCACTCATGGCTAGCTTCTGTGATCTTAAAGACCTTGATTTTTGTTAAAAAAGAGTAACCGTAGATTTTGATATAAGAGTTATGGCATGTAGCCTGTTACAATCTGATAATTGAGTGTTCAAACAACAACTAAGGAGTTGTTTAGCTGGCAACAAAAAATTGGGGAAGTGAAAAATCATGGAATTCGTAGATTGGGTAGTTGTTTGGTTGACATAAAAAAGTGAAAATGCGGGAAGTGAGAATCTATGGGAATTTGGACTTCCTTCAAAACACGGGAAGTAAATTACCAAGCTCCTCCCTTGGTCAATCAAAATTCATGGGAATTTCTAACTCCTATATAGTCAACCAAACAAATTAAAGAACTTCATTGTAATTTAACAAGGGAAATAACTTTCGATGTCAACCAAACAAGCCCTGAAAGGCTTTGCTGCTAAGTTTATCCACGAGTCTACTGGTAAGGACACCGAGAAGGCTACCAAGTGCATCTACCCTCTTCAAAATGTGTGCATCAGGAAAGTCAGAATCCTCAAGGAATGATCATGGAAATTAGATGGAGATAAATCCTTGAGGTTGATCATGTTGATGGAAACAATTGGTCTTTTGGTTTTGCAATTTCTGTTTTTGGATAGTGGCCTCAACCGTGATTCCGAAATTGATCCCCTATTTGGCTTGTTTTAGGTTCATGGAGACTACTTTGAGGATGTGGGTGAATTAGACTGGCTAGCCGAGGAAACCATGTCAAAGGGTGACACCAGATAAGTTGTTGTTGTGTAAAGAAAGTCTGCTACGTCATGGTTTGTGTTGTAGTTAAATAGACACTGGTTAGCTAACTTTTTATGATGAGATTGAGTGGTCGTAGTTTTGCAGTAGCTATCTTCCTTTTGTTAAAGAATTGTAAGGGGATTTTGTTGGATATACTTATTGTTCCAGTGTTGTAAAGGTGGAAACAATGGGCTTCGAATGAAGGCCCTTTCGTATGTGTTGAAGATCTTGCCTGCTTGAATGAGTCGAGTCCGAATTCACCTGCACAAGAGCAAAGTCACTAGCCTCGGGGGTGTTTCCGAGGAAAGCCCCTCCGATGCCTAAGTAAGAATGATGCTCGGATTCTAGAGAGAAGTTCTCTAGAAGAGTAGTCTTAAGGCGATAAATTGGACGTACCTTGAGGTGTGAGCCTTGGCGGCCTATTTATAGTGTTTGCATAATAAATGCCCATAGGTCATTTATTGCTATTGGGCCTTGGGCTTTGATGGATGGCTGACTAGCCATTGGTAGGGTTTGATGTTGTTGTTTAGAGCCATTGGGCTTTGGACTTAGTGGCCCAATTGAGAATCAATTGGGAGCCCAAACAACATGCCCCCCAGACCCGGTCCATTTAGATTTAAATGGGTGGGTTTCCAACTGTCAGAAGTCCAAAAGTTCCCTCTTTTTTTTGAAAAGGGATGATTTGCATTGATGACAAGTGTTGGGATTTGCATTGCGTCGTGGAGATCGTGGGTTGAAAAGAAGTTGATACGCCTCCCTTTTCTATAAATACCGGGCGCTAAACTTCCTTCAAACTTTACTTTCTCTCTCTTTTAGACAAACTTCCTCTCTTTTTCCGGCGATCGCGGTTTTCGAGTTTCTTCAGGTCTACGAAATTCAGCCAGCTTTAGACTTCGGGAACTTGTGTCGTTCGTTTTATCGGCGAATTCCGCTTCGGAGAAAGGTAATTTGTTTCTGAATTCTCCTTACTTCTTCGTTCTTTCTTCTACTCCTCAATCTAAACCCTAGACCGAGAATTCGCGACCATGGCAAAGAATAGGGGCAAAAGTAAGTTCGTCGTTGGCTCCTCTAATGAGAGGGAGGATGTGCCTTCGGGAAGGGTGCAGAAAACTTCAAGGGGTCGGCCTTCGGAGAGGCCGGTGGAGAAACGTTCGACTGGTTGGAACGCTTCCAAAGATGGTGTTGTTGGCGGGTCTGGCGTGTCTGAACGCGCTACTTCTGGTAAGAAAGCTGGTTCTTCGGGTGTATGTCGTCCTTACCCTGAGTTTCCAGTTCATTGGACCGAAGCTGATCCGAAGGGCAAGTATGCCCCGATCTTGCATGAGACCACCAAGAACGATGGTCCGTTGGAGAAATCGGTCAGTGGTGACTGGTTGGTGGAGGCGAAGCTGGGGAACTACCATCGGAGGGCCGAGGAGCTATACGGAATCCAGCACGCCTTGGGGTACTGGTGTGAGCTTCCCGATCAGGAGCGTCCTCGGGTGACTCATCCGCCGAGGGGATTCATCTCTGTGTACACTCATCACTTGGAGAACGGTCTCCGTTTTCCCTTGGATCCATTTGTTTCCGAGCTCCTGGTGTCGTACAACATCAGTTTGGCCCAACTTACACCCAAATCTATGAGGCACATCATCGGATTTAGATGGGTGTGCGATTTTGTTAACTTTCCCTGCTCTGTCGCCGTTTTTCGGGATCTCCACGATCTATCTTTCAATCATGCTTCCAAGGTTAATGGGTATGGTTGGTGGACCATCATCAACAAAAAGTCCCGAAGGAAAGGGGAGCCGAACTATATTACGGCATACCCTTACCTCAGCTCTGTCCATAATTGGAAGACGGAGTGGTTGCTTGTTCGCGTGCCGACGGATCCGAAGCATCCCAATTTTTATCGGCCTCCGAAGTGGTTTGTGACTCCTGATCCTGATATGGGAGGCGTGGCTGCTCCGGATCGGAACCATCACCACTACGTGGATCTCCTCCAGTGGTTTTTGGCTCGGGAGGACAACTACAAACTGCCGTCTAGCTGGCTCCCGAACCTCAACTACATCTTGCGGGAGGACATTCTTGCTGTCGCCGGTCTCAGCAGGATTTTTGACAGGGGTAGGTGTCTTTCGGCTGGGACCGTGTTTTCAGTGAGTTTGTCCTCCTCCTTCTTCCCTCGTTTTACTGACTCGTTTTTGTGCTTTGTTTCTGCAGAGTACGGCTTTAGCTGCCTTGATCCTGTGATTTTGGGCATCTCTTTGGATCTGAAGACTATTCATGACTCGGCTCCTGATTACAAGTTCGGGAAAGAGAATCCTCGTAATCCTCGTTTGAAGGATTACGTGTTGTCTCCTTCGGGTGTTGCTCGGATATCCGAAGTTCGAGCTGATCCGTGGGATTCTGCCTCCTCTCCCGAAGTTGTTCCAGTGAAGGTCGTGCTTCCTGATTTGAGGATAACTTCAGATCCGGTGAGTGTTTCTATATCCCGAAGTTTTTGTTTGTCTTTTCTTTTCTTTTTGGTTGGCCGTCGGCTAACGTCTTGGTCCTGGACCATCTTTCTAGGGTCCTGGGACTGACGCTGTGCCGCGTGCCGTTCCTTCGGTTTCATCTCCTGCTCGGATAGATATCTCTTTATCTAGGAACCGGGTACTTCACCCTTTTTCTTTATTTCCTCCTTTGTCTTCCTCTAAATTTATTGACCCTTGGTCTCCCTTTTTAGGATCAAAGGAAAAGGAAGGGTAGCACTCTTCTGAGGTCTTCTGCGCATCCGAAGAAGGCGAAGGCTTCTCAGTCCTCGGAGAAGGTATTTGCTCTGACTTGGCTTTTTCTTGTAGTCCGTCTTTCCCTTTTTCGAAGCTGATCCTTGAACGCTTGTTTTGTAGGAAACGGTTTCGGAAGACATGCCTCCTCCCAAGAATCTCCTTCACTTCATGCCCTTGCCAGGGCAGAAGTTAAAGAGTGTGGTGGTTGCGGAACCGCCGCCCGTGGATCAACCGTTGGCTGAGGAAGATACCATCCCCTCTCCGCTGAAGCCGTCTGCTGCTTTAGGGATCGAGATCCAGGATATCACCAAGGTGATGGAGGCGATTGAAGCCGACCTTGTTCCTGGCTCGGATGCCCCTATCGTGGCCGAGCAGAAGAAGGAATCTGCTGACGTTTCTCTCGAAAGAGAGAGAAGTCCAGATAAGGAGATGGTGGACCTCACAGGCCCTAATGTTGAGGTTCCCGAGGCTGAGAAGGAAGTTCCCTCTGCTGAGGAGGAGCAGCCCGAACAGGGTCTGACGAGGAAGAGGCGCCACTCGACCTTGGGTTCTACTTCGACCTCGGCCCTGGATAGATTGATCCATGCTGACCCTTGCTCGGATGTTCCGCTGAAACGTATCCCCGAGGAAGTAAGGGAGGCGATGGCTCGCTATGCTAGGGCTCCGATTTTGGGGGAGAATCCCATGGCTCACGTGGGATCTTTGGTGGGTCCCGAAGCTGCTCGGGAGAATCTTCTTCGGGCCAACCCGCAGTGGAGGGTTCCTGGAGCTGAAGAGAGGAACCCGGCTATGATGGCCCAGTACTATCTGAATGAGGTAAGTGTTGGATTTTCTCTTTGTGTTTTTGTTTTATGTTTTTCCTACTTTTGCTCATCTTTCCTTCGCTCCCAGGCTGTTTTCTGGTCCTCGTTCGCTTCCGAGTGTAGCTCGGTTGAGGAGAGACAACTGAGGAGATATCAGGAGGCTTATGCTCGTGATATTCCTATCTTGGACCAGAAGGCTGGGCAGCTCTTCTCCGAGCTTGTGGAGGTCAAGCAACTGTACCTTCAGTACAGTCGTGAGGCTAGAGCTTCAGCTGAGCAGATCGGGGCCGAAGTTGGGAAGCTCACCTTCCAAGTCGAAGAGGATGCTGAAAAAATAGCTTCCTTCGACAAGGAGAGGAAAGATATGGCCGCCAAGTTTGCGAGCGAACTTGAAGAAAAAGACAGACTTCTCAAGGAGATGACGTCTAAATTTGAGGCGGCCGAGAAGCAGAGCCAGGATGCGGAGGCGAGGCTACATTAGTTTGTCAAGCATCGGGAGATAATTCAGAACCAAGCTGACAAGGTGCCTGTTCTCCAGCTGAAGATCCGAGAGAAGGATGCAGCCATTCGGAAGTTGGAGCAAGAGCGAGTTGACCTCTACACTGCTGATCAGTGTAGAGAGCAGTATTGGAATGGCATCCTGGGCGCTCGGCGCATGTTTGCGAAGCATATGCCTCATTTCCCTTGGTATGAGAAAGTTCCTCTCTGGATGAGGGCCCAGGATCACTTGGTGGAGTGCCAGGGTGATCGAGACGAAGCTGAAGCTGAACGCCAAGCTGCTCTTGCAGAGGCTCGGGCCCAGAAGGCGAATTCCGAAGGTGACACTACTGCTAGGGGTTCTTCGAAGGATGCTTTCCTAGGGGCTGCTCCTGAGACTCCCAAGAGTTAGGGATTCGGGCAGTCGTCTTCTTCAGAGTCGGTCGGTTCCAGTTGAGGACTTCCGAATGTGTGCTTGCTTTTCCCCCTTTTGCCTCGGCGCTGCGTTGTACTTGTTTCTTTTTGCTTTCTTAGTACTTCGGTAGGCCGGTATTGTCTGTTGATGGCTGCCAATTTTAACTGTTTCATTTTGTTTTCAATTTTTGAGGGTCCTCGGGTATGTACCGAGCTGTTTGATGTATTTGTACTTCCCCCAAATATTGAATGAAAAATGAATGTTTGTTACTTGGCTGCCTCTTTTCAATTTTTTGCACTTCCGGAGTTTTAAGTCTTTGAATCCGTAGATTTTCGAGCTCTTCTTTCTGTAGACTTGCTAAGAAACCCTTTGATTTTGCGAGTTCTTCAAATCCGTAGATCTGTTTAAGAGACTCTTTAATTTTGCGAGTTCTTCAAATCCGTAGATCTGCTAAGAGACTCTTTAATTTTGCGAGTTCTTCAAATCCGTAGATCTGCTAAGAGACTTTAATTTTGCGAGTTCTTCAAATCCGTAGATCTGCTAAGAGACTCTTTAATTTTGTTAGTTCTTCAAATCCGTAGATCTGCTAAGAGACTCTTTAATTTTGCGAGTTCTTCAAATCCGTAGATCTGCTAAGAGACTCTTTAATTTCCAGACTCTTCAAATCCGTCGATCTGCTCAGAGGTCTGGATTGTTCTTCCGATCTCTTGTGGTTCGGAAACCTGGGCAAGAGATCGCTAGTCTGCCTCTTAGTTATGACTTTGGCGATCCGTGGATCTGAGCCGAAGTTTTATAACTTGATTCGAGCGACTGTTTGTTGCGAACAAGGTTTATCTGGGTATCGCGAATCCGAGGATTCTGGACGATTCCCTGAAGTGTATGATTTGGTCATTTCTTGCATTTTATCAAGGAATGGGCAAAGTCAGCCTGCTTTTAGTCTCGGATTGATCAGATCCGAGGCTGCATGTATATATTAAAGGGACAATAAATATAGAGATAAGTTTAATGAAACACATGGTGCCAACGGCTTTCCTCTTCTCATTAAACAACTTACTTGGCTTACAGACAGAGATCATACAAAATATTTCTTGAGGACATCGGTATTCCAATGGTTCTTCAAGATTGTTCCATCTAACTGTTTCAGCATAAACGTGCCTGGCCTTTTCTCGGAATGGATGATGTATGGTCCTTCCCAGGTGGCTGAGAGTTTGCCATGGATCCGTCCTTTCTGAACCGAGGCGGCGTTTCTGAGTACTAGATCGCCGACTTTTAGGGGTCTAGTGTTGACTCTTCGATTGTAATGCTTGTTGACCCTCTGCAGTCTTTGGGGCAGGCTCGGTTCATATTTGTGAAATCCACGCACATTCGCCAAGAGCCGTTCGCTTTCTTGACCATCACCACGTTGGCCAACCATTTTGGGTACATGCATGGCTCGATGAATCCGGCCTCCTGCAACTTTTTCACCTCTTCGGCGATGGCTCTGTTTTTCTCCGAGGAGTAATTCCTCTTCTTTTGTTTGATTGGCCGAGCTTCAGCGTTGACGTCCATCTTGTGACAAATCAGCTTCGGATTTATCCCTGGCATATCTGCTGCTGACCATGCAAAAATGTCTTTGTGATCCCTGAGTAGTCGGATCAAATCGATTCGGAGCCCCGAGCTTAGGCCCTTGCCTATTCGGACGCTCCTGTCTGAACCTTCTTCGAGGAAGATATCCTCCATTTCGTGATCTGGTTCAGGAGACAGGGTTTCGGGGCGGGCATCGACCTCTGCGGGAGATAAGCTGCTCGTGCCTGCTTTTCTCCTTTTTGCCTCACTCTCCTCTCCTGGAGCGTCTTTCTCCGCCTCCGAACCGTCTCCTAACTTGGGCTTTCGGACGGCGGTGTGGCAGGTTCTTCTCGCAACCTCTTGATCACCTATAATTCGTTCGGCGAATCCTGCGTCCGAGACGTACATCATCAGCTGATGGTATGTGGAGGGGACTGCCTGCATCTTGTGAATCATGGTTCTTCCCGTGATTACGTTGTATACGGAGTCGCAGTCCATCACCAGAAATTCGTCCCGAAGGGTTTTTGCTGCTTGGCCTTCGCCCACTGTGACTGGCAAGGTGATCTTTCCTCGAGGGATAGCTGCGGATCCGTTGAATCCGATCAGGGGGTAGCTGACTTTCGTCAATGCTTCCTCTGACTCTTCGAGGATCAGTTGCTCGAAGCAGTTTCTGAAGATGATGTTGACGGCACTTCCTCCGTCGACCAACACTCGGTGTACGTTGTGGTTATTGAGGTCCATGGAAATGACTAGAGGATCGTCATGTTTGTACTGGACTCCGAAGCAATCATCGGCAGTGAAGGTCATGTTCGGGGGGTGTGGTTGGTTGTCTCCCACTGCGCTGAAGTTGACTCGATGGGTGAGAGCTCTTAGGTGTTTCTTGCTGGCCTGGCCAGACTTCTGTCCCCCGAACACCACTAGGATGTCATTCTTCTTGTGCCCTGTTGCTTCGTAGACCCTTTTCTGGGGTTGCTCGTGTTGTTTGCCACTTGCGGCCTTTTCTTTTTCCTCCCTTCGGTCTAACAAGTATTGTTTCAGGTAGCCTCGGCGAACGAGGTCCTCAATGTTGTCTTTCAGCGAGTTGCATTCTTCGGTGTGGTGACCGAAGTCGTCATTAAACTCGCACCATTTGTTCTTGTTTCTCCGAGCTGGGTTGGACTTGAGCTTCCCAGGTAGTTTCCACTTTTCATCATTTCTGTTGAGGCTAAAGATTTCTTTTCGGGGCAGAGTTAGTGGAGTGTAGTTAGTGTATCTGGGTTGAAGTTCACCCCTTCTCCCGTCTTTCTTCGGGCTCATCTCTCTAACTCCTACTTTCTCCTTCCCTTTTCTTGAGCCGCCTTCGGGCTTGCTCTGGGTATTTTTTGTGTCTCTCGGATCCGACGATCCTTTCAACCTTGCAGCGGCTTTGTTGAACTCTTCGGTTCTGATGAACGCATCAGCCATTTGGAGCACGTCGGCTATTTGGAGGGGTTTTTCATCGAGAGCTTATCACGGAATTTCCCTTCCTGGAGTGCGTGTTTCAAGGCGAAGATGGCCACATCTGGCTGTAAGTTTGGTATGTTTGTTGATTCCTTCATGAATCTGGCCATGAACTCTCTTAGACTTTCGTCTTTCTCTTGCTGGATTGAGGTCAGTTCTGCCGTGGTTCGCTCGGGGCGATTGTTGCTCACGAACTGTGTGCATAATCTCTTTTTCAGCTTCTTCCAGCTTTTGATCGATCCCTTCGGCAGCGATCTAAACCACTCTCCCGCCACTCCGGTTAGCGTGGTTGGGAAATACTTACACCAACATGCTTCGGAGTAGGGACTCAAGAACATTTGCTGCTCGTAGGAGATGACATGATCCCTTGGATCCGTGATTCCGCTATACGTCAGGTGTGCTGGCAGTCTTACCTTTGGTATCTCTTCCCTGATCAGCTTGTCCGAGAAAGGGGATGACGTGGGAGTCATGATTCTTTTCCCGAGTCTAGCCCTGATGCCTTCATTCGCCGAGGTTCTGTGATTAGAACTTTCGGGCGTACGATGGGGGCTAGGGGTTCGATCATGCCTCCTGTCTCTTCTTCTTTCTCGGCTACTGACCTCGGGTCGTTCGCCAGATCTGCTTGATTCGCCTACCCCGAGTCTCGTATGGATCGAGGGTCTTAACCTTGAGTGGACCGAGGGCCTCAACCTACTGAGCACCGAGCTTCGGATCCGAGTGTTACGAGTAGTCGATTCGCTTTGGAGAGCTGTTGGAGTAGGCGATGGTTTTGCAAACCAATCTGGTTGCTGTTGTGCCCTTTTTTGGGTGTCCCACGTGCTTTCCATCCATCTCGACGTCAGGTGTGTTCCTGTCAAGGGAAGGAGCTCTCGTTCGGGTCTGGACACTTCTACACTGGGCTGCTCGTTCAGCCTTCGCCTGGTCCTCCTCTCTTCTCTGCGGTCTTTTGCCAATCCTTGGTGCTTCTCATTGAAGAGGAAGTTTTGCATGATGGTCATGGCCGCAGTGAGCTCTTCCCTAGTTGGAATCGGAGGTCCTGCGTTTGTGGCGGTCGTAGCTCTGCTTGGCTGTGACCTCGCCACCGATTGAGGGTGTTCCTCTTCGTCAGATTCCGAATCTGACCGCACTATCATATCGTCATCATTGTTGTTGATAACATCATTAACCATTTTGTAGAAAGAGGTGGTTAATGTCTTTCAAAGGCTTTGAAGTGTTCTTCCCCAAAGACGGCGCCAAATTGTTCCGGTGTTGTAAAGGTGGAAACAATGGGCTTCGAATGAAGGCCCTTTCGTATGTGTTGAAGATCTTGCCTGCTTGAATGAGTCGAGTCCGAATTCACCTGCACAAGAGCAAAGTCACTAGCCTCGGGGGTGTTTCCGAGGAAAGCCCCTCCGATGCCTAAGTAAGAATGATGCTCGGATTCTAGAGAGAAGTTCTCTAGAAGAGTAGTCTTAAGGCGATAAATTGGACGTACCTTGAGGTGTGAGCCTTGGCGGCCTATTTATAGTGTTTGCATAATAAATGCCCATAGGTCATTTATTGCTATTGGGCCTTGGGCTTTGATGGATGGCTGACTAGCCATTGGTAGGGTTTGATGCTGTTGTTTAGAGCCATTGGGCTTTGGACTTAGTGGCCCAATTGAGAATCAATTGGGAGCCCAAACACTTATTGTGTTCGATTTCTTGTGTTTCATACTATTGATATCATACTGTTTCCAAAACTTTTGTATATTCTTTTTAGACATATTGCATCAGGTGTGTTAGTAGTTTAATACTCTAAATAAGAAATTCCAGCCTTTTCTGGTCTCTAAATTTATAGCACTTGTCTCTTTGCTCGTCCATGCCTTCTAGGCTGATGCTGCTATTCCACTTCGTGTTGAACCAGTACTGACATGTACTCGCTATCTTGTGTGAAAGGTTGCCCCCTTATTAGCTATTTCTATGTAACTTTGAAAGATCGTACATGTTTCCAAAACAGGAAGGCTCGACAGAAAGGTACGAGTGGTCGGCGTAAGTTCCAAGTCAAATGATAAATTCACCCTGAAACACAACTGATTTACAGAAGTTCAATTGAAAGATATGTTCATACATGTTTCCACAACATAAACGTTCATGTAAATGAATTGATACATCCCAACACAATTGAGCTAAATCTTGGTGTTGTTAGTGAGAGTATGGGATATTCTACAAGATCTCGTATAGCAGCATAGATGGACATCACCACCATCCATGTCTTCACCATAACCAGGGGCACCGCAAATGCATCAGACATTGTCTTCTCTGGCTAAGAGTGCTGGTGCACTGTTGTATAGGATTTTATGCTGAACTTACTTTGCCAGTTGAAAATCTTGAATAACAAGTTCAGCAATGCAGCACGATTCAGTACATTTGATTAGTTTAGCAGACTTTGAACCTGTGTGTCTTTAACCTTTTATTTTCTCAATGAAGTTTAACATACTTGTACCGGACTAAAAATCCAGACTCTATTAGTTCTGGAATCTTCAGTGTCAAGGCCAAGAAACCAGGTGAAGCAGTCCAAAACATAGCCAGCTAGCCTAATCCAAGTTTTGTCAGCGATTTCCATAGCAACCAAACAGGTAATCAGACAATCGTTTCTTGCTTGCTGCTTAGCTTCTGTAATTAAGCTGTGACTCTTTTCTTAGTCTGTGAGCATGTCCTTGCATGGCCTTAGATACCAGTGCAGATACTTTGATAATCTTTCCTGTCATCATTCTACGAAATGCGATGATTTCAATTTTTTTAAGGACTTTGTTGTGATTAGATTGTTGTTGTTCTGGTTTAATTGGTTGAGCGTTGATCCCTTTTCTTAGAAGGATTGGTATTACATCAAAGCACCTTCAATCTTAAACATTAGGAATGTCAGGAAAACCCTAGTTACCCATACTCTCAGTACCAAGATTCGCCTACCCCCCCTCTCGCGTTGCTTTCGTATGTGAATAATTTGTTTGATTTATTAAATTTTAGGTTACTTGTGGTTAATTAATTCTTTGATTCGTCATTCCAACTGAATATATTGTTTCGTTATGTGGATGGAAATTATGATGATCATTTGAAGTACATGTCTATCTTTCTGATTGCTATGTGCTGTTATATATAGAAGGATTATGATTTCTCCTATGAATATTGTTTCTGTTTTGTTTTTAGTTTTTTTTTTGTACAATTCTATCTGTATAAATGTGAATTTGTGAATTATCACATACTAGTAGTTTGTTTATGTAATTGATTGTAATTTGTATGTGAACCATACAGCCTGCCATTTTAATGATTTTGTCACCTTATCCTATGTGTCTGTTTCAAAATTGATGATTTAATGGCTCTGCAGTTTTTGGATGTATGTTTTTTTTTTGTTAAATGTATGTTCTTCAATCTTAATCATCCAGTGTAATGTAGAGTACAACTAATTTAATTTCGTTGCATTGCTGGGAAAATTCATTTCTTATATGGTTGATGTTCTCATTGGAAACAACCTCTTTGCAATTGCAGGGGTAAGGTTGCGTACGTCCGACCCCCCCTTACCCCGCTTCTTGCGGGAGCCTCTTTGAGGCAATGGGTAATGATGATGGATATAGTTGATGTTCTCATATCCTTAGTATTTGATTGGTTTTTGTTGGATTATGGATGAAACTCTTCCTCTGACATGCATGTGTGTCACTCGCTATTTGCTATGTCACATTCCTACTTTAGTTCTTCCCAAATTTTGAATTTTTCTCTAGTATTCTTTGTGATACCTTAAGTTATAAACTTAAAATAAATACTACATTGGTGTTTTTGATTCGTTAAGTATTTAGATAAAGGATAGACCCATTAATTACTACCGGCCATCAGATGTGATCTACTTGGTATTATTTAGGGATGTGATAATTGCATTACTGCTTTTTAAATTTATCTATTGGTACGTTATGTTGGTGCGCTCGTTGTTGAAAACTTAGGGCTCGTTCGGTATCGTTTTTTGTTTCATGTTTTCTGTTTTTTACAAAACTAAAAACCAAAATATGAAAACCACAAAAAGTAGTTTTCAGTTTTTTGTTGTCAGTTTTCAAAATTGACATGATTACAATAGGTATGACTATTTTTAGTTCATAATTCAATCTAAATCATATGACTTATAAAACCAAAAAAATCAAAAACTAGAAACTGACAGTGATACCGAACATGCCCTTAGTTTGTAGAAAGCTGGTTCAAAATTTGGCTCTAAAAACAACGAGCAGTCGCATAATATAGTTGTGAAGCAGGATATATAGCACGTTGAGGTGCAAGGATCCTGTTGAAAGAAGGTGATCATGCTGAAGAAGGACCTAGTTGTATGACTATCTATGTAGATAATGTGTTGGAAATAAAACATAAATTTAGAAAATAATGCAAGATGGAAAACTCCAACAAACAGGATCTACCTAATTCAGGATCTACATAAATTTTCCTCTTGTGGCTTGGGATTGGGTGTGCAGGCTTAAGTCAAGACTGAAAGGGTGTTTCCTCGGATAAAGCGGGATTGTGCCTTATGGAATAATGTAGGTCAAAGTAATTTCGTGTGATGGTCTTAATGGGTGCATTGTTTGTATATAAAAATATGTTAATTGGTCCCATCAAGAGATGCAAAAAGGGGCATCTGTTCTGATGTTAGTTGCTTGTTTTGTTGTAGTTAGCCTGAGCCCTGAGACCTTGCAGCATATCATGTTTGGTTGTTATTATACCGGGCTTTGCTACTCGATCTGTTGTCTGTAAATGTGTCCATGCATTTTACTTACTTTATTGCTACTATATGGGGTCTTTGATTAGCAAGGAATAATCGTGTGTTTAGGAATAACTACGATAATATTTCTACAGTACAAGCTCTCATCACAGGTGGCTTGAATCATGAATCAACAGGGAATTTTCAGTAATCAGCCTACATCAGGCCTTCGTTTCCTTCATCCTCCTGAGACTGATCCTATTTATCCCCCAGGGTTCTTTAGAGCAATATTCGTCGATACTCACGTTGAAGGTGTAATTTCTTTCATTCAGGTAGATGGTTCATGGAAGAAGTGCACGCAAATTGTTGGTATGGGTTGGGTTTTAACAAATTGTAGCAGATACAATAATAGGAGGTGCATATGCCGGATTCGGCTCTTCAGGCAGAAGCACTTGTTTGCCTGTTTGCTCTCCGATGGAGTATTGATGCTACCCTTCGACATGGTTCTCACTGATTGTCAAACAC
The DNA here is from genome assembly GCF_020520425.1 of Spinacia oleracea. Classification (NCBI taxonomy): domain Eukaryota; kingdom Viridiplantae; phylum Streptophyta; class Magnoliopsida; order Caryophyllales; family Amaranthaceae; genus Spinacia; species Spinacia oleracea. The sequence goes on from NC_079490.1 coordinate 76,563,340, forward strand.
TGGTGGTGCTCACGTGCAAGTCAATGCCGGAAACTTATCTTTGGTTGTCTTTTGCAAAAAAGAAAATCATATTAAGGTGTGATTTCAAAAAAAAAAATTATATAAATTCCTTTCTGGCAAAATTTGGGTTATAAAAGGTCATTTTTTGCAAATTTGCCTAAAAATTATTCTCTAAAAAATGATTACCTTTATACATAATAAAAGATACCCTAAAATTATAAAAGTTACCTTTATAAATTACTAGTATTGAAGGCCGTGCAATACATGGGTTTGTCAATTTTCGTACATCCTTGTCTTATTATATCATCATATATAAATAGGTGTTTTATAAACTATACCTATAATAGAAAGTTAAAATAGGAAGTTGGAATATAAATATGTTCTTATTATTTAAAATGTTTATGCATAAGACACTCATAGAAAAACAGAGTTATGAAATGGTTAGTTCAAAAATGGGAAAACTCGAGTTAGTTATTCATATCATCTCAACAAAATCATTACATATACTTCCTCTGTCCCTTAATACTCGACCTGTTTTGACCGGACACGCTTGCCAATGCACAATTTTGACCACCAATTTCTCTAACTACATATTATAAAAACACGTATAAAAATATTAATATTTTGAAAATATATATTTAGATGAAGCCAACAATATATTATATAATAAAATTTATTTTCATATACTATAAATAAAATAAGGTCAAAGTGAATTATATAAATAGTGCAAAAAGTCAAAACAGGTCGAGTATTAATGGACGGAGGGAGTATTTTGTATAAGTATGTACTCCCTCTATCCTTATTTTTTCGCCTCATATTCTATTTAGTCCATCCCTTAGAGATTGCTTAGTCCATTCCTTAGAGATTTTAGGTGGGTATGAGGCCGGAAATAGGTGGATCAACGCCTGAAAATCCATTCAGGTTGTCTTTCACAAAATTGTGGTTAGAAGGTTCTCTTTCTCAAATTTGCCTTTTGTTTATTGTGAATCAAGAGGAGAAGCCCCTAGAAACGAATAATATCTAGTGATATCAGTCATATTTGATTTTATTTTCAAAAATTAAGATCTACCCATTAATCATAATGTTTTTATTTTTTTCCCAATTAGAGCAAGAATTTTTATCTGAGTGTTTCAAAATTTGTAGAAATTAGTGATCTTTTGACCCAGTTTTAGGGAAGAATTTGTTGTGATTATGATTCCTATCAAATTGGAGGTGTAAAGTAACAATTATGGAGAAATTGTGTTTCATAATCTTTGGTAGGTATTATCCATTAACCCTATAATTTAGTAAACAATTAAGAACAATAAAATTGATGGGGTTAAGGTTAAGGGTGATGATTATATATTATTCGGCAGACCTGTTTGTTCCTCAAAAAACTTTCGATTTCGAGTCGGCCGACTAAATACTTTGATGAAAGAGATGAGTTAGGTTTATCCTTACTTTTTTTTAAAAGTTACTTGAAATATTATGGTAGTGTAAAAGACAATAAATCTTTTTGGGCTCAACATTACATGAGCTTTTCTTTTGGAAGGAATCATCCATCTTCTTTTTCTTCTCTCTCTTTGCAAAGTTTTTTCACTTGATTCTTCATTCATACTCCATATTTTTTTTACGTTGGTGTATCCTTAGAGCAAATAAGATTTAAATATTTATCTTACCACTATGGGTAATATATACGGAGTGTAAAACATGGAAGAGATGACAAAACTGCCCCTGAAAAACCCACCCTTCAAAATTTGTTCCGGTTCATCATAACCGTTATTAGCCATTTTTTCTCTTGATAGTAAGTGGGCATTTATATTTGATGAAAATTTGACAATCTAACCTGAAAGTTTATCCTCCATTCAAAGTTTATTAACTATTTTATTAAATTTAATTAGCTTCTTTTCCCATTCATTCATTCATTCATTCATTCATTTATTATCAATACCCCATTGCCTCAAAGAGGCACCCGCAAGAAGCGGGGTAATGGGAGGCCGGGTGTACGCAACCTTACCCCTACAATTGCAGAGAGGTTGTTTCTAATTGACCCAAAAGCGACAACGGTACGACCATCTTCTACTTCATGGAAAGGAAGCGAAGAAGTTTTAAGAGTCATTTTGATTTATTGGCTCCATCGAAAATGGACATAATAACTTAATTAGCTTCTTTCTCCATAATAACTTTATTCTAGTTGTAATCTAATCTGATTAATTTTTTAGTGTTGTTTGTGAATTAATTTTTTGTTCTCTAAACATAAATAAATAGATAAATAAATAAATATAATGATTTCAATTCAATTCTTTTCATGTGTTCTTGCTCCCAGAGTACTTTAATTAAAAGTTACAAATAACTGAATTGTAAACATGGAGACCATACATGTTTGGAGATCAAAAAGTGCAGTAATGGAGGTGACGAGGGGGGTAAACTGGTAAATGGAAGATTATTTTTATTTTTATTTTTATTTTAAATTAGGGTAGTATGGAGCTTTTTATTTTTCCAAAGGTAATTTTTTCAGCATTTAGAAATTATGTTTTTTAAAGATAATAATATTATAATAATGCTATGTTAATTATCATCTTTTTAAATCTTTATCTTATCATTATGGGTAATAGATACAGAGCATAAAACATGGAAGAGATAGAATATGATAAATTTTCGTTATAACGTATTATTCGTATGAAATGTTTTTTAAAGATAATATGTAATACCCCGAGTTTTTTAAAACTCGATTAATTATGCTTAATTATTTTTATTTAGCTTAAATCGTTTTAAATCCTAATTACGAACTTTATTTTAATTAACGAAGTTTTATTTCGCTTGAATTTTTAATATTGCTACACGATTTTTTTTTTCAATTAATAATTTAATTTTCATATTTACGAGCTTAACGAACTTTTTTTAAAATTTTAATTATTTTCAGATTTCTAAATTTATTTTATTCAGAAACTAAATTAATTATTTAACGTTCTTATTTTATTCGGAAACTAAATTTATTTTTCGTTAACGATATTTTATAAAGAATTATTTTAGCTAAACATTTCTATTTTTAGTAGTTTCCTAAAATAGCAATTAAAATTCAGAAATTTGCCTAACTAGTGAAAATTACGAAAATGCCCTTTTAAAGCCAAAATGCCATTTTTCTTCTTCTCTCTTTGCGCTCCACGTAGAAAGCAAGAATGAAGAGGTTTCTTCATTCCTCTCCTTCCCTCAATTCAGTCTTAATTCATTGCCTTGCTCCCCAAGGATTTCCCTTTTCACTCACTCTACTTGTTAATATAATCAGCCATTCTTTTCCATTTTCCTCAACCAAAAATCAGAAATCAAAGAAAAACCAAACCCACTTCAACTCCTTTGTTTCCTGCAATTTCGAACCACCGACAACCACCACCGTGCCAACCACCATCACCACCTACCGAACATCATCACCGTAGACACCAACACCACCATCGCACCACCATCACCCCTCGCCTCTCCTGCTCTTCTCCTCCCACGCACTCCCCTGCCTCCCTCTGTCTTTTCCCTTTTGCGGCACCACCAACGTCGCACCACCACTCCCAACCTTCCCCGCCACCTGGTAAACTAGCTTCCGCCCCCAAATACTCCGGCGAGCTATTGCATCGCCGCCCAGAACCGCCCCAAGTCACCGCCGCCAATTCCCCTGTTTCCTCTCTGTTTCGCACACTCACCACCCTCCTCTCACAACTCCGTCGCTGCAAACCACCGTTCACCACCGTCGCCTCCAGGCGCGGTTCGCGGTGATGCGCCGCCCAGCCCAGCCACCTTATTCCTCCCCCATCCCTCTCCTCCCCTTCGTGCCTCCCCTGTTCACGCACCCGTTCCCCTTTCTCCTCGCGCCGCCGCAAACAACCACCACCACCGTCGCCTCTGGCGCGGGTTTGCGTGGCTGCGCCGCCCAGCTCAGCCGCCTCCCTTTTCTGCTCCTCCCTTGTTCCTTCGTGCGAGCCCCCTCCCCTGTTTCTTGGTTTCATTTTTTCAGAAACCAAAACCAAGTTTCTTTTTGAAACTTTGGTTTTCTTTTGAACATATTATTAAGTTGGGCCAAAAACTCTAGAACTTTGGGCTTTGGGTAAGACCAAATTTAAATTTTCAGATTTATAATTTAGCCATAGTAATGATTTAATAAGTTTTTAAAATCCAAGTAATTACTAAGAAATTGTTATTATTTTCAGATTTAATTATCGATTTTACTAAAATAAATTACTAGCTTTATTTACCAAAAATGGAATTTAAATAATGTAAATCAATTTATGAAATATACATTTTGATTAAAATGTCGATTAATAATATTTTCATTTAAATTATGAAATTATATTTTTATTAAAATACGTTATTTATAAATTCATTATTTATAAACTTAATATTTATAAAATATTGATTTTAGATTGTTTGTCGATTTAATATTAATTCAATAATTTGATACTTTGAAAGAAATCGAACTCGGAGCTCAGGACGTACGAACCAAGGAAAAAGGCCTAGCAATCATGGAATTGAGGTAACGGCTATTGCTAGTACCCGCAATCCCCTTATAAATATATTATGAAATTATGACGTTATGATTGAATTTATGAATTAAATGTTTTGACATGTTTTATGGATTGTGGAATGAATTATGATTTGTTTGAATTATTCGTTATAATATGATTTGATTGAGTTTTCTCATAAAATGATGTTCATATGATGCCATGAAAGAATTGATGTTTTATGGATCCCAGGATCAAAATGATATTTTATGATCTAAAAAGAGTTATGTTATTTCAACTGAAATCCAAGCCAAGGCTTGGTAAAATTACATACAACATGATAAATGAAAGTGAAAGACCTGGTTTGTCTGGCGGTATATAAACTACCATCTTCCTATCTACCGGTCATGCATGCACCACGGACACCTGTCCACCCATGGATTACGAGCCCAGGCTCCCATGGTTTATGAGCCCAGGCTCAGGGCCCATGCCCATGTTACGAGGATGAGCCCAGGCTCAGGGCCTAGGCCTAGTGGAGAATTCCTTCACGGTTCGTACTTGCCGACAACTAGCATGTTAATTAAAAGTTTATGAATGACGTTTTCATTAAAAGATTATGAATGAATTGAATATGATGTTTTATTAAGTGTTTTACTTATTCTATTTCTCCCCGTGTTATTAAATAAAATGAGTTGAAATGAATTTACGTTGCTAGGGTAGTCGTTACTGAGTCTTCGGCTCACCGTTTTGTTTTCCATTTTAGGTACTGCGGGGATCGATGGAAACGAGTAGAGGCGAAGAATTTCACTTTAATAATATTCACCTAGTTCATGCTTAAAGTTATAATAGTTTAATTAAAGACTTTTAGTAGGTTATGTACTTTTATTTTGAGAATATAAAGAATTATTATATTAAATTGGAGGTTTTTATGGCTTATGTATGATGTTGCCTTGTAATTACCAAGACGAAATTACGGCAGGTAATGTCCCGACCAAATTAGGTTAATTTCGCTGCTAATTATGCTTTAATACTTGAATTAGAGGTCGGGGCGTTACATAATAATAATGCTATATTATTTATAGACTCCTTAAAAATTATTAGCATTTCATTACTAATTATCTGACTCAAATTACAACTGAAAAACGTAAACCAAATGAAAAAAGAAAAAGCGATCCCAAATTCTTCCCGTTTACACATAAACCTCTCCAAATTCTTCCCACTTCCACACACATAAGACTATATAATTCTTTGTAAATTAATTTATAATTTTTTAAAAGTTTAATTATAAATTGATTGAAATTTAGAAGGAATAGTTTGGTGTTAGGAAGAGATTAGAAGTTTAACGAAAAGAAAACACTATCTATAGTGGAGCCAGGGATGTAAATTGCATTCTGAATTCGACCTCATTGAAAATAGCTCGATCATAAGTTATCAGACTCCAATTAAGAAAATAATATTCAACTAAGTAGTCATGTACAATACCTACAGAGTACGAATTATACACATATGAGACAAACTATGTTATTATGGAGTAAATCACAACACATTAATTTCTTTAGAAAAATAGGATTTATTAATGATTTAATATATATATATATATATATATATATATATATATATATATATATATAAAGGAGACATATTTGCTGAACTATTAGAGCGCCACGTAGGATTCCTAATGGTTTCGGCCAATGAAAAATAAGATTTCTAATTTATTTTTGAATTAAAAAATACGAGTGCCACGTAGACAATTAGGTTCCACATAGATATTTTAATTAATTAAATACTAATATATACAACTACATCCAAAATCAAACACTCTAATAATAAAATAAAAAAACTAAAATAAAATTCAATCAAAAATCAAACATTAATCCAATATTAGAGCGTCACGTAGGAAATCTAACGAATTAAAAATAAGATTTCAAAATTATTTATAAATTAAAAAAGTCGAGTGCCACGTAGATAAATAATAAGGTGACACGTATATTTTTATTAATTATATATGAATACTACCGTATATACTGAAGGAAATAATGACATTGGTCCAAGTATGCATTTAATGCTAAGTCTAACAAATGCGGTTCAGTATTAATTAACAAGTTGATAAATTCAGTAAGATCAAGTGAACTAAATGCCTAGCTAGAGGTCGATTCAGTTCAAGTGGAATTAATAATATTAGTCCACAACTTACTCTTGACTGAACCCGTAGGGTCACACAATAGTACGTGAACAGATCAAGTATTTAAGTGAATATATTATTCATTAAAGTACTCCATTTATGAACATTCGGAAACGACGGATCTCGGTTCCAGTGGGAGCTTAAATCGTAAAAAAGGCAGAATAAAGAATACTCTGGAAATGATGATATTGCCGGAAACGGAAATATGGTTCATGACGGAAATATAAATATTATCCAAGTCGTAGTTGTTGCCGGAAACGGAAACATGGTTCGTATCGGAAAAATATTATCGGAAATAAAAATATTGCTGGAATCGGAAATATTGCCGGAAACGAAAATATTACCGGAATCGGAAATATTGTCGGAAAAGGAAATTATTTTTGGAATCGGAAATATTAACGGAAACGTAAATGATTGTTAGAAACGGAAATGAATTCCGGAATCGGAAAACGAATCGGAAGCTCGACGAACGACAAGCCGGCAAGCGAGCCGACCCATCGCTCGACAAGCAAAGGCAGCAGCCATGAGGCCGCGCCCTGCGAGCAAGGTTGCAGCCATGAGGTCGTGCCAAGCTACAAGCAAGGCAGCAGCCCCATGGGCCGCACCAAGCTGCAAGCAAGGCAGCAGATCATGGGCCGCACCAAGCTTGCGGCAAGGCGGCAGCACATGGGCTGCGCCCAACTTGCGTGCTGATGAGCGACATTTGTACAGAAAGTGAGCACACGAGACAACCATTTGCGATCAATAGCCTCTGATTTTTGTTGTGCGACCGAACAGGTATATGTGCGACCGAACAGGAAGTTGTGCGACCGAACGTACCCTCTATTCGACCGCACAGCTGCACGGGTTTGAAGTTATAAAAGAGAATTCGCATCATTATTTCAAGGACGTAGTTAGTTAGTTTCATTTTTAGATTTGGATAATGAGAATTCTAGAGAGAAATTTAGATTAGGCTTAGATTAGAGGTTAGGATTAGGATTCTTAGCTTCAAATTCTTCAATTCTTAGTTGATTCAAACATTAAATTTTAGTTTTCACTTCTCTTTCATTTGAGTTTTGTTCTTCAATTGTGTTCTTCAATTTTGATGCAATTTCGATCATTCAAGGTATAATTCTTACTTTTCTCTTTAATTTTTTCTTTCATTCTTTAAATGCTTCATTAATTTCGTTTAAGCTTTGATTTCATTGTTGAGTTCTAGAATTAGTTTCATATTTTGAATGTTCTTGATTTTTCCCCCAATTTTGATATTTGAATTTTATGAATTTTGTTGATTCAATTAGTTTCATGATTAGGATTAGTTTTAGTTTAATCTTAGTTATAATCATGCCTATTGAATAGTTCATATTCTAGAGATTAGGGGTGAAGCTTGGGATTGAATTTGGGGAAATTGAGGGGAAATTCATGTTGATGTTGTAATTAAATTTGATTTGATGCTTAGGAATTCCATGACTAGTGAATTGGTAGTTGCAAATGCTAGTTCATCTAGAATTGATTGGAGTGCTTCATTTTGATTTGACAAGAGATTGTGAATCTCGGTGTTGCATGTTAAGAGTTGGTTTCAATTGCTAGTTGTTTAGTCTTAGGATTATGCGAGAGATTTTCCTAGATTAGAGAGCTAAGCGCGTTCTATCCGAGAGGTGGCGAGCGCGTCATTCGTTTCTTTTCCCGTATTTGTCAAGTCGTTGCATAATCAATGTGTGTTGACCTTGGTCCTTCTCCTAATTCAACTTCCATTGCCGATTCCCGAAATATCTAGAATTTCTTTACTTGTTCATATTTCATACTTTTCTTGCTTTCAATAGATTCATACTTACATAAAATCATTTTCCATTCGAACTAGCTTTTGAACACGTTAGATTGAAAAGTCAAACATATTCATTCTCTTGGGACGATCCCAATCTTACCACTATAGCTCATATAGTCGGTTAGGTAGGTGAATCTATAAATTTTGTTTGATAAGGTGTATTCGTCAACGACCAAAAATACCTCTGTCAAAATGGCGCCGTTGCAGGGGAATGGCATCAATGTTTGATTTTTCATTCTAGTTCACTAGTCTAGTTCATTTTTCTTTTTCTTTTAGTTTTCAAATAAAAAAAAAAGTCAAGAGTATTCTCAATTTCTCAAGTTGTTCATGAACCAGTTTGGATGTATTATAATAGAGTACATGCGGTGCTTGAATATCGTCGCACCCATGGAACTCTTAATGGTTTAACGGGATGAGACACTTGTAATGCCATATATAATGGAGTGAATAGGGAAACATTTGAGATTCTTCAATCCAATTGTAATGGAGAGCTTCAACACATGCATTGGAGAGATGCCATGCCTTTCTTTTCGTGGTTTACTAGAGTTCAATATTTTGACTCTCATGCTTATTCTCATGATTTTTCGCATCCTTGCATGAATGTCAATGATCTCCCTCATGTTTCTGATGTTAATGCTCATGAGCCTTGCATTGTGAATTTTCAAAATCTTGTCCGTATCGCAATTTTATTGATGGTGATGATGATTATGATTCATATTATGCTAAGGATGATAATCGATCTAGTCAAGGGAATGTTGTTGAAAAGGGTGAGGTATTGAACTTAGAGGTTGTTCCTCTTTCTCCCACCTCCCCTCCCTTGAGCGAAAGTGACTCTCACCCCATTGATGATTGTCCATTGGATTTTGAGAACGATTTGGTTCATTTGGGATGTGATAGTTCTATTGAGGATATCATTGAGTGGGTAGAACCCAATTTGGTGTTTTTTGATGAATCCAAGATTATTAATGAAGTTGATGATGTGAATTTGATTGAAGGCTCCCTTGTTGAGATTTCTTGTCCTTGTGATGTGAGTGAAGTTGTTTGTGAAACTTGTGTTCCCACTCCCTTCCCTCATACCCCTTTCCAAATCAAGAAACTCGAGATTTATCCTTCCTTTCCCATCTCACTTCCTTATTTTCTCCGAGCCCCACCACTTGAGGATTTTCCACCCTCCATTCATTCCCCAATGCCATGTTTGAACAATATTGTGGAAATTGGTTCTCTTGCCACCCAAAAAGAGTTCGTTGAGGAGCATGAGGCTTCTCTTTTCCCTTTTTCTCTTTCTCCTTTTGATTCTTCTTCTTATTTTCTTATTTTTCCTTTTGATTTTTCTTACTCTTGGCACCCCACCCCCCATAGGCATAGAGTTGCATTTTACTTTGTGCATGCTTCTCATTCGACTCTTGCCTACTTGATGTTCTTAGATATGTTTGCCATTGCATATGACAAACTATTGCGATCGTTGTCGGGGTACTTACTAGAGGTAAAAGGTGTCAAGCTAATGGGGTAAAAAGAGCGCTTCTCGGGAGGCAACCCGTGGGTTTTGGCCATTTGGCCCATGTATACTAATTTTTCTTGATTTTTGAGTTTTTTGTGCCTCAAGCTTTCTTGATGTGGAAATCTTTGCATCCATCTTTTCCATGTCCGGCTATTCTTATTGGTGAATTCGTTCGTTATTACGGTTCTTGCGGGACTTTCTCCCACGACATCTCCGGTAATATCCTTCTAACTCACATGCATTCTTTGGGATCAGGCATTATTCTTGTGGGGCATTGGTTGGATGGGTAGCTGTGTCCCTCCTAGTTTCGTTTTAGGCCTTGAGGACATGGCCTAATTCAAGCTTGGGGGGAGATTGTATTGTTTGGTTGCTACTTTGATCCCATGTGATGGATTGCTTGATTTTGTGATTTTGTGCATATTTCTTGATTATTTTCATCGATTTTCTTTATTTTCCTTTTCTTTTTACTTCCTTTTCTTTTCCTTATTTTCTTTTTCATTTTCTTTTTCTTTCATTTTCCTTTTGGATGTTAGTCAAGGCAAGTTTTTCTAGCTTTTAGGATTCCTTCTTGATTCGGGCATAATAAAATGTAACTTGTAGTATAGAATGCTTTTATTCCTAATTGGTAGAGGTGTGCACAGTTTTCAATGTCTTGGTTCGAGTCTAGGATTTGGGTGTTAAGGTAGTCGGTTAGAACTTTGGATAGCATGAGTCTTGAACCCTTGGTTTGTGGTAAGACGGTGTCGTTCTCTCTAGTGACTTGAAACCGGAAAGGATGGTATTTGCTCCCATTTGTGAGGATCATGTTCATTTTGGCCCAAACACAAGTATACAAAAATTGAGTGGCATGGATCCTTGGCTCGACTTTCCTATATCCCAAATTTGACTTATTCCTTCCCGAGACCGCGACCGAACTACTTTAGGGGACCATAGAGGCATTTCTTTCGGTGACTATTTTTCTTTTTAGATTAGGACAACTTTATTTTTATTTTTCATTCATATTTTTGTTTGCATTTTCCCCCTTGCTAGCCATTTGAGCCTTGCCCCTCCATTTCTTATAAGCTCATTACAAGCCTATTAGCCATTGTTTTATTTTTCACCCTTAGAAGTGATAGTGACGCTTTGTGTTATTGTGCTTGATGGTTTTGAATGATTATGCAATAATGAGGAATGATTGTTGTTGGTTGGAATGGCAAGTTTTGGGAAATATGTTGTGTATAGTGAATAAAGAAGCATAAGCAAAAGAGAAAGGAAAATTTTGAAAAAGCCAAAAATAGAGAAAAAAAGGCAATGAGAAAAGTTTCATTTGAAACACAAAAAAAGAGAAAATCAAATCAAGAAAAGTTCAAAAAGAGTTTTAGTTTAGTTTTGTTGTTGAATAAGCTTGGGGGTGTCCCAAATAAGTGGTGTGAATTTGTTTTGGGTTCTATTTGCTTGAGTAAAGTTCATTTTGCGTTTCACTTTGAAGGAAATAATGCCCTTGGTCCAAGTATGCATTTAATCTTAAGTCTAATAAATGCGGTTCAGTATTAATTAACAAGTTAATAATTCAGTGAGATCAAGTGAGCTGAATCCCTAGCTAGAGGCCGCTTCAGTTCAAGTGGAATTAATGATATTAATCCACAGCTTACTCTTGACTGAACCCGTAGGGTCACACAAATAGTACGTAAACGGATCAAGTATTTAATGGCATTAAATACTCCATCTATGGATATTCGGAATCGATGGATCTTGGTTTCAGTGGGAGCTGAGATCGTGAAAGGCAAGAAATGAATACTCCGCAAACGATGATATTGCCGGAAACGGAAATATGGATCGTATCGGAAATGTAAATATTATCCAAGTCATAGATGTTGCTGGAAACGGAAACATGGTACGTATCGGAAAATATTATCGAAATGGAAATATTGCCGGAATCGGAAATATTACCGGAAACGGAAATATTGTCAGAATCAGAAATATTAAATATTTGTTCGAAACGGAAATTAATTCCAGAATCGGAAATATTAAATATTGTTCGTATTGGAAATAAATTCCGGAATCGGGAATTTAATCGGAAGCGCATTGTACGAATTAGCATCGGACGAGACTTGCTAGACGAAGGCCCAGCACGAAGCCAGGCCTACGCCCAGCAAGCCCAAGCGCCCAAACACACGCTGCCAAGCCACGCCAGGCTCAACGCAATGCCAGGCCCAACAATGGCCTTGGCGCACGCGCGGGGCTGCGACGAATGGGTTGGCGCTGTGCGTGCGGTGCTAGCGTATCACTCGAAGTGTGTGCGGTGCTAGCGTATCACTCGAAGTGTGTTACTCGAATCCTAAGGCTACCGGGATTCGTCATATGAATAAATCTAATCCTAAAAGATTTAGTTTATTTAATTAGAGTCCTAGTAGGATTATAATTAAATAAATTAGTATCCTAATAGGATTCCAAGTCCTTTTCCATAACTCTATAAATAGGTGCCTAGGGTCACATATTTACATCGACGATTGAAGTATTCAAAGGTAAGATTTTCAAGCAAAAATCAGCCACAAACACTTGCCATATTAACCGAAATTTGTAGTACCTTAAGGGCGATTCTAGTTGGTCAATCTTAAGGCGGATCAGGACGTGCTGTGGACTATCTACGGAGGGACGACACTTGGAGTCCTAAAGACTTGTTCGGTTCGGGCGCAGCTAGGGAGGGCACGCTACAAAGTGTATGCATGTGAATTATGCTAAATGATTACTCCCTCCGTCCCGGAATACTCGACCCGGTTTGACCGGCACAGAGTTTAAGGGACTTGAATTGACTTATTTAATTTAATAGGTAGTAGTTGATAGTGGGGTATTATTTTAATGTAGTTAGTGGGAAGTGGGTTAAGAGGTGGGGTTGGGGGAGAGTAGGGGTTGAATTTTTAATTATTTTTTGTATGGAGTAGGGGGTAGGTGGGTTCATAGGGGTGGAGTGAGATATAATATAATATTGTTAGAATATTTCCATTTTTAGAAACATGTCAACTATTAAGGGACGGCCCGATAAGGAAAACAGGTCAAGTATTCCGGGACAGAGGGAGTATGTGTTAATAATATGTTTCCTGGCTTTATGGTTTTCCGCATGATTTATGTTTATTCATATGTATCATAACCTAACAGTGGTATCACGAGCCTCTTATTATTTTCATAATCTAAATTGCATGAACATGGTTAAATTTTACAAATTTGCAAGGAATTAAAGGGGTGATTAGTTTTAGTAATTAATTGCAAATTGCGTTTATTTAATTATATGTAAGCAGTTTTTTGGCAGAATATTCGTTACTCAACCAAATCGAGTGATTTTTGTGTCAATTTCGCATGTAAAAGGCATTCTAAAATTTTGAAGCCTAACCATGACTTTTCGGAGGTTTAAGTTTTTCCAACGCAAAAGTTTGTAAATTTAAGATGTTAAATTAAGTATTTGCTATTCTTGTTGATAAATCTTGAGTTTTTGATTGACCTACAGTATATGTTTAACAATTATGAATGCCTAGACTTGTTAATTATACGGTAATTTGTAATTATGATTAATTTGTTGAAATTCGAATAATTTAGAATTGATTTATTTTTCATAATTAATTAATAATCTAATTAGGTATCCATGATTAAAATCCACCATAAAAATTGTTAATTTATGTAAAATTTTAAATTTTTATGACCTAGATTTGAATCCATGTTAATCGGAAATTAATTGACTAATAAATTTTCGATTTTTCGCCCTAAAATTATGAAATTAATATAATTTATTAATTTGTCGTTAATTTTAAATTAAAAATTTTAATTTTTTATGAAAACGCTCATAAATGTTGCACGCACAAAGCAAAGGAAGCTATGTGTTACCCTTAAAGGGGTGTTGTATAGTGCGGGCACGCGACGACGAGCAAGGGAGCTCGTCGCCCGTGCGGTACGAATGCAGCGAGCAACCTAGCGCATGGCGCGCACACGAGGCAAGGGAACCTGTGCATGTGTGCTGTGTGCTATGGGCGAAGGGCGATGGCGTGGCACATAGAGAGGCGCGCGCGCGAGGGCGAGAGCTGGGTCGCCCAGCGATCGCTGCTCAGCGCACCAACATGCGATGCCTCGAGGGCTTGCTTGCGCGCGAGCGAGCGAGCGCTCCTTCCGTAGCTGCTGCAATGCATGCGGGCAAGCAGGCTGCGCGCAAGCGTGGCTTGGCTTGCTGCGTTTGCGCGTGGCTGCTGCTGCGATATGCTATGGGCCAGCGATTGGTCGTGCGCTTGATGGGGCTTGGGCGCAAGCCCTAGTGCCTCGTCGTGTTACGATTGACGCGTTTTGAATTTTAATTTCAGATTTTCAGTTAGGAAATAATTTTAATTAATTTTAAAATTAATAATTTAAATTGTTTTCTCGGATTTTAATTTTGAATATTATAATTATTATAAATTTTTTTTATACTAATTATTTTACTAAAATTAAACCTTGAATTAATTTAAATTCATTTAATTCAACTGAAAAATAAATTAAATAAAATGGATTCAATTATAAATTTATATGAGTTTTAATTTATAATTAAATTTGTATGTTTCCGGTTAGACGAGAAATACATTTTTATGTTTAAAATTAGTAAAGCATATGAATTTATTGGTTTAAGTGGGAGCAATTTGAGTCATAAACTCTTGATTAGGTCTACAAATCTTTTAAGGTTAAACAACTTGATTAGAATTAATTAGGACTGAATAATTGGTAGATTATTGGTGCCCTTGATTAATTGCTGCAAATATTTATGTGATGCATACAATGTGTTTTTACTAACAAAGTCTATGTGGGCCATTCATGATAATGAATGGGTGAATGGTATATATTCTATATGTACTGTTTTGCAGGTTATGAAGTGACTAGTATGGCCCAAATAGGATAGAAAACATGGTCTGTGTACCATTAATTTGAATGTAATTGGTCTAATGCACTAAATTTGTTTTTCAATTCAAATATGGTCTGCGTACCATCAAATAGTTGTAATTAGTTTAATTATAGCTTATCCTATTTGAAGAAAATGGCACCTCCCACGGTGAAATTCAAGACGGAGTTTCCAATCCATTTTCAAGACGGACTTTGAAGTTGAAGCTTCAAGATGAAGTCGGGCCATACTAGATCACAATTATCTTATGCATGCTTTAAGTTATTTATTGCTTTTAAATATGTCTTAAATATGCATGAGATTGTGGCTTGATTATGTTGCATGATTAAGGATTTTAGTTCACTTAGTAAAAGCCTTAAGTTCCAAACATAAAAATTGAGTTAAAAGGTGCCATGCCAAAATAACACTTACTTGGATAACCTTTACATCAATCTAGTAATAGATTACGCTCAGCGAGGTGTTACTTATTGATCTTAAAGGGGTAAGGTACACAAATAATTGTGAGTACATGTTAGTTTTGGTGAAACTCAACGATATAAGTAAGGAGTCCTTTTATGTCGTGGCAAAATCGATAGGTTTACCTAATAAGTTCTTAGACGTACCTATCAACAAAGAGTAGTTTCTAGACTATTAGCAAAAGGCTTTTGCTTACCTAAAAGATTTTAGAATTGAGTCTAAATACATAATGTGCTTAATTCTTCAATGGGTTTTAGGATCTTGGAATCATTTTATTCACACCTGCCGGAACACATAACTTGAATAAAATGCTTAATGAACATTAAATTATGCATGTATGCTAGAATTTAAGTTTATTAAGAGAAAATGTGAATGATTATTTATTTGTTTATTCTTTTTCTATTGTAGTTTAACTATGGAAAACAACAATCAAAACATCATCATGGGTTCTGAGCTTATGGTCAAGCTGAACCTAACAAATTTTCTTGAATGGGAAACTAGGCTAGTTGAAATAGTCAGACTCAATGGACTTGAGTATGTACTGTTACATCCCATGCCAAGCTACTATGCCAGAGACATGACCCCTGAAAGATTTGCCGCCTGGGATGCGGATCTCAAAAAGGTTATGAGTCTCATGGTGAACAATATCCCTGTTGATTGGGCTAGAAGGTTTGTCGCTTACGAACCTTTTACGCTCATCAAGAATCTGAGGGATATCTGTCGTGGAAGCACGGAGGACAGGGACTTTAACGTCCATGAGTTGATTGAATCAATGTCTGGTCTAAAGGTTAGTTCTCTCAACAGGTGTTATAGGATGGAGGTCCAAGAAACACATGTTCAGCTCCTTCGCACCAAAAAAAGGGTAGGCGTCCCACTAAGGTTCCATGTGGATCTTATGCTTTCATATTTTGATCGCCTAAGTCTGCTAGGAACACCAATAAGAGAAAGGATGGCAGTCTCTATCTTGCTCAATTCACTGCACAGTGGGTTTGGTCGCTTCAAGCAACTATACCTAAGTGAACCAAGAGAAGAAACAGTTGCAGAATTTGTTCACCTTGTCAGAAAGGCTGAGATAATACTAGACTGTGAAGCCAAAGGTTTACTCAAGGCTAAAGGGAGACCGTTCAAGAAAGGTGGAAAGTCCAAGGGCACTGCTAAATCAAAGCAGGACAAGTCCACATCAAGCTGTCTTTATTATGATGGAATAGGCCATTACAAAAGAGAATGTCCAAAGCTAAAGGAAGATCAGAAGAACGGAACAATTGTTCCATCTTCAGGTATTTTCGTCATAGACTGTATACTTGCTAATTCAACTTCTTGGGTATTAGATACAGGTTGTGGCTCACACTTATGTTCCAATCCACAGGGACTAAGAAGAAGTAGAAGGTTAAGCAAGGGTGAAGTCGACCTACGAGTGGGAAATGGAGCACGGATTGCTGCATTAGCTGTAGGAACTTATTATTTTTCGTTGCCCTCTGGGCTAGTATTGGAACTGGAAGAGTGTTTCCATGTTCCAAGTCTTACTAAAAACATCATTTATGTTTCTTGCTTTGATGCTAAGGGATTTTCCTTTTTAATAAAAGACAATAGTTGTTCGTTTTATTTTAAAGAGATGTTTTATGGATCTGCTAGATTAGTCAATGGACTTTATTTATTAGATCACGACAAACAAGTTTATAACATAAATACCAAAAAGGCCAAAAAGGATGTGATTCAGATCTCACCTATTTGTGGCATTGTCGATTAGGCCATATTAACTTAAAACGCATGGAAAGACTTCAAAAGGAAGGAATTCTAGAACCATTTGACTTAGAGGATTATGGAAAGTGCGAATCATGTTTACTTGGCAAAATGACAAAGTAACCTTTCTCTAAAGTTGGAGAAAGAGCAACTGAACTATTGGGTTTAATCCATACAGATGTATGTGGACCAATGAGTACAAATGCTAGGGGTGGTTTCAGCTACTTTATCACTTTCACTAATGACTTCAGTAGATATGGTTATGTCTACCTAATGAAGCATAAGTCTGAATCCTTTGACAAATTCAAGGAATTTCAGAGTGAAGTAGAGAATCAATTAGGCAAGAAGATTAAGGCACTGCGGTCTGATAGAGGCGGTGAATATCTGAGCTATGAATTTGATGACCATCTGAAAGAATGTGGAATTCTATCAGAATTGAATCCTCCTAGAACACCTCAATGGAATGGTGTGTCGGAACGGAGGAACAGAACCTTGCTAGAAATGGTTAGATCAATGATGGGTCAGGCCGAACTTCCAATAGAATTTTGGGGACATGCACTAAATACAGCTGCACTCACTATAAATAGAGCTCCGTCTAAAGCTGTTGAAAAGACTCCATATGTGTTATGGTTTGGAAAACCTCCAAATGTGTCTTTTCTTAAGATTTGGGGGTGTGAAGTATACGTCAAACGATTAATTTCAGACAAACTTCATCCAAAATCTGACAAATGTATCCTTGTGGGCTATCCAAAGGAAACAAAGGGGTATTACTTCTACAATACATCTGAGAACAAGGTGTTTGTTGCTCGAGATGGTATCTTTTTGGAAAAGAATCACATTTCCAAAATGACAAGTGGGAGAAAAGTAGACCTCGAAGAAATTCGAGTCGAACAACAAACTCTAGAGAATGCTCAAGACGACATTCAGGATGAAACTCAGACATCTTTAGAAGTATCTGGTGAGAATCATGGTCAATCTAGAAATGTAACCCCGCGTAGATCGCAGAGATAGAGATCTCAACCGGAAAGGTGCTTAGGTATTTTGACGAACGAGAGCTATGACGTTCTATTAGTTGAAAGTGATGAACCTGCGACTTACAAACAAGCTATGACGAGCCCTAGCTCCAAGCAATGGCATGAGGCCATGCAATCTGAATTAGACTCCATGTCTGAAAACCAAGTATGGGATTTGGTCGATTTGCCAGATGGCTACCAAGCCATAGGAAGCAAATGGGTTTTCAAACTGAAAAAGGAAAAGGATAGAAAACTTGAAGTTTTCAAAGCTAGATTGGTTGCAAAAGGTTACAGGCAAGTCCACGGTGTGGATTACGATGAAACCTTTTCACTAGTTGCAATGCTAAAGTCTATTCGGATAATGTTAGCAATCGCTGCATATTACGATTACGAAATATTGCAGATGGATGTCAAAACTGCTTTCTTAAACGGCGTTTTAACAGAAACTGTGTTTATGACACAACCTGAGGGTTTTGAGGATCCAAAGAATGATAAAAAGGTATGCAAGCTAAAGAAATCAATCTACGGATTAAAGCAGGCATCCAGGAGCTGGAATATACGTTTTGATGAAGCAGTTAGTGACTTTGGTTTCATCAAGAACGCAGACGAATCTTGTGTATACAAGAAGGTCAATGGGAGCAAAATTGCTTTTCTAGTACTATATGTCGACGACATATTACTTATCGGAAATGACATTCCTATGTTGAACTCTGTCAAGATTTGGCTTGGGAAATGTTTTTCGATGAAGGATCTAGGAGAAGCACAGTACATATTGGGCATCAAGATTTACAGAGATAGATCTAAAAAGATGATTGGACTTAGTCAAAGCACTTATATCAATAAGGTGCTTGAGAGGTTCAAGATGGCAGACTCCAAGCGAGGCTACCTACCCATGTCTCATGGAATGACTCTAAGCAAGACTCAGTGCCCAAAAACACTTGATGAGCGTAGACGAAATGAATGGGATTCCATATGCATCATTGATTGGTTCAATAATGTATGCTATAATATGTACACGCCCGGATGTTGCATATGCACTCAGTGCTACGAGCAGATACCAGTCAGACCCAGGAGAGGCACATTGGACTGCTGCCAAGAATATTCTGAAGTACCTGAAAAGGCACAAAGATGACTTCCTAGTCTATGGTGGAGATGATGAATTAATTGTTAAAGGCTATACGGACGCAAGTTTCCAAACCGACAAAGATGATTTCATATCACAGTCTGGGTTTGTCTTCTGCCTCAACGGAGGTGCAGTAAGCTGGAAAAGTGCTAAGCAAAGCACCATTGCGGATTCTACAACTGAAGCGGAGTACAATGCTGCACATGAAGCAGCAAAGGAAGCTATATGGCTAAGGAAGTTCATAGGTGAACTTGGTGTAGTCCCCTTCATTAAAGGACCAATATCCCTATATTGTGATAATAACGGAGCTATTGCACAGGCAAAGGAGCTTAGACACCACCAAAGAATCAAGCATGTACTTCGTAGATTTCACCTTCTACGAGAGTTCGTTGAAAGAAAAGAAGTCGAGATAAGCAAGATTGGAAATGATGACAACATATCAGATCCATTGACTAAACCTCTGCCGCAGGCGAAGCACAACTCGCACACTGCAGCTATGGGAATCAAGCATATTGGAGAATGGCTTTGATGTCCTTGTTTAATGTTTTAAAGTTTTAGAGTTTAATACTTTGTAAAACATTATTGGTTAATCATTCACAATAAATGAATAGAATTCATTTTTCCATTTAATTTGTGGTTTATTAAATGATGAGTCCCTTGAATTTGACGATATATTGAAGATAGACTGTCAGGACCAGTCCTGTGACTAAGCATTGTCTATCAAGTGAACTTGAATGTCAAAAGTTGAAAATGGTCCCTGGTCGGAGTTTTCTATAAAGATGGACGCATAGAAAACGTTAGACGACTAGAATGAAAGATGACTACTAGTTCTGTTTCTTGAACTATGTGGACATGGAAATGTCGTAATCATTTGCATAGATACTTACTTTGGGAAGACTAGTATCGGACAGACCTATGAAACTTTACTGTAAGAGATGAAAATCTGTCATAAGTAAATTTCATTAAAATTATTAGACACTAAATCCTCAACACCTGAGTGATTTGAGATTACTTGTTTGAGAACTGGTTACTTTGACGTTGACCAACCGTCGCACCGTAAAAGGAGGCTATAAAGGCAACGCTCAGGTAATCACCTATCAAACGAAGTCTAATCTCAAGATCGCAAGATTGGGATTGTCCTCCCATAAATCGGGATGAGATGCTTAAAAGTTGTACAAGGCCATTCGGAGAGCTAGAAACTGTAAAATGCATGGTCGTGCTCGGATGAATCATAGGTTATGATTATCTGTTTATTTGATCAGTTGAACTCTGAAACCGAGAAACACCTCTGGACATAATAAGGATGACAACTCTTACCTTATGTTCAAGAGCAAGCATCGAGTGACAAAGGAATTAGGAAATGCACACTTGTCCCTAAGGACAAGTGGGAGACTGAAGGAAATAATGCCCTTGGTCCAAATATGCATTTAATGTTAAGTCTAATAAATGCGGTTCAGTATTAATTAACAAGTTAATAATTCAGTGAGATCAAGTGAGCTGAATGCCTAGCTAGAGGCCGCTTCAGTTCAAGTGGAATTAATGATATTAATCCACAGCTTACTCTTGACAGAACCCGTAGGGTCACACAAATAGTACGTAAATGGATCAAGTATTTAATGGCATTAAATACTCCATCTATGGATATTCGGAATTGACGGATCTTGGTTTCAGTGGGAGCTGAGATCGTCAAAGGCAAGAAATGAATACTCCGGAAACGATGATATTGCCGGAAACGGAAATATGGATCGTATCGGAAATGTAAATATTATCCAAGTCGTAGATGTTGCCGGAAACGGAAACATGGTACGTATCGGAAAATCTTATCGGAAATGGAAATATTGCCGGAATCGGAAATATTATCGGAAACGGAAATATTGTCAGAATCGAAAATATTAAATATTTGTTCGAAACGGAAATTAATTCCGGAATCGGAAATATTAAATATTGTTCGTATCGGAAATAAATTCCGGAATCGGGAATTTAATCGGAAGCGCGTCGTACGAATTAGCATCGGACGAGACTTGCTAGACGAAGGCCCAGCACGAAGCCAGGCCTACGCCCAGCAAGCCCAAGTGCCCAAACACACGCTGCCAAGCCACGCCAGGCCCAGCGCAAGGCCAGGCCCAGCAATGACCTTGGCGCGCGCGCGGGGCTGCGTCGAGTGGGCTGGCGCTGTGCGTGGGCCGCAAGGCCTGCGTGCGGTGCTAGCGTATCACTCGAAGTGTGTTACTCGAATCCTAAGGCTACCGGGATTCATCATATGATTAAATCTAATCCTAAAAGATGTAGTTTATTTAATTAGAGTCCTAGTAGGATTATAATTAAATAAATTAGTATCCTAATAGGATTCCAAGTCCTTTTCCATAACTTTATAAATAGGTGCCTAGGGTCACATATTTACATCGACGATTGAAGTATTCAAAGGTAAGATTTTTCAAGCAAAAATCAGCCACAAACACTTGCCCTATTAACCGAAATTTGTAGTACCTTAAGGGCGATTCTAGTTGGTCAATCTTAAGGCGGATCCGGACGTGCTGTGGACTATCTACGGAGGGACGACATTTGGAGTCCTAAAGACTTGTTCTTGTTCGGTTCGGGCGCAGCTAGGGAGGGCACGCTACAAAGTGTATGCATCTGAATTATGCTAAATGATTATGTGTTAATAATATGTTTCCTGGCTTTATGGTTTTTCCGCATGATTTATGTTTATTCATATGTATCATAACCTAACACACTTTAGGATTGAGCACTAATTTCCAAATTTGTTCCACACCTTACCCCTAGCCTATGCATGACGCCATACTCTTGACCCTTTTGAGTTGAGTCATTGTCGGTGGAGGGAGGGATCGGTCAAATTTATGGAATGGGATTGTCATGCAAAGATGTCGAGTAACCTTCTCTCCTCTCTTGCAATTCTTGTCTTTTCCGGCGCCTTCGCGTCGTCACGAGAAGCTACCTTTGAGGGTGAATGGGATCTAGAGAGTTGACGCGGTAAGATCGGTTGAAGGGGAACTGATAAGTGAAAATCCTTAGTTCTCTATGCTTCGCACTTTGAATCCTTCACTCGACTTAGGAAATTGATTAGCGTGCATTCGCTTATCGAGTTAGTAATATTTGCATTCTTTTGTGCTCGTTCCATAATAAAAGCCCGGTTCTTGATACCTTTTGTAGTTTTCCTTTCCTTCTCTTTACTTTTGTTTTCTTTCCTTTTCTTCTCTTTTCTTTCTTTGTTTGTTTTTAGTTTATTTTCCTTTTTAGGTCTTGCCTTGATTCAATTTTTGGAAGAGTTATGGGTTGAACTCTTTGGAAACCCTTGCGAGATCCCTCTCGCCCTCATTCTCCTCCCCGTTTCTCATTCTAGCTTTGCTTGAGGACAAGCAAAGGTTTAGCCTGGGGGAGTTTGATGAGCGACATTTATGTCGCTCTTAGCTTAGGATTTTAGTTCATTTTATTAGAATTTTATTATTATTTTTGCTTAGTTTTATCGTTTTTAGTTCTTTTATCGCATTTTTGCATTAATCGTAATATTTTCTTGTCTTGCGTATATTTTAGTCATTTTTGCTCTAAAGGTGCCTTTTGTGCGCATTCTCATTGCGTAAGGGTTGTTTTGAGTATTGACGTGTTAATAATGTGTCATTATGCTTGTCGACGAGTTATATGTTTTGCGATTTGTATAAAATGTTAAACGAATTAATATTTTGATTTTTCGATTTTTAATAATATGCTCTACGATGTCTCTGTGCAGTGACGAAGCAATCCACGAGCATTTGAGTGACCAGCAACAACAGCTATACGAAGCAATCCACTTGGTTGTTGCGCACAAAGTGCACGAGCTCCCTTGCAGTCCCTTGATAGCAGCTACAACCCTGCAGCTTTATACACAAGCAGCCACAACTTAGCAGCTATACACGAGCAGCAACAGAACGAGCAGTGGTGCACGTATATAGTGCTGTGCGGTCGCACAGGCCTGCTGTGCGATCGTTGTACAGAACGCGAGCGCACGAGACATCCATTTGATCAGTAGCCTCTGATTTTTGTTGTGCGATCGAACAGGTATATGTGCGACCGAACAGGAAGTTGTGCGACCGAACGTACCCTCTATTCGACCGCACAGCTGCGCGAGTTTGAAGTTATAAAAGAGAATTCACAGCATTGTTTCAAGGACGTAGTTAGTTAGTTTCATTTTTAGATTTGGATAATGAGAATTCTAGAGAGAGAATTAGATTAGGCTTAGATTAGAGGTTAGGAATAGGATTCTTAGCTTCAAATTCTTCAATTCGTAGTTGATTCAACCATTAATTTTCAGTTTTCTCTTCTCTTTCATTTGAGTTTTGTTCTTCAATTGTGTTCTTCAATTTTGATGCAATTTCAATCATTCAAGGTATAATTCTTACTTTTCTCTTTAATTTGTTCTTTCATTCTTTAAATGCTTCATTAATTTCGTTTAAGCTTTGATTTCATTGTTGAATTCTAGAATTAGTTTCATATTTTGAATGTTCTTGATTTTTCCCCCAATTTTGATATTTGAATTGTCTGAATTTTGTTGATTCAATTATTTTCATTAATTCAATTAGTTTTAGTTTAATCTTAGTCATAATCATGCCTATTGAATAGTTCATAGTCTAGAGATTAGGGGTGAAGCTTGGGATTGAATTTGGGGAAATTGAGGGGAAACTCATGTTGATGTTGTAATTAAATTTGATTTGATGCTTAAGAATTCCATGACTAGTTAATTGGTAGTTGCAAATGCTAGTTCATCTAGGATTGATTGGAGTGCTTCATTTTGATTTGGCAAGAGATTGTGAATCTCGATGTTGCATGTTAAGAGTTGGTTTTAATTGCTAGTTGTTTAGTCTTAGGATTATGCGAGAGCTCTTCCTAGATTAGAGAGCTAAGCGCGTTCTATCCGAGAGGTGGTGAGCGCGTCATTCGTTGCTTTTCCCCTATTTGTCAAGTCGTTGCATAATCAATGTGTGTTGACCTTGGTCCTTCTCCTAATTCAACTTCCGTTTCTGATTCCCGAAATCTCTAGAATTTCTTTACTTGTTCATATTTCATACTTTTCTTGCTTTCAATAGATTCATACTTACATAAATTCATTTTCCATTCGAACTAGCTTTTGGACACATTAGATTGAAAAGTCAAACATATTCATTCTCTTGGGACGATCCCAATCTTACCACTATAGCTCATATAGTCGGTTAGGTAGGTGAATCTATAAATTTGTTTGATAAGGTGTATTCGTCAACGACCAAAAATACCTCTGCCACGTGCAGCAGCTGCGAGGCGTGGGCCGCAGCGCCGTGAGCCGAGGAAACTCGGGCAACCCACGTGAGCCCTTTTGGCTGCGTGGGGTTGTTCGTCTTGGGCTCCAAGAAATATCCGATTAGTTAAATTCCTAGTTTTACTAGAATTCAAATAATTAAGAGTTTAATTATAATTGCAATTCTAATTGAATAAGAATTTCAATCCTAATTGGTTTGGTAATTCTATTCCTAGTAAAACTCAAATTCCTTATTTCCTACACTATAAATATAGGGCTAGGGCCTCATAATTATACACATCAATTGAATTGAAAATATATTCTTTATTTCCATTTTGTTCAAGGGAGGACATAATACAAGCCTACCCGAATACATAAAATCTTAAGTAAAATCCTAGTTGGTTGAACCTAAGGCGGATCCGAACGTGCTGTGGACTACGGAGGAGCAACATTTGGGGCTCTAAAGACTTGTTCTTGTTCGGTTCGGGAGCAGCTAGGGAAGGCACGCATCACATTGTATGTCACCTAAATTATGCTAATTGACTATGTGGCAATTAATTTGGATTCTGGCTTTATGGTTTTCCCGCATGAATTATATTGGTGTATTATTCATAACCCAACATATACAACTCCATTCTAAATTAATCACTCTAACAATTAAAAAATAAATCTAAAATGAAATTCAATCCAACATCAAACACATATCTAATCTAATATATAAAATATAGCAGTTGATTTATATAACAGTTTTATTCTAACTTAACAATTTAATAGAATTTTAATGATTTTGAATTTTATCAACGAACTGGATAGGTTATGGTAGCGATTATAGTTGTTTTGACACCTGATTGTGATTTCAATTATGGATTATTAGAAATGCGATTGTTCAAATCATGTTTTGGATGTGGGTTTGATTAATTACTACTCTTAGCATAGAAAGAGATGTTAAGTCTTATAATACCTTGTACCGGTTGTAATTGTCTTTGTTTTCTTTTTTTCAGTCTTTGTTCTCTTTTTTTCATTAAGTATCATCCGTCTCTTTTCCTTCTTTCTCTCTGCAATTCTGCGTTAGTGGGTTCTTGATTCACTGCATAACAAAAATCAGGTATTCAGTCAAAAAGATTTAAAAAAAATAAAGAGCGTTTAAGGTTTACAATACCTTGCATTGCTTTTAATGGGGGGGGGATTAATCAGTTGTGGAATGGTCCTTAGAGAATATTAAATCTCTATGTTCATGCTTCATGCTATCTATTGTTCCAGATGCTATTAGCTTGTAAAATAAGCTGTGGGTAAAGTAGTTTTTGGTGCTCCTAATGTAAGAAGCTTCTAAACTTTCCATATCAATAGAGTTACTATTAAATTGAATTTGTCTCATGGTAAGTGCCTAATGCAATAATATGGAATGTGTTGCTACCTTCCATTGCTTCTAATTGCCTTTGTATTTCCTCATCGAGTATCATCCGTCTTCTTTCCTTATTTCTCTCTGAAGTTCTTGTTCCATTGTCGCACATAGATTAGATGCAGGTTGTGTAGATTTAATTCTTGAAGCGGGTTTTATAAGCTTTAAATATCACAATATTTTGGGCTTCTATAATTCAAGTAGGACTTTAAAATTATAATTCAAGTAGGATTTTAAATTATAATTCAAGTAGGATTTTAATTCATAAATTATAATTCAAGTAGGACTTTCATTCCTAAATAATAAAATCAGTTTTGTAGGTTACCTTTTAGATAATATTGTATTATTTAGATAGGAATCTGTTTTTTTTTTGTTCAAGTTTGATTTTGGATAGGGAACCATGACAGTGTAGTGTAGAGTGTCAGAAGAAATCTTGTCACAATTACATTGGAATCATGAAGGCATATGTTTTGGATGAGATAATTGGCTATTTTATTGCGGATTGTGTTGCTACGAAGAAGGCTCAGAAACATGAAAACAACACATCAATACTTTTGGCTTTTGCCCTCTTGTACTTGGGTGACACCTCCTTGTTGTCTACTTATAGTATACGAAGTACGGAGTATTTCATTATAAAAGAATCTCCTCGGAAGAATCTCCTTGGAAATGATAGTGTGTGTTTTCCTATGAGATTATGCCGTGGGGCATTTAGGATTCTCATTCATAACATTTCCATGGTGTCTGATTAGTTAGTTATTAATATACCTTGCTGAACTTGAAAGTTGTTTTCAATGACACTTGTCACATAATTTTCTCAGTGTAAAAAATATGTTTTCATGTTTAAGAATGAGCATGGTAGAGAAGATTTGATATTTGAAAAGGGTATGATAATGATTTTGAGATTTTTTTTTTCTTTTTTCTTTTTTCTTTTGCTTTTTGTAGTTTTTTTTTTTGGTTCTTTTGAAGTAATTATTTATGTTGTTGGACTTTGATTTGTTAGAATAAAACCAAAGTCGGGGAAGAGATTATTTCCCTTTAGGAGCAGTTGCTTTGGACAAAAATTCTGATTTCCAGAAGACTGTAGTAGTTGTTTTATGAACGACAACCTTCTTATTCTTGCAATAAATCTAGGTGAAAATATCTCTCCAAAGGTCAATATGAGGATGCTTGTTTGACTGAAACTTCCAGAAACTTTATCATAAAAAGAATAACTTTATTGAATCTGTATGAGTAAAATTACAAAAACATTGGGAAAAGTATGAAGTAAAAAAAATCTAAAGTAGTACGTACTACATAGTAATATTGGACTAATATTTATTTTAAAAATATCTAAAATATGAATCATAATCTTCAAGCTAGAATATCCTTGACCATAAAGCTTTTGTATTTTGTTTTGATAGAATCCTTGACCGCAAAGTTAAGCCTGCATAATATATAAACAGCTCAAACGAATATATAGTAAATTGTTTTAAAATTTAAAGGTGAAATAATAAAAAGTGATTATAGTACACTAATATAAATCGATATACCTTTGACTTTTTTGATGTTCGATTGATAGAATCGTTATCATCCAAGTCAACATTATCATGAAGACGTTTTCCAATTTTTGTAGGTGTACTTCCTTGTCTTTTGGTGTATCTTCATTGTCCTTTGAATCAAGTATATTCAAATGTGATTTACAATTTATAATAAAAATTAAAAACTTCACAAATTTGAACATTTAGTTAATACCTCAATGATAATTGTGTCGATAATTTTCATATCTGTAAAACTTGACGCGGTGTTTTACGGTTAAAAGCAGTGATTTTAACTTTAATAACGAATTCTCTCCCTATGATATTTTCAATCAGTTTTGGTATTTGTGTATCATCCTCGTTGTCCCTATCATCATCTTTTTCATTAGTCTGCAAAGATTAGTTGAAGATTAGTTGATAAGAAGGGGAAAATATTAAAACAATGTTTTAAAACAAAATTTTATCTAAGAATAAGAGAATAACCTTTTCATAGATATGAGCCTCAAAAAGAGCACTTGCGTCTTGTCCAATGAAATTCTTAGCTACTTCATCAAATAAAAAAAATATTGTCGATCCAGTGTGATCATCAACTCCAAGTTCTATACGGTACCAGATATTTTTTGGGTTTTCTACAAAATTTATTAAACAAAAAATAATTTTTAAAAGATAAAAAAAAAAAATTATTAAAAGAGATAAAAAAATGTATACAGTGTAGAATATAAACCTTGGTATTGGCCTTTCAATATATTTCTCGCAAGTGATGCAATAAAAGTCTTTTAATCTTTGAGTGACGCGTTTTTTACAACCAGGGCATGAGATATAATACCATCTATTTTCACCCATGATTTTAGTAACTTTAGTCTTACACTAGAAGATTAAATCCTATAATTACTCACAAATAATAAAGTTAAGTTAGATTTGTAAGGTTATGAAAAATATAAACAATATATTTCATGCGGAAAAACCATAAAGCCAGGAATCCAAATTAATTTCCACATAGTCAATTAGCATAATAAGGATACATACAATGTGATGCGTGCCTTCCCTAGCTGCTCCCGAACCGAACAAGAACATGTTAAGGACTCCAAATGTCGCCCGTCCGTAGATAGTCCACATCACGTTCGGATCCGCCTTAGATTCAATTAACTAGAATATTATCTAAGGTTTTATGTTTATTCGGAAAGCTTAATTATTAATTATTAATTTAGGCAAATTATTAAATTCTCTCTTGAACTTAATCTATGTGAATACTTATTGAATTGTGTTATAAATTATGATTATGAACCACGTATTTATTGGGTGGAAATAATGGAGTTAGAATTCTACTAGGATTCCAATAACTAAATCCATTAGGATTCTAGTTAAATTATATCATTAGAATTTAATGTTTAATCAAACACTTACGTATTTCAGATTTAACAAATTATCTAATTTGAGTAAAATTAGGAAAACGAGATTTACTTCTCAAGGAAGTAACCTATCCGGACAAGGCAACGCGTGGCCCTTGAGCCCACGCTGCCGTGCAGCCCGCAGCCAAGCAGCGCAGCCCGCAGCTTGCTGCTCGCAAGCCAACGAGGCTGGCTTGCTGCTCGCTGGCCCATGGGTGCTGGCTTGTTTCTTGCTGGCTCCATGGCGTTGGCTTGCTGCTCGCTGGCCCCATGGCGCTGGCTTGCTGCTCGGCCCAATTGCTCGGCGTGCGCGCGGGCTTGCTTTGCGCTGCGCCTGGCTTCGTGCAGGGCCTTGCGTCTAGCAAGCTCGTCCGTCGATCGTTTCGTACGTCGCGCTTCCGATTCGTTTTCCGATTCCGGAATTCATTTTTGATTCGAACAATATTTAATATTTCCGATTCGAACAAATATTTAATATTTCCGATTCCGAAAATATTTCTGAATCCGGTAATATTTCCGTTTCCGGCAATATTTCTAATTCCGGCAATATTTCTATTTCCGATAATATTTTCCGATACGTACCATGTGTCCGTTTGCGGCAACATATACGACTTGGATTATATTTATATTTCCGTTACGATCCATATTTCCGTTTCCGGCAATATCATCATTTCCGGAGTATTCTTTATTTTGCCTTTTGACGATTTCATCTCCCACTGGAACCGAGATCCGTCGTTTCCGAATGTTCATAAATAGAGTATTTTTAATTCACTTAAATACTTGATCCGTTCACGTACTATTTTTGTGACCCTAAGGGTCCAGTCAAGAGTAAGCTGTGGATTAATATTATTAATTTCACTTGAACTGAAGCGGCCTCTAGCTAGGCATACAGCTCACCTAATCTCACTGAATTATTTTAATTAATTAATACTAAACCGCATTTATTAGACTCAGCATTGAATGCATACTTGGACCAAGGGCATTAATTCCTTCAGTCTCCCACTTGTCCCTAGGGACAAGTGTGCATTGCCTAATTCCTTTGTCACTTGATGCTTGCTCATGAACATAAGGTAAGAGTAGTCATCCTTATTATGTCCAGAGGTATTTCTCGGTTTCAGAGTTCAACTGATCAAATAAACAGATAATCATGGCCTATCATTCATCTGAGCACGGCCATGCATTTTTCAGTTTCTAGCTCTCTGAGTGGCCTTGTACAACTTTTAGCATCTCATCCCGATTTATGGAAGGACAATCCCAATCTTGTGATCTTAAGGTTAGACTTCGTTTGATAGGTAATTACTTGAGTGTTACCGTTATAGTCTCCTTTTACGGTGCGACGGTTGACAACGTCAAAGTAACCAGTTCTCAAACAAATAATCTCAAATCGATCACTCAGGTATTGAGGATTAGTGTCTAATAATGTAATGAAATTTACTTATGACAGATTTTCATCTCTTACAGTAAAGTTTCATAGGTCTGTCCGATACTAATCTTCTCAAAGTAAGTATCTATGCAAATGATTACGACATTGCCATGTCCACATAGTTCAAGAAACAGAACTACTAGTCATCTTGCATTCTAGTCGTCTAGCGTTTTCTATGCGTCCACCTTTATAGAAAACTTCCGACCAGGGACCATTTTCAACTTTTGACATTCAAGTGCTTTTGATAGACATTTCTTAGTCACATGACTGGTCCTGACAGTCTGTCTTGAATATATCGTCAAATTCAAGGGACTCATCAATTAATAAACCACAAAATTAAACGGAAAAATGAATTTCTATTCATTTATTTGAATGGTTAACCAAAACGTTTTACGAAGTATTTAACTATAAAACTTTAAAACATTTATTAAGGACATCAAAGCCATTCTCCAACATGCTTGATTCCCATAGCTGCAGTGTGCGAGTTGTGCTTCACTTGCGGCAGAGGTTTAGTTAATGGATCTGAGATATTGTCGTCAGTTCCAATCTTGCTTATCTCGACTTCTTTTCTTTCTACGAACTCTCGTAGAAGGTGAAATCTATAAAGTACATGCTTGACTCTCTGGTGGTGTCTAGGCTCCTTTGCTTGTGCAATAGCTCCGTTATTATCACAATATAGAGCTATTGATTCTTAATGGAGGGGAGTACACCAAGTTCACCTATGAACTTCCTTAGCCAAATAGCTTCCTTTGCTGCTTCATGTGCAGCAATGTACTCCGCTTCAGTTGTAGAATTTGCAATGGTGCTCAGCTTAGCACTTTTCCAGCTTATTGCACCTCCGTTGAGGCAGAAGACAAACCCACACTGTGATCTGAAATCATCTTTGTCGGTTTGAAAACTTACGCCCGTATAGCCTTTAACAATTAATTCATCATCTCCACCATACACCAGGAAATCATCTTTGTGCCTTTTCAGGTACTTCAGAATATTCTTGGCAACAATCCAATGTGCCTCTCCTGGGTCAAACTGGTATCTGCTCGTAGCACTGAGTGCGTACGCAACATCCGGGCGTGTAAATATCATAGCATACATTATTGAACCAATCAATGATGCGTATGGAATCCCACTCATTCGTCTACGCTCATCCAGTGTTTTTGGGCAATGAGTCTTGCTTAGAGTCACTCCATGAGACATGGGTAGGTAGCCTCGCTTTGAGTTTGCCATATTAAACCTTTCAAGCACCTTATTGATATAAGTTCTTTGACTAAGTCCAATCATCCTTTTAGATTTATCTCTGTAGATCTTGATGCCCAATATGTATTGTGCTTCTCCTAGATCCTTCATCGAAAAACATTTCCCTAGCCAAATCTTGACAGAGTTCAACTTAGGAATGTCATTTCCGATAAGTAATATGTCGTCGACATATAATACTAGAAAAGAAGTTTTGCTCCCACTGACCTTCTTGTATACACAAGATTCGTCTGCGTTCTTGATGAAGCCAAAGTCACAAACTACTTCATCAAATCGTATATTCCAGCTCCTTGATGCTTTCTTCAATCCATAAATGGATTTCATAAGCTTGCATACCTTTTTAGCATTCTTTGGATCCTCAAAACCCTCTGGTTGTGTCATAAACACAGTTTCTGTTAAAACGCCGTTTTAAGAAAGCGGTTTTGACATCCATCTTCCATATTTCGTAATCGTAATATGCAGCAATTGCTAACAATATCCGAATAGACTTTAGCATTGCAACTGGTGAAAAGGTTTCATCGTAATCCACACCGCGGACTTGCCTGTAACCTTTCGCAACCAATCTAGCTTTGAAAACTTCTAGTTTCCCATCCTTGTCCTTTTCTAGTTTGAAAACCCATTTGCTTCCCATGGCTTGGTAGCCATCTGGCAAATCGACCGAATCCCAAACTTGGTTTTCAGACATGGAGTCTAATTCATATTGCATGACTTCTTGCCATTGCTTGGAGCTAGGGCTCGTCATAGCTTGTTTGTAAGTCACAGGTTCATCGCTTTCCGGCAATAGAACTTCATGGCTCTCGTTCGTCAAAATACCTAAGTACCTTTCCGGTTGAGACCTATATCTCTGCGATCTACGCGGGGTTACATTTCTAGTTGGTTCTTCATTCTCACCAGATGCTTCTAAAGATCTCTGAGTTTCAACCTGAATGTCATCTTGAGCATTCTCTAGAGTTTGTTGTTCGACTGGAATTTCTTCCAGGTCTACTTTTCTCCCACTTGTCGTTTTGGAAATATGATCCCTTTCCAAAAAGATACAATCTCGAGCAACAAACACCTTGTTCTCAGATGTATTGTAGAAGTAATACCCCTTTGTTTCCTTTGGATAGTCCACAAGGATACATTTGTCGGATTTTGGTTGAAGTTTGTCTGAAATTAATCGTTTAACGTATACTTCACAACCCCAAATCTTAAGAAAAGACACATTTGGAGGCTTTCTAAACCATAACTCATATGGAGTCTTTTCAACAGCTTTAGACGGAGCTCTATTTATAGTGAGTGCAGCTGTATTTAGTGCATGTCCCCAAAATTCTATTGGAAGTTCGGCCTGACCCATCATTGATCTAACCATGTCTAGCAAGGTTCTGTTCCTCCGTTCCGACACACCATTCCATTGAGGTGTTCCAGGAGGAGTCAATTCTGATAGAATTCCACATTCTTTCAGATGGTCATCAAATTCATAGCTCAGATATTCACCGCCTCTATCAGACCGCAGTGCCTTAATCTTCTTGCCTAATTGATTCTCTACTTCACTCTGAAATTCCTTGAATTTGTCAAAGGATTCAGACTTATGCTTCATTAGGTAGACATAACCATATCTACTGAAGTCATTAGTGAAAGTGATAAAGTAGCTGAAACCACCCCTAGCATTTGTACTCATTGGTCCACATACATCTGTATGGATTAAACCCAATAGTTCAGTTGCTCTTTCTCCAACTTTAGAGAAAGGTTGCTTTGTCATTTTGCCAAGTAAACATGATTCGCACTTTCCTTAATCCTCTAAGTCAAATGGTTCTAGAATTCCTTCCTTTTGAAGTCTTTCTATGCGCTTCATGTTAATATGGCCTAATCGACAATGCCACAAATAGGTGATATCTGAATCATTCTTTTTGGCCTTTTTGGTATTTATGTTATAAACTTGTTTGTCGTGATTTAGTAAATAAAGTCCATTGACTAATCTAGCAGATCCATAAAACATCTCTTTAAAATAAAACGAGAAACTATTGTCTTTTATTAAAAAGGTAAATCCCTTAGCATCTAAGCAAGAAACAGAAATGTTGTTTTTAGTAAGACTTGGAACATGGATATACTCTTCCAGTTCCAAAACTAGCCCAGAGGGCAACGACAAATAATAACTTCCTACAGGTAATGCAGGAATCCTTGCTCCATTTCCCACTCGTAGGTCGACTTCACCCTTGCTTAATATTCTACTTCTTCCTAGTCCCTGTGAATTGGAAGATAAGTGTGAGCCACAACCTGTATCTAATACACAAGAAGTTGAATTTTCAAGTAACAGTCTATAACGAAAATACCTGAAGATGAAACGACCGTTCCGTTCTTCTGATCTTCCTTAAGCTTCAAGCAATCTCTCTTCCAATGCCCCTTCTTCTTGCAGTAGAAGCATTCAGATTCAGAAGTGGGTTGGCTTACCTTCTTCTTTTCAGACTTGGTGCCGCCAGCTTGCTTAGTTGGGCTGGCCTTCTTGCCACCTTTCTTAGCATTCCTCCTCTTACCAGATTTCTTGAACTTGCCCCCACGCACCATAAGCACATCTTTCTTATCACTTTTGAGCGTCTTTTCAGCGGTCTTCAGCATACCGTGAAACTCAATGAGCGTTTTTTCCAGACTATTCATACTGTAGTTCAGCTTGAACTGATCATACCCGCTATGAAGAGAATGGAGGATGGTGTCTACAACCATTTCCTGAGAGAACTGTTGATCCAGCCGACTCATATTCTCAATGAGTCCAATCATTTTGAGAACATGTGGACTTACGGGCTCGCCCTTCTTGAGCTTGGTCTCAAGAATTTGTCTATGAGTCTCGAATCTTTCGACTCGAGCCTGATCTTGGAACATGTTCTTTAACTCACTGATGATCGTGAAAGCATCTGAGTTGATGAACGTTTTCAGTAGATCTGCACTCATGGTTGCAAGCATTAGACATTTTACATCCTTCTTGGCATCAATCCAACGATTGAGGGCTGCCTGAACCGTCGCCCGTGGCTTCGGGCATCGAATCTTCCAGGACATACTCCTTTTCTTCCTGCATAAGAACTATTTGCAAGTTCCTTTTCCAGCCAAGGAATTTTTCCCCGTTCAACTTCTCCTTTTCGAGAATTGAGCGGATGTTGAATGAATTGTTGTTTGGCATAGTTAAAACTACAATTGAAAAGAATAAACAAGTAAATAACCATTCATAGTTTTTCTTAATAAACTTAAATTCTAGCATTCATGCATAATTCAATATTTATTAAGCATTTTATTTAAGTTATGTGTTCCGGCAGGTGTGAATAACATGAATCCAAGATCCTTAAATCATTGAAGAATTAAGCACATTATGTATTTAGACTCAATTCTAAAATATTTTAGGTAAGGAAATCCTTTGCTAATAGTCTAGAAACTACTCTTGGTTGATAGGTACGTCTAAGAACTTATTAGGTACACCTATCTGTTTTGTCACGACATAAAAGGACTCCTTACTTATATCGTTGAGTTTCACCAAAACTAACATGTACTCACAATTATTTGTGTACCTTACCCCTTTAGGATCAATAAGTAACACCTAGCTATGGCGGAAAACTATTACTAAGATTGATGTAAAGGTTATCCAAGTAAGTGTTATTTTGGCATGGCACCTTTTAAATCAATTTTTAAAGTTTGGAACTTAAGGCTCTTACTATGTTGGTTAGATTTTAAGTGAACTAAAATCCTTAATCATGCAACATAATCAAACCAAAATCTCATGCATAATTAAGACATATTTAAAGCAATAAATAACTTAAAGCATGCATAAGATATATCTAGTATGGTCCGACTTCATCTTGAAGCTTCAACTTCAAACTCCATCTTGGAAATGGATTGGAAACTCTGTCTTGAATTTCACCATGGGAGGCGCCATTTTCTTCAAATAGGATAAGCTATAATTGAAACTAATTACAACTATTTGATGGTACGCAGACCATATTTAAAATAAAAACTTTGGTGCATTAGACCAATTTTACGTTCAAATTAATGGTACGCAGACCATATTTTCTATCCTATTTGGGTCATACTAGTCACTTTCTATAACTTGCAAAACAGTACATTTACAATATACCATTCACCCATTCATTTATCAATGAACGGCCCACATAGCAAGTTAGTAGAACATATTACGCATCACATAAACATTTGCAACAACTAATCAAGGGTTCCAATAATCTACAAATTATTCAACCTTATTAGTTCTAATCGAGTTGTTTTAACCTTAAAGGAATGTAGACCTAATCAAGAGTTCAATGACTAAAAGCTCCCCCTAAAACCAAGAAATTTACATGTTTTACAAATTTTAAACATAAAATTGTATTTCCTAGTCCAACCGAAAACTTACAAATTTAATTAAAATTAAAGCTCATATAAAATAATATTTAAATCCTTCCATTTTATTTTCAGTAGATTAAAATTAATTAATTTAAATTTTATCAAGGTTTTAATTTTAATAAAATAATTAGTATAAATAAATTTATAATAATTAAATTAATCAAAATTGAATTCCGAGAAAATATTAAATTACAAATTTAAATTTAATTAAAATCGTTTTCAACCGAAATATAAATAAAACGACCCTTATGTACTAAGGCAAGGCCTTAGGCCGAAGCCCAAGCCTCGCCCAAGCAACAACAACCGTAGCGCCATGGGCCGCATGCACGAAGCAGCGCCCCGACCCGCGTTTTGTGCCCGAGTGATGCCCATCGCTGCGCACAGCCTTGTGATGTGCTTGCTGCTCGCTGCGTTGTGGTTGCTCGATGCACGATGGTTGCCTGCGCGCTAGGCAGTGGCATGCGCAGCGACATGCGAGCTCCCTTGCTCGTATGCTTCTGCCTTGCCTCGTGCCTGGCGCTACGTTGCATCGATGCCCTTTGTTTGCTCGACCATCCACACGGCACAACCAATGCCTGCCGCACATGCCTCGTTGATTATTGCCTCGTACCACATGGGCGACGAGCTCCCTTGCTCGTCTTCGCATGCCCGCACAATGCAACACCCCTTAAGGGTAACATTTAGCTTCCATTGCTTCGTGCGTGCAACATTGGTGATCGGTTTTATAAAAATTAATAATTTTATTTTTTAATTTAATTGACAAATTAATAAATCATATTAATTTCATTAAATTTTGGCAAAAATCGAAAATTATTATTCAAATTAATTTCCAATTATATTTATTTTCATGGATTCAAATCTAGGTCATAAAATTTTAAAACTTTTCAATTTTAACAAATTTTATGGTGGTTTTTAATCATAGGATCCTAATTAAATTACTAATTAATTATGAAAATCAAAATAAATTCTAAATTATTCGAATTTCAACAAATTAATTACAATTACACTTTAAGTTGTATAATTAACAAGATTAGGCTTTAAAATTGTTAAACATATACAGTAGGTCAATCATAGATTCAAAATTTACATACAAGATTCGCAAATATTTAATTTAACATCATAAAATTTACAAATTTTGCGTTCGAAAAACCAAAACCTCCGAAAAGTCATAGTTAGGCTTCGAATTTGGGAATTCTGCGTTCGGTGACAAATCTATGATTTTTGTCAAAATTTTAAAATGTCGTTTACATGCGAAATTCACTATAAAATTATAAGATTCCGACCATTATTGACAAAACTGCCGAAAGATCATGCGAATATATAATCAAATAATCGCACGAATTTGCAATTAATTACATACACGAAATTAATCACCCCTTTAATTCATTGCAAATTATAAAATTTAACCATGTTAACTATAATTGATTATGGAATTAATTAGAGGCTCGTGATACCACTGTTAGGTTATGACAAATATAAACAATATATTTCATGCGAAAAAACCGTAAATCCAGGAATCCAAATTAATTGCCACATAGTCAATTAACATAATTAGGATACATACAATGTGATGTGTGCCTTCCCTAGCTGCTCCCGAACCTAACAAGAACAAGTTTAGGACTCCAAATGTCGCCCCTCCGTAGATAGTCCACAGCACGTTCGGATCCGCCTTATATTCAATTAACTAGAATCTTATCTAAGGTTTTATGTTTATTCGGAAAGCTTAATTATTAATTATTAGTTTAAGCAAATTATTAAATTCTCTCTTGAACTTAATCTATGTGAACACTTATTGAATTGTGTTATAAATTGTGATTATGAACCACGTATTTATGGGGTGGAAATAACGAAGTTAGAATTCTACTAGAATTCCAATAACTAAATCCAATAGGATTCTAGTTAAATTATATCATTAGAATTTAATGTTTAATCAAACACTTACGTATTTCAGATTTAACAAATTATCTAATTTGAGTAGAATTAGGAAAACGAGATTTACTTCTCAAGGAAGTAACCTAGCCGGACAAGGCAACGCGTGGCCCTTGAGCCCACGCTGCCGTGCAGCCCGCAGCCAAGCAGCGTAGCCCGCAGCTTGCTGCTCGCAAGCCCACAAGGCTGGCTTGCTGCTTGTTGGCCCATGGGCGCTGGCTTGCTGCTCGGCCCAATTGCTCGGCGCGCGCGGGGGCTTGCTTGCCGCTGGGCCTGGCTTCGTGCTGGGCCTTGCGTCTAGCAAGCTCGTCCGTCGATCGTTTCGTACGTCGCTCTTCCGATTTGTTTTCCGATTTCGGAATTCATTTCCCATTCGAACAATATTTAATATTTCCGATTAGAACAAATATTTAATATTTCCGATTCCGAATTTTATTTCCGATTCCGACAATATTTCCGATTCTGGTAATATTTCCGTTTCCGGCAATATTTCCGATTCCGGCAATATTTTTATTTCCGATAATATTTTCCGATACGTACCATGTTTTCGTTTCCGGCAACATCTACGACTTGGATAATATTTATATTTCCGTCACGATCCATATTTCCGTTTCCGGCAATATCATAATTTCTGGATGTTATTCGGATGGAACACTACAAGAGGGGGGGTGAATTGTAATATGGAACTTGCTAGCCAATTTTTGCGGAATTATAAAGAACATAAGCAAGTAGAGAAACAATGCAAGAGAGATTTTACGAGGAAACTTTCCAGGGCCCAACTGGAAAGAAAACCTCGACCCACTAGGGATTTCAACTCAAACTCTTTTCACTATAGGGCAACAATTCAGTTACAATCCTATAAGAAACTTGGCCATTACTTGAGTTCCTCTACGAACTCAAGTTCCCAATAGTTGTTCCCTCAAACAACTACGCTCTCACTAACTTCCCTAGAAGTCTCTCTTGACTCTTAGACTTCACTCAAAGCCTCTCTGCTTCTCTCTCATAGACTTCACTCAAAGCCTACCCAAATACATATCAGGAACTCACTCACGTTCCTGCCCCATACACATCAGGAACTCACTCAAGTTCCAGCCCAAAACTTGATACAAGAATTCACTCAAACCCTTGACCAATTCCCCATTACAAGAGTTCACTCAACCCTTGACCAACTCTCAAAATATTGATGATTGATATTGATTAGTATCCCTCTAGAATGTAGCACGTGAAAAACCAATGGGGAACATGTCACTCGTAGGAACTTGGAACTCGTAGGAACTGACTCAAAAATGTGGAATGAAAAACATATTCTTCTATAACATTATTCCACAGCCAACCCTTATGGAATGACACAAGTCAGACCCTTTGGAATGAAGATATAAGCCTCTATTTATAGCGTGCACAAGACTTAACCATAATCCCACTTATTCCTCCACTAACAGTAAGTTTCCTAACTTCTAGGCACTTACCCATGATCAGTTAGTTGGGGAGAAACTTGGGGAGAAAGCAGTCAAAGTCTTGGGCACAACTTATACCACGTTTACAGTAAAACAGTTAGAGTAAAAATAGGAAACAAAAAGAAAATAAATACTTGGAGAAAAAGCAACGTTTTATCAAAACATAATCCAGGAGATATTTTTCCAAAACTCACTTTTTATTTATTTTCTTACGCAAAAATATTTTACTGAAAACCTTTTCATAAACGTGAAATAAATACATGAGATTTCGTTCGTGCAGGAACTTGCATTGTAAGTTCCAACACTCACAAACTCATTATACGTATTTTAAATTTTGACTCTTTATTTTCCAAAAGCAGGTAATGTTGTGGGGTTTTTCCGGTGAGATACCTTGGAGGTTTCTTGGTTAAGTTTGCTTGTCATCATCAAAACCCTATGGGTCAACAAATTCCCCCTTTTTGGTGATGACAAACCAAGCAAACTTAATAGAGAAAATAAATCCAACATGCATAGAAATCTTAAAACAAAATATTTGCAAGAGTTAAAAGAATATACATAGTTGTAACATACTTGAGAAAAGAAGATATTTGAGACTAGGAACTCAAAATATTTTGCCTTCAATGTTTGCCTTTCTTTTCCCCCTTTTGGCATCATCAAAAAGTTTTAGCTAATAGTATTAATTTAATCCCATCACAGCACCATACTAACGAGAATGGTTAGTCAGAATCAGAGACAAAGCAAAATATCTCCCTCAATGTTGTACTGTTTAGACAATCATACTCAAGCGAATAGAATTCAAAGTGAAAAGAAATTATCATAAGCCAGTGTTCCTTAGCAACAAGCAGAAAAGAAAGAAATAAGTTCACCCAAAAAAAACAGAAAAGCAAAATAAAAATAATGAAAAATTATTTCAAAATACATAAACACCATCAATTTGTATTTTGCAGGGATAGGCAATTTATGAGGTAAAGGTTAGGCATGGCTCATGATTTTAATGAATGTATTCCTTTGTCACTTGTTTCTCTGCATGTCTCCTTCTTTACGGACTTTCAACTGAAGATCCTCGCCATAAAATACACCGTTGTTCCTTTCTTTCTTCTATTCTTCTTTAGCAGTACGTATAAATTCTTTGAAGCTTTTTGATAGTTCCTTGATTCAATTTTTGTAGGAACTTACATTTATGGTGTAAGTTCCCATGTGAATCTTGAAGGAACTACATAATTTTTGAGATAATTCTTTAAGGTATAGACAGCTTCATTTGCATTTCAACTTGGAAACTTGAAATGCTTGTAGGAACTTATGATCCCTTCTCTTTCTATTTTCACATATCTCTCCTTTTATTACCTTTTTTTTTTTCGATTTCTTTTGTCTTTTTTTTTCTTTTTTTTTTTTTTTTCATCTCCCTTTTTTTTTCAAAATGTACATTAACGCTTTATTAATCACCTTCCTCATTAGTTCCCCCTCAGTTGTTGCTGCATCGATTTAGTGACAAAGGAGGAATATTTTGTAGAGGGTTTTTGTATAGTGATGAATTTTTGAGAATGTTTTTGAAGAGAAAAAATAAATCAACGTGTGGTATTGATTTGGCTTTTGTGGTTTCTAATAGGTTGATATGGTAAGAGCTGAGAATATTGGGAAACATTTTTGTGAGGAACAAAACTTAATTGGTGCATAAGTCTTTTAGGATATAGGTGAAAGAGATTTTAAGTGTTTTAGGTGTTTATGGTAGATTGAAACATTTAAAAGATAAAATTTTATTTTATTGGGTGTAACTTACCAAAAGATGGAACATCCTTGAGGAAATTTGAGATCGGCAAGGAGTCCTTTCATTAAGCAAATACGAAAAATTGTAAAGGAAAAAAGAACGAGATAGAATTGAATCAAAAGAAAAATATAAAATTGCTTGTCGTACTAGTAATAGGAACACAGAAAACAACATGGCTTATGACTCTTCTTTTTGCCTTTTCATCAGTTAGCACAAGTAATTATGAACCAAAAATACGAGAAATTAGGAGAGTCCTTCACAATGTACAATTCTGATATATGTTCACACACAGGAATTGCGTGGGATTAATTTTACCAAAAGCTAAATACTTACAGTTTTGCCATAGCTGGGGAACTTCAAGGAAAATATATCCAGCTTGAATATACTGAGTTCCAGTCACATTTTCTCGTGCTTCTGATCAAGAGTTATAGAATGGTAAAATGCGACTTTCGGAGATTTGATTGGAACCTCTCGCTTAGACATATGGATATAGCAATATTTGGTCTATTAGCGGTTAAATATTAGACAATTTAACAATCATACCTCTGCAGCTTTGTGTATGGGTCACAATCATCCCTTAGGAACCTTCATCTAGTCTTGCTCGTGTTCTTGTGGGAGTGTAATGCGTCTCTGCATTCTTACGCTCATATTACTTTATGAGTTTAGCAAAGTACTTACACAAAGATTTGTTAGTTGTACCAAAGAATATATAATCAGTGATAAATCGTACAACAACCAAATTATAACATGCATTCATATGAAGGATTTTTAAAGAAAATTCATGATGCATGAAAAATAATTCTTTGGAAAAATATAAAATAAGCTATAATGCGTTTTCCTTTTACAGCACAAAATATAAGTGTGACGCATTTACTTTAAGCATACATAAGTGCCTTATTTAAATATGTGTATGCGTTCCAAATCAACAAAACTCTTGTTAAAGACTATGTTATGCTCATGTCATGCTTCACTAAGTCTTGATCCTCCAAACAGTCCATGGGTAGATGAAATCATAAGGAAAACATATTCACATAATGCATTGCAAAACTTGTACACTTGTATTAATAAGTTAACAATATAACGCATTAAAACATGCTATGATATGAATAAGAAAAATTTACCTTATATAAATTTTCACCATGTATATGATTTCTTTGAAGTGCTGGACTGATTTTGATGACTTTATGTTCGAGTTCCTAGAGTGCTAGTTCCACAATCTTGATGCCCTCACATCTTATGGAAACATTCATGTGTACTCGAATATTGTCAATCATTCTTCAGAAGTTCCTTGACATGCTTTTGTCATTTGATCATCTCAAATATCACTCTCT
Source organism: Spinacia oleracea (assembly GCF_020520425.1). Taxonomy (NCBI): domain Eukaryota; kingdom Viridiplantae; phylum Streptophyta; class Magnoliopsida; order Caryophyllales; family Amaranthaceae; genus Spinacia; species Spinacia oleracea. Next base: position 76,605,583 of record NC_079490.1, read on the forward strand.
ATTTAATTTTTATAGAAATTAAGAGAGTGGTTGTTGTGTTCTTTCATCATGTTCATATAAACACTTATGATAATGAAACCTTATAAAAAATTCGTTAGGTTCAACACATTGTTCCTTATAAGAAAAAAGAAGTCATCTTCTGTTTAGAACAACCTAAGTCCCATATGTGCAACAACATAGAATTATATATAATTACCTTATAAACAGGCTACTGGAGAGAGAGTCTCCTAAAAATCAATACCTTTCTGACTGGTAGTTCCTTTCAAGAACCAACCTTCTCTGAGTTCCTTTGTCGATGTCATTGATAAATTGATTGAATGAATGTTGTAGTGCATACAGGAACTCGATAAATGAAACTGGCAATTTTTCTACTACTAGAGTAGTAGTGGAACTTGTTGCATGATATTGATTGATCAAGTTGATCTTCGGCTTCATGAATTGGAACTTGAACCTTAATTTGAAGTTCCTCGACATGAGCTTATGTAGCTGGCTACTGTTGCTTTTAATAGTGACATATTTTATCATTAGAAACTTGATTAATTCTACAGGAACCTTGCGAGTTCAATATTGAAATAAACTTTAACCTGTTTGCTGGGAATAGACATGTTAGTTTCAGTCACAAGTAATATATTCACTTACTTCAACGCACATTTTTATATTTGTTGTAAACTCTGGATCATCTTCAATAACCCCTAGAAATATCAAGTTATTGTTAGGAACCAAATTGTGATCCACAAAATATGTGTTCCCTCTTTGATTCCCTTCAACTGTGACATTTCTAGTTATTACTGATGATGTAATTTATTTTTTAAAATAACCAGAGTAAACATAATTTTGGAAACTCTAAACAAATGTGCATTAATTACTCGACAATAAAAAATTCACAATGGAACGGGAACTTGACTTACCAACTTTTCATTTGAAACCAAACTTACTTTAATGGTCAAAAGTTATAAGTTTTCCATTGTAGGTAGCAACCGAACGATAATAGTGAATTTTCTTTCATAGAACAATCGTTGTCGGGATGTAACGAGTTGTTCCCCCTTAGTTGTAGCCACCTCATTTTTCATGTTACAAGTAAGCTAGAACATGTTCCTATGGTCTTCATGGCCATTCTCCATCTTGAGTTATTTTAATATGAGTAATCTGGGAAAACATAACACTCAAGTGTAATACTTTTGTGCAAAGTTATGATTAGCAGGTTAGTCTAAAATAAATATATACTCAAACATAATAACAAAATATGATGTTCCTGAAAAAGTTTCTTCACGAAAGAAACATGAAACATATATTTTGTTCCATGGAACTTAGGTTAACAAGAACCAAGAACTTGTACATGAAAAACTTTGACACCATAAATTTGCTATCAAATAGTTTATGCACCATTTATCAAGTTACTGTAACCTTGAGTTCGCTGATTGTTTCACCAGATCTTAGGAAGAGTTCCTTTGATCAATGAAACTTATTATTATGCATTTTATACATATTAAATTCCAAAACAAAACCTATAACACAAATAAGGTTAGGTTGGACAATAATTTAAGAGAAACAGGTTTATAAAAAATTCAACATTTAATTAACACAAGTAAAATGAGGGAACAACCTTACTAACATTTCACATGATTGAGTTCCTTTGAGATGTTCAAAGTGACTTCCAATTATATAGTGCATGTGAGTTGATTCGTTGATATGACCCATCATATTTGGAAGGAACTTACATGCTGGTGGAACTGGAACTAGTTTACATCTGAAGTTCCAAGTTCCGAGCCTGAGTTCCTCTTCACTATTCCAACGAATCTAATGGATTTCCAACTCATTTTTCCTTGGTGTAATTCTGATGTTTGTTCCTTCACTTCATACACACACTCAATCATGAGTTATAAACCTGTAAAAATCATTTCTCTTCTACTACCTTCCATAATCATGCATTAGTAGTAAATATATTTAAGTAGCATAATTTAGAAGATTAAAGTATACAAAAATTGTAAACTAACAGACCTGTAAACAATTAATGGTCTTGGGAACCTGACATGATTTCAGTTCCTTTCTTTTTAGCAGTAGCATCTTAGAAAATGATTATTTTAAACTGCTGGATCTAAGATTCAACATGCATACATGTAATAAATATTCAATATACTCATAATACATGGAAAAATCGTTCTTTGGACAATAAATGATATAACATTAGGTTATGTAGCCCAAAGAATAAAGTTCCCTTCGCAGGGAAATCAAGTTCCAAGAGTGGCTATATGCATTGTTCCTTTGTCTTGTTCCTTGAACCATTCTTATTAAACAAATAATGCATGAATGTAAAATCAATTTTAGAATCTGAAATTTGTCTCACAAAAACATATTTGAGAAAATCCAAAATCGATTAAACAAATTCAAAATACATTTGAATAATTTTCATAAAACGTTGTCAGGAACTTGAGTTAAATAAATAGCGTATGCATATAAAGATCTCAAAAATTAGATGTTTACCTTAAATATATCATTAAGGATCTTTTAGTTGCAGCCTTTATCTGTTCCTTGGAATGGTGCTGGAATGAGTTCCTTTATCTAGAAGTTCCTCTTCGGATTTTGATCCTTGTTCCGATGTGGGGTGCTGATGTAATGTATCTTTAATAATGTCACACCCTCATGAGTTCCTAAGTGTAACTCGTGGGTCAACAATGATCCAGTGAGTTCCTCAATGTGGAACTTATATTCATAGGAACTCTGACATATTAATGTGCATCTTTGTTTATTCCTGTACCAATTTCTTTGTCAAGGGAACCCAACAGATTTGGGTCCCTTCTTGTTAGTAGTAACTGTTAAGAAAATAATCAACACAACAACTACTACCAAGATACAATAAGCCTTCATATAAATGATATTCAATATATACATGAAGCATATAAAATAATAGTTCTTAGGCAGAGGAAAAATAAGTAGGATATTTTGTTGCCTAAAAATTAAAAACTCCGAGTTCCACAGATATGCATTTTTCAAAATACGTTTCCTTGACATAATTTTAATGTACTGAAGTTTGAAAATAAATTGAAAAATCATTTATTAAATATAGATTTTAGATTTTTCAAATTTAATTTTAAATCAAAACAAAACAGAAGTTCCATTAGAAACAATGCAAGGAACACGCAATAAATTAATGTATACACACAAAGAAGGTCTAAAGGAATAGATATTTACCTTAGAAGATCGCTTGTTACACCTTGACTGACTTTTATTCAACAATAAAAGTCAGATCTTCCTTGTTCCTTTGAATGGGTAGGATCGAGTTCCTTTCATCAAGTTTCTTGTAATTGTTCCTCCTTCCAGGAACTTAACTCGGCAGGGTTGCCTGCTTATCAGCGAGTTCCGGCTCTGATACCAATTGTTAGTCGGATGGAACACTACAAGAGGGGGGGTGAATTGTAATATGGAACTTGCTAGCCAATTTTTGCGGAATTATAAAGAACATAAGCAAGTAGAGAAACAATGCAAGAGAGATTTTACGAGGAAACTTTCCAGGGCCCAACTGGAAAGAAAACCTCGACCCACTAGGGATTTCAACTCAAACTCTTTTCACTATAGGGCAACAATTCAGTTACGATCCTATAAGAAACTTGGCCATTACTTGAGTTCCTCTACGAACTCAAGTTCCCAATAGTTGTTCCCTCAAACAACTACGCTCTCACTGACTTCCCTAGAAGTCTCTCTTGACTCTTAGACTTCACTCAAAGCCTCTCTGCTTCTCTCTCATAGACTTCACTCAAAGCCTACCCAAATACATATCAGGAACTCACTCACGTTCCTGCCCCATACACATCAGGAACTCACTCAAGTTCCAGCCCAAAACTTGATACAAGAATTCACTCAAACCCTTGACCAATTCCCCATTACAAGAGTTCACTCAACCCTTGACCAACTCTCAAAATATTGATGATTGATAATTGATTAGTATCCCTCTAGAATGTAGCACGTGAAAAACCAATGGGGAACATGTCACTCGTAGGAACTTGGAACTCGTAGGAACTGACTCAAAAATGTGGAATGAAAAACATATTCTTCTATAACATTATTCCACAGCCAACCCTTATGGAATGACACAAGTCAGACCCTTTGGAATGAAGATATAAGCATCTATTTATAGCGTGCACAAGACTTAACCATAATCCCACTTATTCCTCCACTAACAGTAAGTTTCCTAACTTCTAGGCACTTACCCATGATCAGTTAGTTGGGGAGAAACTTGGGGAGAAAGCAGTCAAAGTCTTGGGCACAACTTATACCACGTTTACAGTAAAACAGTTAGAGTAAAAATAGGAAACAAAAAGAAAATAAATACTTGGAGAAAAAGCAACGTTTTATCAAAACATAATCCAGGAGATATTTTTCCAAAACTCACTTTTTATTTATTTTCTTACGCAAAAATATTTTACTGAAAACCTTTTCATAAACGTGAAATAAATACATGAGATTTCGTTCGTGCAGGAACTTGCATTGTAAGTTCCAACACTCACAAACTCATTATACGTATTTTAAATTTTGACTCTTTATTTTCCAAAAGCAGGTAATGTTGTGGGGTTTTTCCGGTGAGATACCTTGGAGGTTTCTTGGTAACTTTTAAAGATTAAACAAGATTGTATTTTTATAGAGAGAGAAAGTAGAGAGAAGGCAGAGCAGCAATTGCTCTAGAATGTATTGATTGTGACCCCTTTTTCTAGGGAAGTGGGAATATTTATAGTACTAGGTTTTTGTGGGAATGACCTAATATTCCCCTTACATGATTGGCTGGGGAATGGGAGAAGGACACGTGTCCTTTCTCCTTACAATTCTCTGATCCCTTTTAGCAATAGTGGGCTATTTGGGCCTATTGTGCTTAGTCATTCACTTGGGATACATACTAATTAAACCCTTTTCCAGGTATAGGTTTTATACGTACATTTATACATACTTAAATACATACATTGTAGATACCTAGATTAATACTCATGCCCCGGAGTAGACTTCGCATGACTTCTTCTTAGGGGGCGCAATACGTGCCAGGTGTCACATCCTCATTGGTGCACGAAGGCATGGTAATTTTGCCCACAACATTTGCCCCTCAAGAAGGGCATTTCTGGAAACACTTTCCGGGTATCGCTTCTTGATCTTTGATTTGCATCTTCATCTTTGGGTCAGGTGTTGAGGGGGTGACACGTGTCACCTTTCTCCATTTTGCCCCTCCCTATATATATAGAGGGGGGGTAAATTTCATTTTTTTTACATTTCGTTTTCACGGAGCTCTCATAGGCGATTTCCGGCGTGTTCCCACCACCATCAGGCGATTTCCGGCCACCACGAGACTCATCCTTTTCCTCGTCAAACTCATCCTGTTCTTCGCGAAACTCATCCCGTTCTTTGCAAAACTCATCCTGTTCTTCACCAAGTACTTCGCAGATCTTTCAAGGTTAGTTTTCGCCTTTCTTGTTTTTGTTATCCTCTCGTCATTTTTCTCTTTGTTAGCGGCCGACCTCTTAGTACTAGGTAAGGGTTTAAAGGTTTTATTTAAGATTTTTCCGCCGTTCATCTTTTGTCGGGGCGGACGTCCAATCGCGTCTTTTTCTTCATTGTTGGTCACCCCTAAGCCGTGCTTCGTTCACTATGCAGAAGGCATGGCTAGAACCAAGCAAACGGCAGATCCTACGCGTCTGCGCTTGCGGGAAGAAGCATCGACACCTCCTAGGGAGAGATATTCTTCCACCGCCTCGGCAGTCGACGAAGAATTTGCCGAACTCTTTCAAGAGATCGACGAGTATGTCGAGGCGGGGGAGCAGGCGGCAAGCTCGTCGGAGGGTACAGCGAGCCAGGCAGTGGGGGAGCCAAGCGTCGCTCCATTGTCATCGGCCGCCGAGGAGCAAGAAGCTGCTCCCCAGCTTATTAGGCACAGAGGACGGGAGGAGGCCCAATTGCTTCCGTCAGAGATTCACCCAGACGTGGGCTGGATGCGGTGGCTAGACAGGCACGGAGCCAAGATGAGGGATGACCTCTGCGTGGGGGAAGGGTACCAAACGCGCGTGCCGGCCGGTCTGGACTCGACCGTCAGCCTGCTTGCCGAGGGAGAATTCCCTGTGTATGCCGCGTCCATCAAACTTGGCATGAGATTCCCTCCACACCCCTTCGTTGTGGAGGTGTTAGATGGTTTTAATATTGGGGTGGCCCAGCTGACCCCCAACTCATGGGCGGATATCTTTGGCTACATTGCCAAATGTGCGCTGAACGACGTGGAGCCGTCCTTCAACGCCTTTCTGCATCTGGTCTCCCTCTCTCGTTCCCCCAGTGCTGCCAAAGGGTGGTTTAATCTGAGCAGCCGTGGTACCTACCAGACAGTGGTCGGCAAGCTCAGCAAGTGGCATATGTGGAGGAAGAGGTGGGTCGTGTTTTACACGGACGACCAGGAGATGTGTGAGAGAATGAGCCGCTGGAACTGCAACGCCAACTTCATGGATCGTGACGAGCCCCTTCCACCCCTTACTGCCGAAGAGTGGGATCAGATAATGGTCCTGTTCAGGGCCAACACTTACCACTTAACAGTGGATAAGAGTTTCCATGTGCCGGCCGAGTGGTTGCCGCACATTAGCCAGTTTCGGAACGAGGCCTTTCTAGCGGCCGTAGGCTTAGGATATTCCATGACTCGAGGTTGTATGCCAATTTATGTGCCGCTCTGCCTTGGTCTTATTCATTTTTCTAACTTTGGATTTCTTTTGTTCTCAGAGGAAGGAATGAGCAAGTTGTCGGCGGCGGATACCGGGAAGGGCGATATGACCGATTGGATGGCGGACATCTATGAGGCCAAGATGCAAAAAGCCAAGGCCGAGTTGGAGGAGAAGGTGAGTATTCTCTTAGGTTGTTTTTTGCAAGTTAAGCTTCCCCCGTCCATTGTCTATAGTGGACGTCTTTTTAGTGACGAGCCGATATCCTGACATGTGACCCATGTTTGCTAAGGTTGGCCTCGTCACCTTTTAATGACGGGCCCCTTTATTAGTGTTTTTCCTGTGGTCGCCAAGGTGCGCCTCGTCACCTTTTAAGACGGGCCACCCCCACCCCTTTTTTTACAACTGACTCGTGGTTGATAGGGTACGCCTCGTCTTTTTCGAGACGGGCGTCCTTTTTAATGACGAGCCATTTTTATATGAGTGTTGCACTCGATAAGGTACGCCTCATCATTTTTAAGACGGGCGTCCTTTTTTAATGACGAGCCACTATTTAGTGACTTGTGATTGATAAGGTACGCCACGTCATTTTTGAGGCGGGCGTCCTTTTTAATGACGAGCCACTATTTAGTGACTTGTGATTGGTAAGATGCGCCTCGTCAATTTGGAGACGGGCGTCCTTTTTAATGACGAGCCACTTTTTAGTGACTTGTGATTGATAAGGTACGCCTCGTCATTTTTGAGACGGGCGTCCTTTTTAATGACGAGCCACTATATGGTGAGTGACTTGCGATAGATGACGAGGCCTAATATTTGACTGTCCTTTACTTTCTTTTTTAGCAAGCTAAGGACGCGGCTAGGGCGTCAGGGAAGAAGAAGGGGACGACTCTGTCCCAGCTGAAGAAGAGAGCTGTGCCGGCTGGCTCGGAGACACCGAGTACCTTCAAGAAGCCAAAACCCCTACCTCGCCGTCTCGTGAAGAAAGACGAGTCGAAGGTTGCTGAGGGGGGATGCCCTGATGACGAAGAGATGGGCGTGGACAAGCCGTCTCTGGTGGTGGACTTGGTGTCCAAATCGAGGTCCGGTGGGCATCCGGACGAGCTGGAGGACCCTCTTTCGGGAATCCCGGCCGACGTCCGCTCTCAGATACCGGCGGAGGTGGCCCGCCGAGCTAGGTCTTCGGGCGGTAAGTATTATTCGAACGTTGTTCAGACGTATCGAGCCTCCTCTGGCAGTTCTTCTTACTCTCCGCGTCATCCTAAGGCCGTTGTTTTTCCTATAGCCAAAGACAAAGGGAAGGATGCAGCTGCTGCCGAGGACGAGAACGTACGTGCTACTCCCCACTATTCGTCAATGGATAGGGTGGCTATATGCCGGAAGGTTTTTAAGGCCGTCCCCGCAGAGTATGTTGCTTCTCTTCCTGGCCGCAAGACTGACGCCCAGTTTGGTGCGATCCAGGCCACTCTTCTCGACGTAAGTCTATTTCCAACTTGCTTGTACTTGTCTTCTCTTTTAGAGTCATTTACTAATATGTAGCTTCTTTTGCAGTTGTTCTGCCGCATGGAATTCTGCAAGAGTTGGAAGACCCGCACTGCTGAGGAGCTCAAAGCTCAGGTGGCTGAGTCCACCCACCATGGCGACTATGCGTTCAAGTCCATTGAAGAGGTCCGCCTGCAGATACAGACGACCATAGACCTTCAAGCGAAGGAGGTAGCTGCGTTGAGATCTGACAAGGCCGAGCTGCTTAAGAAGATCTTGGCGCAGGACAAAGACATGGTGGCAATGGTCGAGGAGGCCAAGACAGCGGCGGTGGAAATACGGGCGCTTCAGGACCAGTTGCGGGAGTACCCTCAGGTCAAAGAGGCGGCTGAGGAAGCCGAGCATCTTCGTGGGGAGCTGGAGACGGCCAGATCGCAAGTTCGCACCTTGCGTGAGCGTCTTCTGGAATCCTATGATCAGGGGGAACAAGCGACCAAGGACGATGTTAAGCACGCCTGGGAGAGCCACATGTCAGAGTATGATCTTGCGTGGTTCCAGCGGCGAATGGAGCACAGTGCCGCTGTGTTGGCTGCTGAACGTCTTGGTCAGCCGCCCCCTGAGTTTGTATCATCTGATGACGAGGACGATGCGGCCGCTCCCTGATTTGCTTCCTTTCCCGCTTTTTTTAAAATTTTATTCAAGCGTTCCCGTGCCTAAGGGCAAAAACAATTATGTTGTAAAGTTTTAGCGCTGATGGCGTCTGTATCATTGTGCCTGCTGAGCACACAACAATTTTCTTTCTTTTTTCTGGTCAAGAATTCTGAGCTACTTTTACACGCCTTTCTACGGGCGTTGTTTTATAAGTAAATAGGTTTTTTGATGCTTCTCTTATCTCGCATTTATTTGCTCTTCATAATTTGATTATTCCTTAATCAATAGGCTTAATCAATAGGTATGATTGCCAAGGTGCAACCGAGTGTACACTAAGCACGTTGATGCCGCAGGCAACTGAGTATGCGCTAGGCACTGCTTTGGTCGTCACTTTCTTTGGCGAGCGTGTCTATAACGATATTGATTGACGCAAGTCAATCAATAGGTATGATTGCCGCTAGACATGCTCGTCAAATGGACTGGACGGCCAAACGCTCGTGCCGCCTAACTTTGAGCAGACAACCTTTGTTTCGAAGTTAATCGTGCCGTCAAATGGACTGACCGGCCAAACGTGCGTGCCGCCGCGCTTTTTAGCAAACAACCTGTCTCTTTGATATTGGTGCCGCAGTCAACTGAGCATCCGCTAGGCACTACTGTGATCGTCGCTTTCTTTGGCGAGCGTGTCTATAACGATATTGATTGACGCAAGTCAATCAATAGGTATGATTGCCGCTAGACATGCTCGTCAAATGGGCTGGACGACCATATATTCGTGCCGCCGCACTTTTGAGCAAACAACCTATGTTTCAAAGTTGTTCATGCCGCTGAGCTATTGAGCAAACAACCTATGTTTCAAAGTTGTTCATGCCGCTGAGCTATTGAGCAAACAACCTATGTTTCAAAGTTGTTCATGCCGCTGGGCTTTTGAGCAAATAATCTTAGTCTCTTTGATATTGGTGCCGCAGTCAACTGAGCATCCGCTAGGCACTACTGTGATCGTCGCTTTCTTTGGAGAGCGTGTCTATAACGATATTGATTGACGCAAGTCAATCAATAGGTATGATTGCCGCTAGACATGCTCGTCAAATGGGCTGGACGACCATATATTCGTGCCGCCGCACTTTTGAGCAAACAACCTATGTTTCAAAGTTGTTCATGCCGCTGAGCTATTGAGCAAACAACCTATGTTTCAAAGTTGTTCATGCCGCTGAGCTACTGAGCAAACAACCTATGTTTCAAAGTTGTTCATGCCGCTGGGCTTTTGAGCAAATAATCTTACGAATAAAGTTTATTTGTGCCGCTGGCACTTATTATGCTGTACTGGTCGGCCAACGGCTTGCTTATATTGGGAGGGGAGTTGGATAGGTGATCAGCCTACAACTCGGTGCTAATCTGGGCCACTTCTTAGGCTTCAAACAATTAGTCTTGCTGAGTTTTTGCTAATCTGGGCCACTTCTCAGGCCGTCATACAATTAGGCTTTGGTTATGCATTGGAGTGTATATTTTTATATTCATTGTGCGAGCAATAAATATTACGAGACGAATAGAGTAGTATTATTTATAACTTTGCAAGGCGAATTTAGCCGGTTACAAAAGTAATTACTACCCTACTATGACCATTAGAGGCCGCCCCTTGGGCAATGGATCGTGGTAAGTAAGACAAGGCTTAGCACATATCTAGAAGAAATATTTCTTGAGATTGTCGGCATTCCAAGTGCGCAAAATAGGGCGGCCTTGCATGTCTTGAATGCGGTAGGTTCCATCTCTAACCTCATCATAGATCTCGTAAGGTCCCTCCCAAGTGGGCGTCAGCTTACCTTGTTCATTTGCTCGTCCTGTGGACTCCATTTTTCTGAGGACAAAATCTCCCACTTTGAGCACTCTATTAGAGACTCTCTTGTTGTATTCTCTTGCCATCCTTATCTTGTACAGCTGTTGTCTGAGCGCTGCATTTCCTCTAACCTCGGGCAGAAAGTCCAAGGCTGCTTTCATTGTCTCCCAGTTAGCATTTTCGTCATACAGCATGACTCTCAACGTTGGTTCACACATTTCTATGGGTAGGACAGCCTCGGCGCCATAGGCTAGCAAGAAGGGTGTTTCACCGGTTGAATTCTTAGCCGTGGTGCGGATGGACCATAAGACATTTGGCAGCTCATCAGCCCATAGACCTTTGGCTTCGTCAAGCTTCTTTTTCATTCCTTCAGAGATAATTTTGTTGAACGCCTCAACCTGACCATTGGCTTGGGGTCGTCCGACTGATGCAAAACAGGTGTGTATACCGTGATCTGCCAGCCACTCTTTCAGCTTAGGCCTCTCAAACTGGGGCCCATTATCGAAGACGATAGCCTGTGGAATCCCAAAGCGAGTCATGATGTTCTTCCAAATGAATGCTCTCACATCAGCAGTTTTTATGTTTTTGAGCGCTTCTGCCTCCACCCATTTGGTGAAGTAATCTACAGCAACAATGACATAACGCCTTCCTCCTGGTGCGGTCGTGAATGGGCCTAGGAGATCCATCCCCCATTTAGCAAATGGAATTGGGCTTGTAATGGGCGTCAGAACTCGTGCCGGTTGGTGTATTAGGTGAGAAAAGCGCTGGCATTTGTCACACTTCTTGACCAGCGAGATTGCGTCCTCCTTAAGGGTCGGCCAGTAATAGCCGGTTCGAAGTGCCTTTTCAGCCAAATCCCTTCCACCAATATGCGAGCTGCACAACCCCTGATGAAGGTCTTCTAGAATTTCCTGCCCCTTCTCAGGTGTTACACATCTCAACAAAGGACGGGAGTAGGCCTTTTTATAGAGGGTGTCGTTCCACATTTCAAACCAAGAACATTTCTTTTGAAGTTTTGCCGCTTCCCTTGAGTCTTCGGGCAAGACTCCATTCATTTTGAAGTTTACTATGTCATCCATCCATGTGGACGTTCTGTCAAGAGTTTCCACCTCCATTTGCTCAACACTTTTGTGCTCTTTTACCTCCCAAAACACGTGCCGAGGGGTATCACAAGAGGCGGAACTTGCCAACTTTGACAGGGCATCAGCTTGGTTATTTTCCGAGCGAGGGACTTGCCTTACTTCAAAACTTTTCAGTGGCTCTACTTCCTGATGGACGGCCTGCATGTATTTGACCATAGTCGGATCCCTAGCTTCGTAGGTCCCATTAACTTGGCTCACAATCAGTTGGGAGTCAGATAGTGCTACAATCTCCTCGGCGCCTGCCGCCTTACACATTTTAATGCCACAAAGCAGGGCTTCATATTCGGCTTCATTATTTGACGCCTGGAAGTTAAATCGCATAGCATATTCAAAAGTATCTCCTTCTGGGGAGTGACAGATTATCCCTGCTCCACATCCATTCTGTGTGGATGAGCCGTCTACATACACTGTCCACACTGTGCTTGTATTCTTGGCAAAGTCTGGCCTCGTCATTTCAACAATGAAGTCGGCACATGCCTGCCCCTTGACAGCTTTCCTCGGCTCATAGGTGATATCAAAGGCGTTCAGCTCTATTGCCCAATTTAGCATTCGTCCTGACGCCTCCAGCTTTGTGAAGGGCAGTTTGAGCGGCTGATCGGTGTAGATCACTATTTTGTGAGCTAAAAAATAAGGACGGAGCTTTTTGCTGGCCATGAACAGAGCTAAGCCAAAATTTTCCACTGTAGGATATCTAACTTCAGCATTTTGAAGAACATGACTGACAAAGTATACCGGCATCTGTATTCCCTCCCTCTCTGTCAGTAGAACGGCACTCAACGAGTGCTCGGACACGGCGAGATACATGTACAAAGTCTCTCCTAGCAAGGGACTAACAAGACGAGGCAAGGTATGTAAGTGCTCCTTTAATCTAACCAATGCCACCTCGGCCTCGTCCGACCATTCAAACTTGGCCTTCTTTCTGACAGACCTAAAAAAGTAGTGGCACTTGTCTCCAGCCCTGGAAAGGAATCTGCCCAGGGCGGCCAAGCAACCTGTGAGCCGCTGGACCTCCCTCACTGTCTTTGGTGAGCTCATATCAATTACTGCCTGGATTTTGTCTGGGTTGGCTTCAATTCCTCTTTCATCAATCAAGAAACCTAAGAATTTGCCTGCCGTCACCCCGAACACACACTTCTTAGGATTCAACCTCATGTTGTAAGCTCGAATAGTCTCAAATGTCTCCCTGAGATCAGTTATGTGCGCCGCCCTCAGCTTACTTTTTACGATCATATCGTCAATGTAAGCTTCAATATTCCTACCGAGCTGCTTAATGAACACAGTGTTAATAAGACGCTGAAAGGTGGCCGGTGCATTTTTTAACCCAAACGGCATCACCTTGTAGCAGTAAAGGCCTTGTTCAGTAACAAATGACGTTTTTTCCTGGTCGTCAGGCCACAACGGAATCTGGTGAAACCCTGAGTAGGCATCCATAAAGCTCATCATAGCATGCCCCGCTGTAGAGTCGACGAGCCGGTCAATCTTGGGCAATGGGAAACTGTCCTTTGGACATGCCTTATTGAGGTTGGTGTAATCAACACACATTCTCCAGGTACCATTAGGTTTTTTGACGAGGACCACGTTAGCAACCCAGTCGGGGTACTGACTAGGCCTGACGAACCCAGCCTCCATCAACTTTTGTATTTCCGCGGCTGCCGCCTGATTTCTATCTTCCCCATGGTTCCTTTTCTTCTGACGAACCGGTTTAAAGTTTGGGTCCACATTCAGCTTATGGACGGCCACAGCAGGGTCAATACCCGGCATTTCGTCCACCGTGAAAGCAAAGATATCTTCAAATTCTCTCAAAAGGTGGACCAACTCTGCCGCCAGCGGGTCGTCAGGAGAAATCCCGATGGGCACTACTCTGTCAGGTTTATCTGTGTTTAAAACCACATTGAAATGGGCCCCAACAGGCTCTGGGCGTCTCTCTTCCATGTGCCCTGCTGAGATAGTTAATGTTTCTTTGATGACCTTGGGTTGCGTGTCGCCACATTTTCGTTTGTTGCTCGACGTCCCTTTCTCTTCACCCGTCCCCCATGCTTCTGGACTCAAGGTGGTTAGGTAGCAATCTCTAGCTTGTTGCTGGTCACCATGTATAGTGCTGACGCTCCCATCGTCACAAATGAACTTAAGAAGCATCAGATGAGTCACAATGACAGCCTTTGCCCTGTTCAACGTGGGACGCCCCAAGATGATGTTATATGCCGTCAGATCTTTCACTATGAGAAAACGGACATCCATTTGCCGAGATTCCTTTTTATTTCCCATCCTCAGAGGAAGGGTAATTATGCCGACTGGGTGGATGACACTACCTCCGAAGCCTATAATGGGATAGTGGATTTTCTCAATCTT